>NC_140492.1:95460036-95875036 GCF_964271855.1 Acomys minous | reverse complement strand
CAAATATAGTTAGGGATTATAAATGTAAGTGCTTTCTTTTCTCCAGCTTATCCTTTGTCAAATATTAAGTGGCTGAAGCCATGTGTACGCATAATTTGGCCTTTGACTTTGTTCCATTGGTCTGCGTGTCTGTTTTTGTGCCAGTACCATATTGTTGTTATCACAATGTCTCTGTGATATATCTTAAAATCTGGAATGGTAATCCATTTAGCATTGTTCCCCCTCAGGATTGTCTTGGCTCTTTGGGGGTCTTTTGTGGTTCAATATAAATTTTAGGATTTTTTTTTTATTTCTGTGAAAAATAAGATGGAAAATTTGACTGGTGTTACACTGAATCTATAAATAGTTTAAAAAAAAACTTTTTTTTTTTTTTTTTTTTTTGTGAAACGGTTATTTTCACAATGTTAATTCTATCAGTCCTTGAGCTTGGGATGCCTTTGTGTTTTCTAGCATCTTTCCCTCCCTGTTTCTTCAGAGGTTTGAAGGTTTCATCGTAGACACCCTTCATTTCCTTGGTTAGGTTTATTCCTAGATCTTTTACTATTTTTTGAGGCTACAGTGAATGAGAGTATGACCACGGTCTCTTTCTAAATTGGGAAAAGTCTGAATCAATTCCACTGAACTCAGGGATGAGTCAGAGATACCTACCATCCCTACCCCTCTTTGATTTTTGTGCTAGAAATACAAGCTGGAGTAATAAGGCAGGAGAAGGAAGTTAGTGGGATGCAAATAGGAAAAGGTGAGGTCAAACTGTCCCTACGGATAGGATACTATATCTTAGAGATTACAAAAACTCTACCAGAAAATTTCTAGAAACGATAAAGAACTTCAGCAGTCAGTCAGAATACAGAGCCCACTTGAGCAGATCAGTAGCTTGTCCATACACTAACAACTCAGTTTAGGGTGGCATTGGCCCTGAGTCTCTCATACGCAGTTGTGGTGTCTTGAGTAGGTATGGTACCCACAGACTCATGTGTTTGAATGCTTGGCTCATGGGGAGTGACACCACCATTAAGAAGATGTGGCCTTGATGGAGTAGGTCTGGTCTTGTTTGAGGATGTGTGTCACAGAGGCGGTGGGCTTTGAGGTCTCCTATGCTCAAGCTTCTCTCAGGGTGGGATCCACTCTTATTCTGCTACTGTGGATCAAGGTGTAGAACTCTTTCTTGGCTCCGCCAGCCCTACGTCTGCCTGTGTGCTGCCATGCTTCCCCTGTGATGATAGTGAACTCAACCTCTGCAATTTTAAGCCAGCCCCAATTAAATATTTTCCTTCATAAGAGTTGCCTTGGTCATGGTGTCTCTTCCCAGCAACAAAACCCTAAGACAATAGCTTTTTATTATATTGAGGTTGTCTTCCCACCAACAAAACCCTAAGACAATAGCTTTTTATTATATTGAGGTTGAGATGACAATGCAAATTTTGTCAAGTCCATTTATGTGGTTTATTATCTTTGTTGACTTGTTTGTGTCCTCACATTTTAGGGGTAAAGTCAAGTTGGTCACAGTAGATGATTTTTTTGGATGTATTTTTGTATTTCGTTTGCAAATAATTCATTGAGCATTTTGAATCTATGTTTATTAGGGATATTGGCTTGTGGTTTTCTTTTCTTGTGTCTTTACCTGGTTTTGGTATTAGAGTGCTGGTGGCTTTATCAAAGAAGTTTGTGAGTTCTCCTTATTTTTCTATTTGTAAAAATAGTTTAAGAAGGATTGGGTGTAGATCTTCATCTGGCCTTGGGTGCTCTTTTTTTTTTTTCCCCAGAAGGATTTTTATTACTTCAATCTCCTATTTGTCAGGGGCCTTCTTAGATTGTTGGTTTAATTTTGGTGGTTTTGTTGAATCTAGAAATTCATTACTTCCTTTTAGGTTTTCCAGCTTTGTGGTGTATAGGTTTTAAAAATATTTTCTTGTAGATGGCTGTGGTGCTCATATCTTTATTTCTAACACCCAGGAAGCAGAGACAGGCAGACCTCTGTGAATTTGAGGCCAGCCTGGTACACCTCGTGAGTTTCAGGATAGCCAGGGCTATATTGAGAGATGCTGTCTTAAAAATACACAGAAATCCTCTTATAATATCCTGAATTTCTTTTTTGGGGGGATAATGTTTCCATGTTAATTTATGATTCTGTTAATTTGAGCTCTCTCTTTCTTTTGGTGAGTTGGGTCAAGTGTTTATGTTTGGATTTAGCTTGTTCTTATTTTTCCAAATTTTTGAGTTGCATCGTTAAGCCATTTATTTGTTCTCTCCCAAATAATATTCTTTTCTGCTTTTCTGTCACATGTGTTCCATTATTCTATCCTTCTCCTGTCCTTAAAATCTCTTCATTTGTTTTCTACTTTCATCACAACACACACACACACACACACACACACACACACACACGAGAAAGAGAGAGAGAGAGAGAGAGAGAGAGAGAGAGAGAGAGAGAGAGAGATATCTAGAATCCACACAGAAAATAAAAATGTATCATTGTATCATTTGTTTTTTTGAGTCTGACTTATTTTACTTAACATAGTGACTTCTTGTTTAACTATTTTCCTACAAATTTCACATTCCTATATGGCTTAAAAATTCTATTGTATGTATGTATTCTTTATTCTTAGCTATCATGAATCGTGCAGCAATAACCATGAATGTTCAGGTGTTCATGATGTCTACCCAGGGAAAATAGTCATTCTGTTTTTACTTTTGCTTTGAAGAAGCGCCCTCCACACTGATTTCCAGAGTGACAGCAGTGAATGGGGGGGCTCCTCTTTCCCCACATCCTCATCAGCATTTTCTGTCATTTGTTTTCTTGATGACTGCCATTCTGACTGGCACGAGATGGAATCTAAAAGCAGTTTTAACTCAGATTTGCTTTATGGCTAAGGTTGTTGAATGCCTCTTCAAATATTCATTGGCCATTTGTATTTCTTCCTTTGAGAACTCCCTGTTAAGTTCACCAGTCCACCTATTGATTGGATAATATGTAGTTTTGAAGTTCCTTACATATTTGAGATCGCTACTGTCATGTCCAGTGTCATAGTGTTTTACGAAGCCTGTTTGAAGGTATTAATAAGCATTTAAAAGTATTATCTTGATTTCTTCAGAATTCCTTTGATTTACTTCAGGCATTCCTTTTCCTTTTAGATGCTTTCTCAGAGGGCTGGTGGTCCCCAGGAGGCCAGTGAATATTGTGGATGACACACAGAAAGGCGCATGATTACTTTTTACATGCTTATCTTACTTTTATTAATGTGAGGCAGGAGAATTTGAAGTTATATATTTAAATTTTTATGTTATGTTTCTGTCAGTCAGTGTTAATTCAAACAACTATTTGGAAATGTGTCTGCACAATCCCCCAAGTGCCTCTAGGAAAACTTGCTCAATAAAATATGAAGACGTAGTCTCTGCAAAATAGTGAAGACTATGCAAAACCGTAGATAAGGGAATTGGAAAGGCAGAGGCAGTAACGAAAGCATATTTTGGAAGCAGTTTTAAAACCCTTTTTAGAGCAAGGGTTGGCAAATTTAGTTTTGCCTTTTGGGTCAGCAGGTTTGCCTTCACTCTTCAACCCAAGTACTCAAAACAGAGGTGAGCCACAGGCAGTCCATGTACCGACAGGCACGGCTGTGTGCCAGTAAAGCCTTTCCTGAGACAGGCTCCTGAGTTTTATCTCTATCCCCTAGTTTGCCGGCTCTTATCATTGAGCAAAGTGCTAGGAATTCATGTTTCAAAATCCCAGAGAAAATAAAATTTAAAAGTACCTGGTTGGTTCCAAACAGTATCATTAAAGTACAAGAAAGATCTGAGTCAGCGAGAAGGGGAATGTTGCCTTATTTCAAAAAAAGATAGATTTCACTAAACGAGACAGAAATGAGAGAGAAAAAAAAATTTTTTTTTGTATCTGGGGTGATTTCTTTTGAAATCATGAACAAAAGTGGGTCGAAGATGACAAACAAACAAAATCCTCCTGATATCGGGCGCACCTTCTTTTTCCTTCTGGCACTGGAATTACCCCTGGTCATGAGCTGCATAGGGTGCTGAGGAGCATGGAGGTTCTGGCATTCTCCTACCTGGAACATTCTCCATTAAAAGTGCTTTTGTCTAACTTGACTATCCTTAGAGGGATGAGGCCTGGACAATAAAGCTGTACTACCTAAGATGTATTTTTTCTCTTATTTATTTATTTATTTAACCCTTTTACAGACTTACCACAGCCCCTCCCTCCCCTCCTCCTTTCCTCCTTTCCACCTTCTCTTCTTCTTAGGGAAAGGCCCCCTATGGGTACCAACCCACTCTGGCATATCAAATCACAGCAGGGCTAACCACATCCTCTCCCACTGAGGCCAGACAAGGCAGTCCAGGTAGGGGAAAGGGATCCAAAGGCAGGCAATAGAGTCAGAGGGGGCTCCCTGCTCCAATTGTTGGGGGACCCATATGATGACCAAGATGAGCATCTGCTACATATGTGTAGGAGATTAGGTTCAGTCCACGCATTTTCTTTGGTTGGTGGTCCAGCCTCTGTGAGCCCCCATGGACCCAGGTTAGTTAACCCTGTAAGTCTTCTTGTGGTGTCCTTCACCCCTCCAGATTCCTCAATCTTTCTTCCCACTCTTCCACAAAACTCCTTGAGCTCAACCTTTTGTTTGTATGTGGGTCTTTGCATCTGTTTCTATCAGCTGCTGGATGAAGCCTCTCAGAAGATAGTTATGTAGGGGCTTTTTTTTTGCAAGCACAGCAGCGTATCACTAATAGTGACAGGGGTTGGCTCTCTCCTATGGGGTGGGTCTCAAGTTGGGGCAATCATTGGTTTGCCATTACCCCAGTCTCTGCTCTTTATCCCTAAACTTCTTGTAGGCAAGACCAATTTTGGGTTGAAGGCTTTATATGGGTGAGTTGGTGTCCCCCTCCCTCCACAGGGAGTTCCCCTGGCTACAGGAGGTGACTACTGTGGGCTCCAGATCCCTGCTGCTAAGAATCTCAGTTAGAGTCATCCCCATAGACTCCTGGGGGGCCTCCTCTTTCCAAGAGATGTACCCTCATTGATTTCCGAATTTTCTCTTGGTCCTCACCCACTTCCCACAGCTGATTCCCATACTGTTTCCTTCCCCACGTCCTCTCCCACTCGGTTTCCTCCCTCTATCTACTTGAGATATATATTTCAAGCATCCTCCCTTGGGCTCTCCTTGTTACTTAGCTTCTCTGGGTCTATGAATTTTAGCATGGTTATCTTGTACTTTATTGCTAATATCCACTTATAAATGAGTATATACCATGCATGTCTTTCTGGGTCTGGGTTAGCTCATTCAGGATGATTTTTTTTAGTTCCATTTATTTGCCTGCAGATTGCATGGCTTGTTTTTAATAGCTGAGTAGTATCCCATTGTGTAAATGTACCATATTTTCTTTATTTTCCCTTTTAGAGATGTCTAGGTTGTTTTCCAGTTTCTTGATATTATGAATAAAGCTGCTATGATCATAGTTAAGCAAGTGTCCTTGTGGTATGGTGAAACATTTTTTGGGTGTATGCCAAGGAGTGGTACAGCTGGGTCTTGAGGTAAAACTATTCCCATTTTTCTGAGATATCACTAAGTTGCACTCCCACGAGCAATGGAGGAGTGTTCCTCTTGCTCCACATCCTTGTCAGCATGAGCTGTCACTTGAGTTTTTGATCTTAGCCGTTTTTTATGGGCATTTTATATTATTTGTGGCTATTGTGAAGGGTGTTTGCCTAAATTCTTTCTCAGCCCATTTATTGCTTGTATAAAGAAGGGCTACTGATTCTTTTGAGTTAATTTTGTATCCAGCCACTTTGCTGAAGTTGTTTATCAGCTGTAGAAGTTCCCTGGTAGAATTGTGGGGGGCGACTTCTGTATACTATCATGTCATCTGAGAATAGCAATACTTTGATTTCTTTCTTTCCAGTTTGTGTCCCCTCCTTGATCTCCTTTAGCTGTCTCATTGCTCTAGCTAGGGCTTCAAGTACTATAGTAGAGAGCTATAGAGAGAGCGGACAGCCTTGTCTTGTTCCCGAGTTCAGTGGAATTGATTTAAGCTTCCATTTAATTTGGTGTTGGCTATTGGCTTGATGTATATTTCCCTTATTGTGTCTAGATATGTGCCTTATATCCCTGGTCTCTCCAAGGGTTTTAACATGAAAGGCTGTTGGAATTTGTCAAAGGCCTTTTCAGCATTTAATGAGATGACCATGTGGTTTTTATTTTGTCTTTCAATTTGGTTATATAGTGGATTACATTGATGGATTTTTGTATATTGAACCATCTCTGCATCCCTGGGATGAAACCTACCTGATCGTGAGGGATGATGTTTTCTATGCGTTCTTGGGTTTGGTTTGTGAATATTTTATTACTTTTGCAGCAATGTTCATAATGGAAATTGGTCTGAAATTCTTTTTTATTTCTTGGTTCTTTGTGTGGTTTAGGTATCAGGGTGACTGTGGCCTCATAGAATGAGTTTGGCAATGTTTTTTTTTTTTCTGTTTCTATTTTGTGGAGTAGTTTGAGAAATATTAGTATTAGCTCTTTTTTGAAAGTCTAGTAGAATTCTGCTGTGAAATCATCTGGCCCAGGTCTTTTTTTGGTGGGAGACTTTTAATGACTGCTTCTATTTCCTTAGGAGTTATAGGTCTATTTAAATTTTACCTGACCTTGATTTAATATTGGTAAGTGGAATCTATCAAGAAAACCATCTATTTCATTTAGAGTTTCCAATTTTTGTGGAGTACAGGCTTTTGAAGTCAGATGTAATGATTCTTTGGATTTTCTCAGTGTCTGTTGTTGTGCCCCCTTTTAATTTCTGAATTTGTTAATTTGGATACAGTCTCTCTGCCTTTTGGTTAGCTTGGCTGAGGATATGCCTGTCTTGTTGATTTTCTCAAAGAACAAGCTTTTGGTTTCATTGATTCTTTGTATTGTTCTTTTTGTTTATAATTTATTAAATCAGCTCTAAGTTTGATTATTTCCTATCTTCTATTCCTCTTGGGTATGTGTGCTTCTTTTTGTTTTAAAGCTTTCAGGTGTGCTGTAAAATTGCTATTGTGAGATCTCTCCAATTTCTTTAAGAAGACACTTAGTGCTATGAACTGTCCTCTTAGCACAGCTTTCCTTGTATCCCACAAGTTTGGACATATTATGCGTTCGTTTTTGTTGAACTCCAGAAAGTCTTTAATTTCTTTATTTCTTCTAATCATTGAGTAGAGAGTTGTTCAGTTTACATGAGTTTGTAGGCTTTCTTTTGTTTCTGTTGTTATTGAATACCAGCTTTAATCCATGGTGGTCTGATAAGATACAGGATTTATTTAAATTTTCTTGTATTTGTTGAGGTTTGTTTTGTTACCAACTATATGGTCAATTTTGGAGAAGGTTCCATGAGGTGCTGAGAAGAAGGAATATTGTTTTGTATTTGGGTGAATTGTTCTGTAGATATCTGTTAGGCCAAATGTTAGTTTCATTATTTCTCTGTTTAGTTTCTGTCTCGATGTCTGATTGATGAGAGTAGGGGTGTTGAAGTCTCCTACTATTAATCTGTGGAGTTCTATGTGTAATTTAAGCTTCAGTTAATGTTTCTTTTACAAATGTGAGTCCCCTTGCATTTGGGGCATAGATGTTCAACTGAGATTTTTCCTTTGATTAGTATGAAATGTCCTTCCCCATCTTCTTTGATTAATTTTGGTTGAAAACCTATTTTATTTGATATTAAAATGGGTACTCCAGCTTTCTTCTTGGGTTTGTTTGCTTGGGAAACTTTTTTCTGGTCCTTTACTCTGAGGTAATATCTATCTTTGTTGTTGAGGTGTGTTTCTTATATGCAGCAAAATGATGCATCCTATTTTCTCATCCATTCTGTTAGCCTGTGTCTTTTTATTGGGGAATTGAGTCCATTGCTGTTGAGACATATTAATGACCAATGATTGTTAGTTCATGCTATTTTTATGTTGGTGGTGTTGGTGTGTGTGTGTTTCTGTTCTTTTGATTTTGCTGGTGTGGAATGATTTACTTTCTGTGTTTTCTTGGATGTAGTTAATCTCATTGGATTGGAGTTTTCTTTCTGGTATTTTCTGTAGGGCTGGGTTTGTGGATAGATATTGTTTAAATTTTTTTCCTTGAATATCTTGTTTTCTCCATCTACAGTGATAGAGGGTATGGTCATCTATGCTGACGTCTGTGGTCTCTTAGAAGTTGTAAGACATCTGTTCAGACCCTTCCAGCTTTTAGAGTCTCTCTTGAGAAGTCAGGTATAATAGTGATAGGTTTGCCTTTGTAAGTTACTTAACCTTTTTACCTTACAGCTTTTAATATTTTCCTTTATTCTGTAGGTTTGGTGTTTTGATTATTATGTGGTGAGAGAATTTTCTCTTCTGGTCCAATCTATCTGGTGTTCTATATGCTTATGTATGTTTATAGGCAAATCTTTTTTTAGGTTGGTGATGTGGTTAATTTAAAAGTATGATCTAATAAATGTTTATTATTAGGCTATAGTTTTTACAGCTGTATTTTCTAACTCACTATCAATAAAAAACACAGACACCTGTTATATTTTAAAATAGCCTTAGTTCACTTAGGGCAGGGCAGATATTAATCCCTAAAACCACCTCCCATATCTCCCTCTCATCTGCTTATAATAATTTCTATTGAGCTACCTTCCATCTATAATCCCAAGTGTTAGCTAATGTTCTTCATCTGGTCCAAATCCTCCATCCACAGCAGCCATGTGCTGCTTCTCCACCTCACGCATGGTGGTGGCCTCTTTCCTTCTCTTTCCCAAGATCCTTCACTCCCCCAGCAAGAGAACCCTTGGCATGCCTACTTTTTTTCAGCCCTGCCTACGTATCAGCTTTTTGTTGGTGAAACAGGGAGGCAAGGTTACAAACATCACTTTGGGGTATGTGAGTGTCTGCTCATTTGGGCAGCAACCAGATCTTGGGGGACAATAATTAGCCACAAAATACATAGCCCCAAACCAACCCCCAACGGGTTGGGAAAAGTTTCTTCCTTGATTTTGTTGAAAATGTTTTTCTGGTCCTCGGAGCTGGGACTCTTCACCTTCTTCTATTCCTATTATTTCCTGGATGTTTTGTGTCAGGAATTCTTTTAGATTTAACACCTTCTTTGACTGATGTATCAATTTCTTCCACCCATGAGATTCTCTCCTCTATCTCTTGTATTCTGTTGTTGATGCTCATGTCTACTGTTCCTGTTCTCTTCCCAAGATTTTCCATCTCCAGGCTTCCCTCAGCTATTGCTTCTACTTTCATAATCAGGTTTTGAACAGTTTTATTCATTTCCTTCACCTGTTTAATTGTACTTTTATATATTTCTTTAAGGGTTTTCTTTGTTTTCTTTTTAAACGCCTCTGCTTGTTTGGTTGTATTTTCATGTATTTGTTTAAAGGATTTACTCATTTCCTCTTTAAAAGCCTCTATCATCTTTGTAAGATTGAATTTTCGGTCATTTTTCTTGTGTTTTGGTTGTGTTAGGATATCCAGGACTTGCTGTAGTAGGACAGCCATATTGCTCTGGTCCTTGTTTCTATTCTTACACTGGCCTGTTAGCCATCTGGTTGTCCCTGGATGTTCCTGGTGTAGTAGGTATTGGGAAGGCGGGCCTAACCTGAATGTTCATGGTCCAGCAGGCTTCTGGTGGGCATCGAGTCTGGTGAAGGAAGGTGGAGCAGTGGCTGGACAGTGGAGCGCTGGAGGGCAGCGTGCATCTCAGGGAAGCTGGGTATGCCCTGGGGGTTTGAGGGTGGAGGGATGGGGTGGAAGAAGGGATTTAATCTGGATATTCCTGGTTTCTCTGGCCTAGTGAAGGCTGGTGGCTCAGTGGCCAGACAATGAATCATGGGAGGGCAACATGCAGCTCAGGGAAGCTGGGCGTGCTCCAGGCACTATTAGATCCAGAGGCTTTATTATCAACATGGCCAGAAGCATGGCAGCCTAGACATGGTGCTGGTGAGGAGGTAGCTTGAGAGTTCTACCTCTAAGATGTATTTTAAAATAGATCTTCGGACTATTGCTGGGGAGGGAAGAAACTTTCAGTTCTTAACTTCTTGAAGAAAAGAAATCAGTTGAGTCACACAGGAAGTTTAAGCAGAAGTTTATTTAATAAAATAAAGTAAATAGTTCAAAGAGAGTAGTAGGTGGTTATTGTAGGTGTCATTTGTTTATGAATATTTATGAGGTGGGAGGCATATTCATAGAGCAAGGTGATCCTTTTCTCCTCTCTAATCATGGCCGATTGGGTCTCCCTTGTAGGGTATTTCCTCCCCATGATCCTCTAGAAAAGCCCCCAAAGGGATGAGGTATCAAAGCACAAGTAATGAAGCTTTTGAGGATCCAGACCCCTTGTTAGTACACATGTGTGTGAGAACACCCTGGTACCTTAGTTTTTGATGTAGTGGGGAAAATTTATCAGAAGCCTCAAGGACACTTAACCACAAAGTGATATTCTGACCATCAGGAGACAGCTACCAAGACACAGCTGCACTTTTCTTGGTTACCTCATATCTCACTGCTTCTTGAGACTGCTCTGGACCCCATAATAGATCTCAAGACTGTTGGGTTAAGGCATTCTTTTATTTTCAAAACTGGGGTTCTTATCCTGAGAGCTGGGACCAGACTTTTTACAATAGCTTATGGGGCTTTAAAAACAAGAGCAGGGTTTGAGTTGTTTTCTAGACCTTTCTTTTTCGAGCTCATCCACTCACGTGTACTTTCCTTTATGTTTGCTCCCCTGCGACTGCCCCTCCTTAGAGCACACAGGTAATTGTTTGTTGGTATGGTGAACTGTTGCTCTGTGGCTGTGCCCACCCAGGGCCTGATAAGCTAGATGGAAGCCAGGCGGGTGTAGGTAAGGCCAGTTGAGTGATAAGCTCTGCCTTTAGATCACTGTACCAGGAGATCTGCTTGATGGGGGAATCTCCCTATCTTAGTAAGAGAACTTCTTTTTGGCTGTTGCAAACATGAACTCATAGCAGCTATGGTTATGCACACAAGACCTACTAAGACCAAGCCAACAAAAAAAATTGCAGCATGAAAGGGGTGCAGACTCCTGAGGCGCCACCACCAGCCGAGGAGCTACTAGAAGTCACTGGCTACTGTGGAAGGGGGGAACTTCTTCTTTTAAAAATTCAGTCTTTCTTTCTTTCTTTCTTTGCAGTATTTGTGATTTTATTTTTAAAAAATAATTTATTCAGATTATATCCCGATTGTTATCCCTTCACTTGTATCTTCCTGTTCTTCCTCCCTCCCTCTTTCACCCTATTCCCCTCCCCTAGACTTGTGATAGAAGGGGACCTCCTCCCCCACCTTATATATGATAACAGCCTATTAGGTCTCATCTGGATAGACTGTGTGCCCTCCCTCTGAGTGCTACCAGGCTTCCCTACCAAAGGAAAGTGGTCAAATGGGGGCGGGGGCACCAGAGCTCACGTCAATGGCAGTTCCCACTCTCCACACAACTGTGGAGAGTGTGCTGTCCATTGGCTAGATCTGGATAGGGGTTCTAGGTTTACTGCATGCAGTGTCCTCGGTTGGTACAGTAGTTTGTGCAGGTCCCCCTGGATCCAGACCCACCAGCCTTGATGGTCTTCTTGTAGGGTTCCTGGACCCTCTGGGTCCTTCTATTTCTCCATTCTTCCATACCTCTCTCACCTGGAGTCCCAACATCTAGTCCTAGCATCTGTCCCAATCCCTCGCTGAGTGAAGACTTTCAGGGGACATCCTTGTTGGGCTAGTGTCCAATTATAAGTGAGTACATACCATGTGTGTCTTTCTGGTCTGGGTTACCTCACTCAGGATGATCATTTCTAGCTCCATCCATTTGCCTGCAGGTGTCAAGATTTTCAAAGAACAACGATTAAGAAAAGAACATAAGTGGGAGATGATCGTAATTTAAATTGGTAAATTATAACTATTATGATTTTTTTCTTTTCTTTTTAAAATAAAAACACCTTCACAAAAGGAATGAGAGAAAGAAAAGAGTAAAGAAAGGAAACAAGAGGGTTCTGTTAAAAATAATTAATTTTATTTTATTTTATTTTATGTGTATTGGTGTTATGGTGTCAGATCCCTTGGAACTGGAGTTACAGCCACTTGTGAGTTGCCATGTGGGTGCTGGGAATTGAACCTGGGTGCTTTTAACTACTGAGCCATCCCTCCATCCCCAGTAAGAGGGCTCTTTGCAGTGGAACTGCAAAAGAAGTGCCTTCTGTTTCCAGACTCCCTTGTAGGCACTTGAAGGAGTTGAGAAAGGTTGGCAGTCGAACCATTCCTGTATACTTTCAGCCACTGTGTGTGAGTTCAGCCCCAAATCTTGATCTGTACTGCACAGAGCTTTGTATCCTCAAATTTGTAGTCTCTCCCTTTAATTTCCCTGGGGGAGTGACTGTCAAGTCTCTAGCTGCCTGAAGAAGTACTTTGTGGCTGATGGAGTTGAGTGTGGGGAGGAAGGAGGCTTGTTACATAAACTTCCAACTTACCCCCATTGCTCCTCTCTTCACCTTGTCTGTTGCTGGCCCCTGCTGTACTGGAGCATCTCTGGTGTTTTTCATGTTACATTGTCTCCGTGAGCATGTCTTCCCTGCACTGTCTCTTCTTTAAGTAGTTCTAAATCCATAGCATCTTCCTCGAGTAGATCATTGGCATCTCTGACTCTCGATCCAATACACTTATTTTTAAGAAGAGATTTTCAAGCCTTAGCAAGGTTTGCAGTGGCTAACAAAACAATAGAGTTGTTTCTTTTGACCAGAGAAAATTGTTCCACAGTTTTTTTGGGCTGACTTCATGTGCTATTCATAATCACATACATGAACATTAAAAGAAAACAAAGATAAATGAAAGGAAGTCACTTATAGCCCTGTCACATATTTGGTGTAACTTCTAGCTCAAAAATGTACCTATCTGTTTATAAATAACAATAAATAAATAAACAGTAGTGTGTATTTTTCTGCAACAAATATTTTCCTCAGTTACTAGTAAGAGGGGGATTGTTCTTGGCTCAATAACTATGGATCTACATCATATTTTATTATGCCTATCATCTACTTTTAGTGTTTTGGTTCTGTCCAATGCTCTGCTGTTTTAGATAATGTTTTCAAGGACACACACTGCTCATAATTTTGTTGGTTGGTGAGAATTCTTATACCAGAGTTCTAGAGTCTCTCTCATTATCTCTGGACATGGAACAGAAAGGTAGCTGAGGGAAGCGCTGTGGAGACCACGCCCTGGGGACGCCAGGCACAGCACAGGACTTCAGTAGATGCTGTCAAATGAACAGTGTTAAATAAGTACGAGGGGTTCTCGTGAGATGGGTGAAGAGCTCTGAAGATGCCAAGGAAAACAATTCAGTCCTTCTAAAAGAAGGCTCTTATGGGTTTTGGGAAACAATGGCGTTGTTTCTTTTGGCCAGAGGACATTTTTTTTTATTGCGATTTTGTAGGGATGTTCTTTCCCTTTCATGCACCATGGTCAATGAAACAAAGCAGCAGCCTTCATAGGCTCAGGCATTTGATTGGTTCCCCACTTGGTGGTACTACTTCTTTAAGAGGTGGAGGCTTACTGGAGGATGGTACCAAGCACAGGGTGGTGGCTGTGTAGGGAGGCAGGGCTGAGGAGTCTCTGAGAGTTTAGAGCCACAACCCACTCCCAGTTTGCTGGTTCTGTTTTCCGCATGTGAAAAAAAAAAGTGAACTCTCAGCTTCCTGCCCACATTTTCTTTTGTTGCCTCTCTACCCCATGCCCCATCCCCCAAAGGGACTTTTTGTCTTGAACTGTAAGCCAACACAAACGCTTTCTTCTATAAACAAACAAACAAAATGTAAAAACTGAAAAAAAAATGCTGAAAGTAAAGGGCCAAAGTAATGGAATGGCTACATTAGTCTTCCCCACCCACCAGTATTTTGGATGGAACCCAGGACCTTTTTTTTTTTTCTTTGTGTAACAATCCATTCTTTTTTTTTTTTTTTTTTTAGATTTTTTTCTCCTTTATTAATTTATTCTTGTTACATCTCAATGGTTATCCCATCCCTTGTATCCTCCCATTTTTCCCTCCCTCCCAATTTCCCCTTATTCCCCTCCCCTATGACTGTTCCTGAGGGGGATTACCTCCCCCTGTATATGTTCATAGGGTATCAAGTCTCTTCTTGGTAACCTGCTGTCCTTCCTCTGAGTGCCACCAGGTCTCCCCGTCCAGGGGACATGGTCAAAGGTGAGGCACCAGAGTATGTGAGAAAGTAATATCCCACTCTCCACTCTACTGTGGGGAGTGTTCTGACCATTGTCTAGATCTGGGTAGGGGCTTAAGGTTTACCGCCTGTATTGTCCTTGGCTGAACCCAGGACCTTTTATGTGCAAGCTAGGCATCCCTTCTGCCACTGAGCCACACCCTGGCCCTGAATACCTTCATAATACATTATGGCTTTTCTTTTTTTTTTTCCTCTTGTATTAATTAATTAATTAACTATTAAACTTTACATCTTGGTCGAAGCTTTTCCCCTCCCTCCTGTCCTCCCAAGTCCCCCCCTCTTACCTCCCCTCTCCCCCATTCCTGCTCTTCACTTTCTCCTCAGAAAAAGAAGAGAGCTACCTCACATAGCTCCCAACCTGCCTAACTCATGTTGGAGTAGGACTAGGCGCATCTTCTTCTGTTGTGGTAGACAAGGCAGCCCCGTAAAGGAGAAGGGTCCCAAGGGCAGGCAGCAGAGTCAGAGATAGCCCCTGCTCCTGCTGTTAGGAGTCCCACGAGATGCTCAAGCCACACATATGTGTGGAGGGCCTAGTCCTGTCCCAGGCATGCATTCTGGTTGGTGGTCCAGTCTCTGTGGGTTGATTCTGTAGGTTTTCTTGAGGAATCTCTGACCCCTCTGGCTCCACAGGATTCCTTTCCCCAAGCTCCACCTAATGTTTGGCTGTGGAGCTCTGCGTCTGTTTCCATCACTTTATGCCCTTTCTTACTTGTGGGATCGTCTTTATACCCCCATTGCATTAACTCTGGATGAACTTTCCAATTTTTCATCATGTACCCGAGTGGTCTTACTGTATCATCTGGAGGACCCAGCTTGAAGTAAGGAGGCAGATGCTTGAAAAGTTGAAGCAGCCAGTCAGCTAGGGAAGAAAATAAAACATGAGTGCTTTTCTCCAGATGAGTCATCCAGAAGTTCAGTTTGGCATAATCTGGTTAGGAAAGCAGGGGACACAGACTTTAATGGAGATGGATTTCCATTGTAACTGTGGGTGGCACAGACGTTTCAATGCCAGCAAGAGTAGAGTCTGCCTATCTAGACAGCTGGGCGTTCCCCCAAGGATTCTGGGTACTTAATTCCAGGTAGTTGAAGTGATTATCTTTTCCCTGATTGTAGAATTAAAACTAGGACACATGTAGTGAAACATGGGATGTTGGTCCCTTCTCAGAGGGGATGTGTACATGACTGAGCTATATGGAAAGTGGCTGAGAGGGAAGGTAAGGAGGCCAGTTGCAAAAAATTATGCAAGTGTAAAGCAAAGTGCAGGGATGCTTGGCATTAGGCTCAGAGTGGGCACCGCATACCTGTGTGTATGTAGAATCAAAGGGAGCCACTTTCAAGAGTGACCCTCCTCCAGAAGAATCTGTCTAGAGAGAATGTTCTGGAATGGTTAGAGGGGGGGATGAAAGAGTCTGCCTGGGGATTTTGGGCAGTACAGGCTCCAAGTTGAAGTGCGCTGGAACAGAGGCTGCTGGGGGTAGCCTGCCTTGCCTGCATCACCAGGTCCTGTAGGTGCCCCACTTGCTCAGGAGCTTAGCTAGCCTGCAGCTCTGCCTGTGAGGTGGGGCTGCCCTGCCATCCCTAGCCCTTCAAAAGGTGAACAAGAACTTCCTGGTTATACCTTGTCCCTAGAGGCCAACTGTGTGGATAGCCCTAAGCTTATGGGTTTTTTGTTTGTTTGTTTGTTTTGTTTTTTCCCTCTAGACAGGGTTTCTCTGTGTAGCCCTGGGTGTCCTGGAACTTGCCCTGTAGACCAGGCTGGCCTCGAACTCAGAGATCTAGTTACCACTGTCTCCCCAGTGCTGGGATCAAAGGTGTGAGCCACCACTGCGTGGCTTGAGTTTATGGTTTTAAATCTAGTTTCTATTCCATAACCCTTACCCCAAAGCAAATTTATTTAGGCTATTAAAGTAGATTTGAGTTTCTTTTTTCTTGAATTAGTCACAAGAATAATCTCATAACAATCCATTGAATATAAGAGAGGCAAGCTTACTGTGCGTGTGTAGGAGTTCATGTGTGTGTGTGCACGTGTATGGGTGTGTGCACATGTATGGGTGTGTGCACATGTATGGGTGTGTGTACATGTATGGGTGTGAGCACATGTGTGGGTGTGTGCACATGTATGGGTGTGTGTACATGTATGGGTGTGTGTACATGTATGGGTGTGTGTACATGTATGGGTGTATGCACATGTATGGGTGTGTGCACATGTATGGGTGTGAGCACATGTATGGGTGTGTGCACATGTATGGGTGTGTGCACATGTATGGGTGTGAGCACATGTATGGGTGTGTGCACATGTATGGGTGTAAGCACATGTATGGGTGTGAGCACATGTATGGGTGTGTGCACATGTATGGGTGTGTGCACATGTATGGGTGTGAGCACATGTATGGGTGTGAGCACATGTATGGGTGTGTGCACATGTATGGGTGTGTGCACATGCGGCGGTCAGGAGATGGCATCAGGAGTCTTCCTCACTTTGCTCTTATCCTTATTTTTTGACATACAAGGTCTTTCTCTGAACCTAGTGTTTGCCAATTTGGCTAGCCTGGCTAGCAAGACAGCATTCTCCTGTCTCAGTCTCCCCAACACTGTGATTACAGGTACCTGCCATGGTGTCTAGCTTTTTCACACACACACTAGGGATTGACTCAGGCCCTCTTGGTGTGTCTCAGGCACTTTGCCAGTTGAGATGTCTCTCCATTCCCAGTTTTTTTTTTTTTTAAAGAAAAAGGGAATTTGTAGGATTTTAATATATAAATTTCACTAAAATGCCCTCTATTAGTTCCCAGGGCATTTGGTTTCTCTAAAGTCTTTGTTATAAAAACTGCACAAAGGTCATGATCACTTTATTGTATAATTTAAGACAATTGCTTCTTATTTACGGTCAATATTTCTTCTTCCTCCTCTTCTTCCTCCTCCCCTCGCCCTCCTCCCCCTCATCCTGTCTTCCCACCTCAGCCTTCCTACAGGCCATTTCTTTCATTTCCCTTTCTTCTTACTTTATTTTATTTACTTTATTTTAAGTTTGCCGAGGACAGTAGCCAGGGCCTTGAGGTTCTAGGCAGACATTATACAACTGAGCCACGTGCCCAGCTCTGAGTTTCCTGAGGCAGGCAGGGTCTTGTAATGGTAGCTCAGTCTGGCTTTGCTCTCTAGATCCCTTCTGTCCCCATCTCCTGAGTGCTAGCTTCGCAGCACTGCACCATCATGCTTGACATCTGACAGCCATTTCTTACTGGAATAATTTTAACTGAAAGAGCTTTGTGTGAAAACTACCATTGTTCCTATTTTTCACAGATAAAGTGAAATAAAACTCCCAGGGTTGAACTTATTGGTTCCAACAATTGCCAGAGAAAACTTAATTTTCTAAAAAAAAGGAAGAATATTTTTTAAAATGGTTTTTGCTTTATCTTCAGGAGAGGGGAAAGACTGACATTGCACTTTTCTTTTTCTGTAAAGACAAAATACATCCTTCATATACTTATTTTGTGTTACTCAATAGCTTCTGAGAATACACCTTTTTGAGACAGGATTTCATGTAGCCCATACAAGCTTTGAACTTGATACGTAGCCGAGGATGGCTTTGAACTTCTGATATTTCTACTTCTAACTCCCGAGTGCTGGGATTACAGATGCGCATCACCATACCTGGTTTTTGTCCTCCTCTTAGCTGCTGAGCCATCTGCCCAGCTCACAGCTCTCTGTAACTCCAGTCTCAGGAGAGCCAAAGCTCTATGCTGGCCTCCATGGGCACTAGGCTCACACATGGTGCCCAGACACCCATATACATAAAGTAAAAATAAATAACATCTAAAAAACAAAAAGATAGCACTTTCATACATTTCAGTGGTTTTTATGTTATTCTGTTAACAATGGTGGCCTTCTGTCACTCAGTTCCCCCGCTCTGTGTGCACATTTGAATCTTTGGTACCGCAGATCTCTGAGATTCTGGGCTGTTCTGTCTCCGCCTCCTTTCTCACCATTGGAGTGCTGAGATCACAGATACGCACTATGGTATCTTGGTTTTTTCAATGTGAGCTCTTGGGACCAGACCTGCTCAGCAAGCACTTTTACCCACCGAGCCATCACGCTGGCCCTGTGATTAATTTTTGTGTGTGGAATAACTTCAGAGGGGAGCCTGGACTTTGGTACCTAGTTATAGGCACCTTATCGTCAAACAATGGCACCACATGGATGGAAAATAACTTTTGCCTCCAATATTTGAAACATCATAGCAACATGAAGACGGGGTGGTGATGAAGTGTTCAAGAGAGGTTCCCTTCTAAGCTGGGAGCACATCCAAGAGGGAATGAAAAAAGTACGTGTAAAGTGTCACTTCTTATTCTTCTCTGAAAATATTTTGCATATAGAATATTCACAGGTCACTGTTCCAGGCGCACTAAATGGTTTACTGGCAGAACAAAATGTTGGTCTCACAGCGGTTCGGTTTCTTCAAGGGCTGGCGAGGATGTGTGCTTCATTCATCCTAAGAGGTTGTGCAGTTCCACGGATAGATGAAAAGTTAGGCCTTTTGTCAGAAACCAAATTTCATGGAACTGCGCACTCAGTCTGAAATCAGAGAAACTGGGAACAGAGGTAGAGCAGAAAAACAGTCTCTTCTTCTTAAGGGTCTGTGGAGGAGAGAACAAATCTTCATTGCCCGTGGTCCTAACTGAAAGACTGAATTAGACAATATGAAGCAAGTTAGGGGGTACAGGCAGGTTGTATAGGATAGGAATATGGCACCCCATATTTCAGTCTGGGAAGTACTGAGAATAGGTGAGAGAGAGAGAGAGAGAGAGAGAGAGAGAGAGAGAGAGAGAGAGAAAGAGAGAAGCAATAATCTTTAGCTAGAGTGTATACCAGGACTGACACTGTGACCCTGGAGTCCACCCCCCCCCCCATTTTTGTGCTCTTATGACATGCACTCACATATGTGTGCATGCAAAAGGCATGTTTGTCTGATCAAAGTGAGTGCAGGTTTAAAACCACTAGTTAGGCTTCCCCCAAACTTAACAAGGTACACTTCCTGGATTTTAAATTTCTGACAATCTCTAGTACCGGCTTTATTGTGCTGGACAAACCTCTGGAGTGGCCTCCTGGATCACAGGTACGTGTAAGCTTAGGGTCCTATTGGTAGAGGCTGGAGTGAGTAATTTAGCTTTTTTTGTCCCTTAGTTTCCTTGCCTGTGGATTGAGGATGACAATAATAGTTCCTGCCTTGCAGCGGGGCTTTGGGAAGTTAGATATATAAGTTAATGCGTGATTGTAGACACTGTGCCATCAGGTCTATGTGAAAATGCTTGGAAATATTTTAAATTATGCAGGTAGAAGCAAATAGAAATCAGCCTCCTACTTTTCATAGAAATGATAGCTCACATATATTATGTAATGCATATATACATATGAACTACATAGTTTTATTTCTTTTTTAAAAACTTTGAGCTTAAAGATACATAGATTTTTTTCCATATAAATAAAGAACTTTTTCATTTTTAAAAAGTTGCATAATACTCCACTGTTTGGACGTACCATAACTCAGATGCTCTTTTTTCTCTTGGTGGATATTTATTTAGGCTGCTTGGAATCTCTTCTAAACTTTCTGTGTGATGTTTTGTAGTCTCAAATACTGGATGAACGTCTCTGTGTGAAACATTTCTATATCTTGTTCCCGATAGTAAACTATAGCCAGCTGGTGCATCTTATGGAATTTGAGCTTTGTATTATCCCCCTCCACTGAATCACCTTGTTACCTGCTTCTACCATGATGGAATGGTACCAGAAAACAGCCATTAAGGAGTAGCTTGGAGGCACGGTCTGGAGTGGAACCCTTTCCCAGCAGAGTGTCAACTCGCCAGTAGAGGGCGCTCTCCTTTTGGGAAAAATCATGTCTCTGGGAAGAAAATTGCAATTTAAAACCCAGGCATGGATGCCGGTGTTCCTCTTCTCTGTAGGTTATCGGTGTGCCATTCCGCTGAAGATCTAGGGATTAGCGCATCACCGCGTGAGTCTGTCTTCTCGATGTGCCAATGCACGTGCAGCTGTGGGGAGGAAGAGAGTTAGGCATTCTCCTAAAGCATTAGAGGCAGCCCTGTGGTTTGATTCAGACCAGGGCACTCTGGTCCTGGCCTTCTCCTGTGTTGTAGCATTAGGAGTCATAAGCATATCCCAGGTTACGTCAGAGTATATTCCATGGGGTATGCTTATAAAGCATGTTAAAAATGAATTTAACCCTGTTGGCGAGCCCCTCTTTACGTAAGTGGGTAAACTTGCTCCCAGACCTGTGAAAAATTCTTCAAAGAGGAAGAGCTTAACAGAGTCTTGGGGACAGTCTGGCGAGGTTGAGCCATTACTTTTCTTCACTGTCTGTTGTTCTTTTTACCCTCCTCCCCTCTTAGTAAACCAATACCCGAGGAGTGCAGGTGGCCCGAAGTCGCTCAGCAAATGTCTACCCGCTCCCCACCCGGATGCTGGGGAGTGCACGCTTGTCTGTATGAATGGAATATCGGCTGGGGCTGGTTCACCCCAGAGCAGCGGTTCTCAACCTGTGGGTCGCAGCCCCTTTGGCAAACCCTCCATCTCCAAAAATATTTATATTGTGGTTCATAACAGTAGCCAAATTACAGTTATAAAGTAGCAAAAAAAATTATAATTTTATGGTATTAGGGTCACCACAACATTTAAAAAAAAAAAAGCCCTGCATTAAAGGGTCGCAGCGTTAGGAAGGTTGAGAACACTGCCCTAGAGAGCTTCCGTGCCTGCAGGTCCCGCCACCCGTCCTTGACCTGGGAAGGCCAAGCTAGCTCACTGCCCAGGGAGGACGTTTCCCCTCTATTTCTTAGTACAGTGTTCTCAGGATTGAAGGATGATAAGGAGTCTCAGTTCTCTACTCCTTAGTGCTCTCCAGGGCTAATACTGAGCGAGGCTCCCAACATATAGAAGGCACACAGGCAAACAGTGTAGAGTCCCCTCGCAACTGGCCTGTTCTAGGCGCTGCTGAGTCACTAGCGCAGGTGCGCAGCTTCACCAGACGCTGGTCTGGTGCCATCCCATGAACACGCGTGGAAAGGCAGGGGGCTGGCTAGCGTCCCTCAGGCGAGAGCTGGCTTTTCTGTCTTATTTCGGAATAAGAAAGAAGAAGCACAGAAGGAAGAGAAAAGGCGAGGTCCCTGTTCAGACAGTAGGCAGCCGAACCCCACGGGAACTTTGAGCTGCTCCGTGCATAAGCTTATGCAGGAAGGACGCAGGCTAATGGAACTGGTTAGGAGCACCCACGTTAGGTAACCTTTTCTGTTCTTTTAAATCTCATCACACTGTTTTCAAACTCAACAGGCGACCTTCCAAGATTTGTGTTTAAGGATTTTTTTTTTTTTTTGCATAGATTACCTCATTTCTATTCTTAGCGTTACACACCTGCTAAGCATTCACCAATGACATTTGTTTGTACAAATCTCTCCGGGGTTGCAATTGAATGGCATGCAAGTTTCTAACGGAAAAGAAATGATTCACACAATTGATGTGACAAAGGGGCTTATAGCTGACCCGTCCTCCAAACTTCACGACTCCTCATTCATAGCTGACTTGAGTGAAGTTTGCGTTTTGGCAGAATCATCTGGAAGGCTTGCTGACCCAGAGTGCGGAGCCCACCCAGGAGCTCCTTAGCCTTTATGTTGGGGTGGGCTCTGCGGTGTTTAACAAGTTTCCTGGGGCTAATGATGTCTCTGGCATGGGGATTTAAACAATTATAGGTTTAGTTATTGTGAGGGTGAAAAGCCCGAGAAAACAGAAGTACGGACTCTTCTCTCCCAGTTGGCTGGAGGAAGTAGTTACTCAGAGGCCAGGCTCTAGATTCTTCCTTTAATGCCTCCAGTGACCCTGGTGAAATTCATTTGCCTCCCCAGCACCTCCATTTTCTTATCTGAAAATCAGGGATCATAGCTTCTAGTTCATAGGGGTGTGAGTATGCAATTGCATAGTTGGCTTAGCATATATAATATATATATATATATATATATATATATATATATATATATACACACACACACACACACATATGTATAGTATACCATATTGACATATAGAATATCTATAATGAGTGCTTGTCTAACACATGTGAATATTTGTTCCCCAGCACCACATAAACATGGGTATTGGTGCTGCACGCCTATAATCCCAGCACTCAGGAAGTAGAGAAAGGAGGACCAGAAATTCAAGGCCATGCTCAGCAACTTAATAAATCTGGTGCCTGGCCTTGGCTACACGAGACCCTGTCTAAAGATAACCAAAACCCAACACTAAAAGAACAACAACGAAATCGAAAACCAAAAAAAACCGATCGACCAAACACAAAAGGATAATGAATAGCTATTCTTTAAAAATATTTCTTGTACATCTTTGAAGTAAGTTTATTATATTTACTAAAGGTAGATCAAAGTGAAAATAAGTAAGTAGAAGGCACAGGCCCTGTAAGTAAGTGCAAAGTGGTAGTACTTTATTAAATAAAAAAATTCCTGAAATGAAATATAGCTTTTGCATTATCAGCCTTTCTTACTCTTGGGGTTAAGAGAAGTCCGAAGGCTCTGGGCACAACAGGGCTGAGGAGCTAAAAACATCAGAACAAAGATGACACAGAGGCATGGCTGGTAGCTTTTAAAACCAGCTGTAGGAGTAGGCTAAGCTGCTTTTAGTTTTAAAATTTGTTCTTGAGATTCCTACCCTTCCTTTGCAAAGTTGATTCCCTTACTGACCTGCCTTTGGTTAGGGCTATGGGTCTCTAGAATGCAAATGGTATTGTCTAGAACTAATGGTGCATTAATCCGATAATATGCACCGGCTCTTTCAGATTAGATTATGTGAGACTAGCTAGGTGTTGTTGCCTTGGAAAATACAGTGCCTTGCCCTGAGGTAATTGGACACAGCTGTTTCTGAGGAAAGATCTGGGATGTGGGTTCTGTGGGGGACATGGGCTGCCAAGGGCACTGGGGGGCAGGAGAGAACTGCTGGTGAGGGACTCAGCTGACTGCTGTCCCTGTTGGGAGAGTTCCACTTTCCAGTCCCGAGACCCTCGGACCGCACTTGGTTTGTAGTAAGGTTGTGTTCTTGTGCACTGAAATGGAGGTAGATGGCTTTGGCTTGGGAGGTTTGGAAGCCTCAGTTGCTGTCCCCACTGTACACAGCCACTGGCTGTGAGAAGAGACAAAGCTGAGTTCTAGCAGACAGGAACAAGAGAGAGCAGCCTTGCTTTGGGCCGTGCAGCGAGCAATAACGCAGGGAGTCTCGGGAAGTCCGCCTCCTGCGTTTCTAATGATGCTAAGTCACCTGAAGTAAACATGACATCAGCCTCATGCTCAGGAGACCACTGAAAGATAAGGCTTGCTGGAGAGCAAGCTGTGACTTTGTTGCTTTTTCATAGTTTGTGCTGACTGGGAATCTTTAAAGCAATTCCACTGGATGTTTTTGGTGACATTTGCCTGGCTAACCTATCAGATGGATTAGCACGTGAGGCCTGCTCTCTCTTTTAACAGCAGCACAGAACACCATTGGTCCCTTTTCTCTGGTAAGTGGGAGGTCCTAGGAAGGAGTCTGGAGCTTCTTTCAAGCCCTTGGCTTTTGCTGCAGGCTGGCTATAACCTCACAGGGTTCCTGGCTCTTCTGCTGGCTCTGGGCAGCCAAGTGGCCTTTCCCTTTGAATGTAAACTAAACTAGTGTCTTCTTGCAATAGCCTGTGACAGTACAATGCTGTCAGGTGGGTTGGTTGGTGTGACAAAGCACAAAGACAGAGTTAAGCTGGGGTCCAACTAGTCAGTCCTGCCCTGCCCTCATTTGGCAAATAGTGGGTGTGAAGGAAGGGTGGACAATTTCTATGGCCTGGGCCCTGGACGTGCATGAAGGCTGTGGAGGCTGAGATGGTACTGTGGCCTGGTGAGGGGATGTGGTGGCGAGGGAGATGGGGTGAGAGCATGCTAGGATTGTCCTCAAGGCCAAGCTCCACAATCCTGTGTCCTTATCAACCATACATTTATAGAAACTACAGACTTTCAGAATAATAATTCTGAGTCAAGAGGATCAGAGAACTTGAAGATATTTGAAGAGGTTATTTAGGAGATTTTGCCATTATAGTGATAATATATGATCTATATATATATGATCTATTATATGATATTATATTTATTTAGTCACTTAAATTATGTAACTTTAAAGTCAAGTAAAGGGATGCTATCGGTCTCATGATACTCTGCCATTTTGTGGCAGAAGTATCCAAATTAATACACTGTGTTAGCAGATTTCCGTCATGCGGTATTGTGACCACAGACTCGTGCTATTCTCCCGGCTTGCTTATACCACCAAGTACAACTTGCTGTCTTTGTCCTATGTTTTCCCATTTCTTTTACCTTTCTAAGGATGGTTCTCCTCTCTGAGTCTGCGTATCTGATTCTTTCTATTTGTCTTCTTCTCCCCTCGCCCCACCCTCCCTCCCCCCCTTTCCCTTCCTTCAACTATACACAAGATTGGCACCCTATCTTCCTTCCTGTGTCTGGCTTGTTTCATTTAACATGATGTTTTTAAGGTTGTCTGTATTCAACGGTGAAACCTGTTTAAGGAGTCCTGCAAGGACTTCCCGGAACTCACTCCCCAGGCCTGTCAGTGAAGCTCCTCCTTAACACTGGGCTGCGCAGTTAGAGCTGGTGTTTAGTGCTGTCAGTCAGTTGACAGTGCTCTGGCTGACTCTCATTTCCAGGCTTATAGGATACGCTTTTCTAGGCACATTTGCAAGTAATTCTACAGGTGACGTTGTTGCAACCCACACTCATTCTTAGGTAGAGCCCGCTTTGGGGCTGTAGAAATGATTATCCAGGGTTCTGTTGGATAAGTCTCTTAGAGCAATGGTCCTCAACCTGTGGGTCACGACCCCTTTTGGGGTCTAACAATTCTTTTACAGGCAGAGGTCGCATATCATGTATCTACATTACGATGAATAACAGTAGCAAAATTATATTTATGAAGTAGCAACGAAATAATTTTATGACTGGGGTCACCACAACATGAGGATCTGTATTAAGGGGGCCACAGCAATAGGAAGGTTGAGAAGCACTGTTTTAGGGGACCCTAAGGCAATGCAGTTGAGGTCTTCACAGGCTTTATAAGAGGTGACCCTTCTCATGCTAAGAAGGGTGTCGCAGCCTGTTACCATTCCTTACTGATCCTCCCTTCAGGAGGGCTCTTTTTCATGTGAAGTAGAAAGGTTTGTTTTCCTTTCCTCAGAAGAACAAACATATCCAACAAATTGTGCAGCAGAAAAAGGTCAGTGGAATTGTTTCCTGTGTCCTTTTTGGAGTTGGAATTCTTGCTGACGGGATAGTAGAATTCATGGAATGTGAGGAAAGATTTCTTTTTTCAAGATAGGCTTTCTCTGTCTACCCTTGGCTGTCCTGGACTTGCTTTGTAGACCAGGCTGACTTTGAACTCACAGAGGGAAGGTTTTTTAAAGTGCTTTTTAAAAAATCTTTTTTTTAATGCGAAAGAGGGGCTTATTCCAAACTCTACTGTTATTCTGTCTTATCTTCCTGACCTAGTAAGATCTCTCTCTCCTCTCTCTCTCTCTCTCTCTCTCTCTCTCTCTCTCTCTCTCTCTCTCCCTCTCTCTCTCTCTCTCTCATTCTCAGTCCTTCATCCTCATCTTCCCCTCCCCTTTTCTACATGAAAAAGCAACTTCTCCCTAAAATTGGTTGCGGCCCTTTTCTACTGGGACTTAACTATTCTCATCTGTGAGAGGTGGCCATTGGCAGGTGCTGTCTTCATTGTTGCTTCATATTGTTTGCTGACGCTTCTTCACCAGAGCCTCTTGAAGAGCCAGTGAGGCCCTGGGCTCCTTACACACAAACTCTCACGGGCATGCGCCCTGAACCCATGGCTTGTCATTCCAGCCGGAGCACCCAGGCTTCTGCTACCCTCTCTTGCCTTGTCTCTGATTCTCTTCTTCACCACACAGTCGGGGTGAGACTACGGACGAGAATAGAACTTGTCTCTCCCTCTGGCAAATTAGTTATGAAGAGTCAATTAGTTAATATTTTATAGAAAAGTACCAGATAAATAATAGTAAAGACTTTGTTTAGGTTAGTTTCCATGTTTCTTTTTTAAATTTAAAAATTTAAACCTAGTATCTGTGGATGCCAAAGAGGGCATCATATCCCTTGGAAGTAGAGTTACAGACAGTTGTGAGCTGCTATGTGGGCGCTGGGACTATAACTTGGGTCCTCTAGAAGAGCAGCCTATGTTCATAACTGTTGAGCCGTCTCTCCAGCTTGATTTTAAACTGAAATTTTATTATTTAGTTATTTTTTTTGAGGTGTGTGTGCATGTGTGTGTGTGTGTGTGTGTGTGTGTGTGTGTGTGTGTGTGTGTGCATGCATATGTGTGTACAGGCACATGTATACATGTGTTCGTGTTTGTGCGTGCATGGAGGCCAATGGTCAACTTCTGGTGTTGGTACCATCCACCTTGTTTTTGAGACAAAGTCTTTCCTTGGCCTGGGACTTGCTGATTAAGCTAGACCGACTGTCCAGTGAGTCCCAGGGATGCTTCTGTCTATGCATCGCTGGGGCTGGGATTATAAGCACACCTACCCTTTTGTTTTTCATTTCTCTTTCTTTCTTTTTATCTTTTAGAATTTTAGACCTGAGCACTATATCTACATTGCTCCTGTCCCTTTCTCTCCTCCAACTCCTCTCATCTCCACCCATTCATGACCTCTTTTTCTTTATTATCTATCTATCTATCTATCTATCTATCTATCTATCTATCATGTACGTATGTATGTATCTATCTCTCTATCATGTATGTATGTATGTATGTATGTACCTATCTATCTATCTTTTTTTGTTTTGTTTTTTGAGGCAGGGTCTCTCTGTATAGTCTTGGCTGTCCTGGACTTACTTTGTAGACCAGGCTGGCCTCGAACTCACAGCGATCCACCTGCCTCTGCCTCCTGAGTACTGGGATTAAAGGCATGCGCCACCATGCCTGGCTATCTATCTATCTATCTATCTATCTATCTATCTATCTATCTATACACATGTGTATACAACTGACCAACTCCATTTGTCATTGCTGATATGTACATGTGTCCAGGACTGACCAATTGGAATGAGACAACCTCTGCAGGAACTAGTCCCTGGAGGAAATGATTCTTCTTTCAGAGCCATTGACCACTTGTGGCTCTTCATCTAGGTATGGGACCTTTTGGAATTTTCCATGTTGGCACGTCAATTGATGGTGTGACCGTGCAGGTCTTGTTTGGTATGCTTGGCTTTTCCACGTGGAGTCTGGGGTATCCGAACTCAGATCGTCATACTTTACTGACTAAACTATCTCCACAACCCCACTTCCTATTTTTCTTGATGCTGATCTTAGAGACATTTTTTAAAAAGTCAATAAATAGCCAGTAGATACTATTCTAAACCTAGGCTATTCAATGAGCCACTCAAGCGTCTTCATATTTTTGCCTCCATGTGTCAACTTACATAGCCACCTCGTATGGTCCCCAGTCCTGGATCTCCCCTGAGCTACACCTGCAGCCCTCAACTCGGTGCTTTTGACTGTACTGATTTGGGGACCTTTCCCTATCTTCTTTTGGTACCTTCTTTCTTGCCTATAAGGATTACATCCATGGAAATCTCACCCTCAATGCCACCGAATCTAGATGCTGACTGTGGTAACACACTTCTTGCACCTCAGGAGTTAGAGTGAGGATCCAAGGCCATGATTTCCATGATAAAGGTGCTGGGGGACATAGGCTGCACCCACAAGCGTTATGAAGATTATACTTATCATTCCTGGGCCGTCTTCAGATGACTAAAAATATCCACCAAGTCTGGGCCTTCTCAGCACAGTTTTATCTCTCTTGGACTTCCCCATGCTGGCCAAGAATCTTGACAGTTTAAGCAGCTGAAGAATTTGCTGGTAGACAGCACTGTTGGGGGTGGAGAATGCCCGGGTAATGAATTACCTTCTTTAGGGCCCCAACGGGAAATCTGGTACCCTGGAAAGCGTTAATTTACTTCACTTGAGTGAATGCTTTAGAACCAGCAAGCATTTCATTTGCCCAGGCAGCCCATTGTGATGATGACATTAAATAATCATTATCATTACGTGGAAATCCTGTCACCTTGGGGATTTAGAAAGCGTGTTTCTCAAGTCACACACACACACAAGCAACCCAAATGAGCGGAGTGTGAAGAAAACATTTGTTTGTAATTGTCAGCATTTGGCAAGGGCAGGAGATGAAAAGAATGAACTGAACTATGGCTCTGGATTCCTTCCAGTGTTTTTTTTTTTTTCTTCCAACCCCAAATCATGGGAGATGAGGGAAGGAAGCCTTTCTGTCCTGGACCATGATCTCTAGGGAGGAGGGAAGAGGCTTTCAACTCCCTTACCCCTTGGTCCAGGAAGTCATTTCAAAGGCAGCTGTCTCCAGGGAAAAGCAAGAGCCCATTGGCCAATATTTATTTATAGTCTTATACCCTGTAAACTTGTCTTCTTTTTAAAAATTAAGAGCAAAAAGTATTTCGGCTCTTGTTTGCCTGGACCCTCTCCAAGCAGTCCTATCTGCTTTCTTTATTTCTTATGCTGGTTGCTCAACATCTTTGGTCTTGACTGAATTGGTTTCATTCCTAAGCCCTCCCTTATTATAAATGGTCTTATTATTGGTTAGTTGTTCTATGTTTGGAGTGTCCTTGACAATCTTTTTTTCTTTTCTTTTTATTAGCTGATCTTTACAACAGCTCAGTGAGGTGGACCAGCCTCATGGACTATTTATCCAATACATTGTCCAACATTTTTCTTCTGTTAGGATTTATTGCAACCATTTTGTTTTTTCTTTCTGATAGCCATCCTGCTTCAAGAAACTACTTCCTGCTCTTCCTTGCAGGCCTCCATAAGCCAGGGACTTTTGTCATCTGCCTTTAATTCATTCTGGGTTTGGTTCCCGCCCCCTTCCTGGCATTCTCACCCTCCTCAAAGTTATTGTTGCTTCTCCTCTCAATGCAGTTGGACCCCAATTAATCTAAGGCAGGTGTGAGCCATGAGCTTCCTCTTTGTTTTTTTGGCTAAGGACATCTCTGAGTGGCCACAGACTGTCAGTTGCTGCTTCTGTGGCTGAGTGTACATTGGCTGTGTGGTGGACCATTGGAATGTCAGGCTTGGAACTGGCGTGGTGACAGTTGAGGGCACTGTTCCTGATTAACAAAGGACTAGCTAAGTCTTCTGAAAACTCACCATCATTGTCATCCCCAGCACCAGAAGTCCATTAGCCACAGTGGCTGCCATTTTCGATCTGTCTTACCACCTCCAAACACATCTTAGCATGTTTCCAACTGGGAAAGCTTTCCTGCACATCCTTGATGTCTTGGAACTTACAAACAAGTAGGGTCTCCAGAAAACCATTTTAAGCTTTGAATTCTTTTTTTTTTTTTTTAAAGCTTTGAATTCTTGACCTGTATACCAGTCTGTCATTCCATTTCTCTGTTGTGCTTCTACCTGTTAGAGCTTGTTTTTCTCACAGCTGGCCTCCAGAAGCAGAGGTTGTATCTTACTGAACATTCCTTTAAATAAATGAGGATTGTCTTTTATAAATTATAAAGTGTTTTTATAAATCAATGAGGACTTTATAAATTTGAGTATAAAAATGATAATTATATTAGTTTATGTATACAACAATGAAGAATAGCTTTGAATCCTGTAACAAAGGACAAGAAATACGTACATTTCCCTTTTATAAAACAATAATGATGACAGTCCATATTTTAACATCAGCCATGCTATTTGACTGGTTTCTGATTAGTACTTGCTTGGCCACCTTTGGGAATTGATTGAGGTCAGCAGTAGTAGGTAGAAACATAGGACTTGTAAACCATGCTCAATGTTGCCCTGTAGGTAAGCCAATGGAGTGAGAACGGCTAAAACAACCGAAGTGAAATTAGAGTTATTGGGTTAAAAGTGGCTCCATGTTCTAGAACTCGCTCTGCTGTCCCCACCTTATGGAACTGAGGGCTTCAAAGGAGAGTAAAAGGCAGATCCTCATCTTTCCCCCCCCCCCATGTACCCCCCCATGGCACACTGCTCGAAAATAGCAGGCTGGTTGTTTATTCAGAGTGAACATGCAAATGAACGAGTAAGAAGTAATCCGAGTTTAAGCTGAGTGGACTTTTGACAAAGGTGGTAAATTGAGATTATGATCTAATAAAGAACAAGCTGAGTGAGGTAATGTGTGTACATAATAGGACTGGGCTCTAAGACAGGAGGCTCATAAGTTTGAAGCCAGTGTGAAAGGCATAGCAAGCCTCAAAGACGCGTGAGAAACATGGTGTGACCCCACCTCTTTCTCTCTCATAACGTGTGTGTGTGTGTGTGTGTGTGTGTGTGTGTGTGTGTGTGTGTGAAAATTTAGTTTACTTCAGGCTTTAAATAAACAAATATCGAGTGAATGAATGAACTTAGTCTTAACCCGACTGTCCAAAAGTTTAGTATTTTCAAGGGAAAAAGGCCCCAGGAAGGACTTTATCAGCTTTTATCCAAGTTACTTGGAGATCAATTGGCCACAGGGGAAGAACTCTGAGCTAGTGCCAAATTCACTTACAAGCAGCAGCTTGGGATAAAAGCTTCGTTCTGTTATCAATACTCCCTCAACTCTTTCCGCAACCCTCAAACAGGTTCTGAAAAAGCAGAGTGCGCCCTAGGCAGGAGCTGAACCGGAAGGTCAGAGAGACAGGTCTCATAACCAGTGGGCAGCAAGAAACCCCTAGCAGGTCTTTGGTCCTTGTTAGGGGAATGGGTTTGTAGAAGGGGGCCAGCATTTCAGAGTCTATACACATAGGAACTGTAGACACTCTACAGGATACAAGCCAGTACACTGGAGTCGATGTGTGCTAAATGGAGATGCCAGGAGGATGCATGGTAAGATTCTGGCTTCTCATGGTTATATGCATCCCTGGTCACTGATCAGACCTGTTAGCCTTTGCTTGTAGTGATTCTCGTAAATCAGCGACTGCCAGGTCATGGAGCTAGCTTCCTTCCTTCCTTCCTTCCTTCCTTCCTTCCTTCTTTCCTTCCTTCCTTCCTTCCTTCCTTCCTTCCTGCTTGCCTCCCCATTCTTCATTTCATTATTGATGCTGCATTGTTCACGCACCTGGTTTTTCATCTGGCACGGACTGGCTATCACAGGAATTTTCTTCTGCTTGTTTCTTTGGGTGCTGAAGTTTTAGCTAATTGGGAATCGGATGGAAGAAAGAGTCAAACAGAGGGATCTGGGGCATGGAATGGATTTTTTTTTTTTTGGTCCCTCTGAGGATTTGTTATGAGCAGATATAAAGTGTCTTTCCCACTCAAACCACCTCTGAGCATTTTCATGAATCAATTAGCTGCTGGCAGGGCAGAGAGCAGAGGCAGAGGCAGAATAAGGCATGTGGTGACAGCTGGAGACCCTGGCTGCACACTCTCTCACAGGCATGCTGTCCTCGATCGTTAGATACCCGCAGTGACACTTCATCCCCTGGTGACTGTTCCCATTACAGTCAGAACTTGAGGCCAAGGGCGCAGCTCTTGGGGTCTTGTTCTACTCCATTAATAAATAAACACCAGTGAGAAGAGATTGGGAAAAAGGGAGACTGGCTGTCCCTTTGACAGGTAAAGCCAAGAAAGGGAAATGAAAAGGAATCAACTTCGATTTGCTCACTTTGACTCCAGGACATTTGTGCATTGTCTGGAAGTTTTTTTTTTTTTTTGTCATTGGTTGAACCAACAAAAGCCTGTAGAAGATTCTTCACTCTGAGAAGATGGAGCTCTTGACAGGAGCCCTCCTAAGCTTACAAAGTAGGTGTGACATGCCTCCTGCTAGATGCACAGCAGGAAGAGCCTTCAGCATATGCCTTTGGGGCCTGCCAGGTACAGGCTGAGGGTGGAATCAAAACACCTAAAAAATTGTGTCCAACTGAGCTGTCAGATAGTCACTCTGCAGGAACAAACGGAGGTTCTAAAATATATGCATCATGCTAGGAACATTTTTGGAACTTAGAATTTCAGTCTGTCAATGATAGGGCCCGATACTTAAGACAGGCAGAGAGTGGGAGATGGAAGAACAGGGAGATGCTGGCAATAGCTTCCGGGGCAAAGGTGAGCCTTGCCCATGAGGAGATTTGGAGACTTTTCCTCCAGCAGGAAGGAGGCTAGAGAGAGAGGTGCATCTTGCATAATTGCTGGGAGTTCTTATCTTTTTCTCAGGAACAAACTGGAGGTGGTGGTGGTGGTGGTGGTAACTATTCTGGTCTCTGGTTTTACAGTCAGCAAAGCTGAGGTGTAGCGAAGTGAGACTGTTTGTCTTAGCCCACTTAGCCAGATGTGCAGGTGAAGAGAGCTCCTCCATGGCCACTCATCTGCCCTCTGCCTTGGTCATCTACAGCGTGTACTCTGCCTCTCCTGACCAGCTCCTGCAGTGGGAATTGGCACTACCGCTGAGGTTGCCGGTCACATCTGGAGTTCCCCAAACCTGCCCTTGACTTCTGGCCTATTAGTGGTTTTGGGACGTTCCTTAACTTCACTGTTGCATCAGTTTGTTTCTCTTTAAAATGAGGATGACGACAGTCACAGCAGGCTGGGATGAGAAAGAAACATCAACATGCCACACACATGCATACATGGCAGCTGGATAGCCATGATACCACACAACACAGACACACAACGTTCATATACACATCATCATCAACAAACAAAAAACCTTTCAATGCCTCAAAAGCCAACAGGAGACTGGGGTTGTGGGAGGAGGTCAGTGAGGAGGACAATGAGAAAGATAGACAAACATGAGCAAAGTGCGTAAGAAAACGCCATAACGGGGTGAGAGAGGCAGTTCCATTTGTAAGGCGCTTGCTTTGCAAGCACAAGGGCATGAGTTTGATCCTCAGAACCTGAGTGATAAGAGTTGGCCTTGGTAGGATGTGGTTGTAAACTCAGCACTGGGGAGGCAGATACAGGCAGATCCCTGGGCTCCCTGGCCAGCCAGCTTAGCCACTTGGTGAGTTCCAGGCCAGTGAGAGATCCTATTAAAAAAAAAAAAAGCCAGTATTATCTGAGGAATAATGTTTCTATACTACATGAAGAAAATGCCAGGGAGGAGGTCCCCCTCAGTCATGGTCATAGGGGAGGGGAGTAAGGGGAAAATGGGAGGGAGGGAGGAATGGGAAGATACAAGGGATGGGATAACAACTGAGATGTACTATAAATAAATTAATAAAAAATATTTTTAAAAAATACCATAATGAAATTTTGCCTGGGTATTTTTGATCCATTTAGGTTTACTTTAAAAATTTAAAAATTACGTTTATGCATGTGTGTATATGCTGCAACGTGCATGTGGAGGTCAGAGAACAGTTTGAGGGAGTCAGTTCTCTACTTTCACCATTCTCTGGGTACCAGAGACTGAACTCTGACCCATTTCTCTGGTCCCCGACTCAAGCTTTCTGATCACTGTCCAGCGCCAACTTCATAATGGCAGGAACAAAACGTCTATAAAAAGATCAGGCACAGTCATCCTTATGGTGTGGCTGCCCCAGCGTTGGTAGCTTGGGCTCAGTCACATATTGGTTTATCCTTTGATCTGTCCTGTCTGTGTATTTGTTGAGAGGAGAAAAAGGAATTTGTTCAAGTTGGCATCTCTCTGGTCTTTTGGAGACATCCTCCTTCCCGCCCCCCTGTAAAATGGACAAAAGAGCATTGTGGGTATATGGAGCTAGTAGCAGAAATGGCCAACTGTGAACAAGAATGACAACGTTGGAGTGTGTAGAGTCAGAACTGGAGGGAAGCATGAAGAGAGACATTGGGGGCATGTCTCTATGGGAGACCTAACCCTAACCCTAACCCTAACCCTAACCCTAACCCTAACCCTAACCCTAACCCTAACCCTAACCCTAACCCCTAACCCTAACCCTAACCCTAACCCTAACCCTAACCCTAACCCTAACCCCTAACCCTAACCCTAACCCTAACCCTAACCCTAACCTATGGGAGATGCTAAATTCACTAGACATTCATAAGGACCCTTACAGTGTTGATGCTATTGAAATGATATGGAAAATACTATGGGAGCTGCACATGTGGATGTGGTAGAAGGTGTGCCTATTTTAGAATGCAGAGATCCACTTTTCCTTTTTTTCAAAGAGAGGTAGGAGTTTTTACTCCATGGCTGATCTTTCCTTTATATCATGTAACTTCATTGACTTGGGAGATCTGAGTAAGAATCACTCTGTTTCCTACTCTCCGTCCCCACTCTGTGCTAGGGCTCTGTAGGGGAACAGAGCCGTTAAAATAAACACACATTAAAAGAGGATTGATTAGATGGGGTTATGTGATTGACTTATCTGATCTGGATTAACAATGGCTATCTCACCCCCTCCCCAATTTATTCATTTAATCCCTTTGCAGCCTGATCCCAGGCCCCTCCCTTCTCTCCTCCCAGTCCCCCTTCTTCTCAAAGGGAGGACCCCCCCCCCATGGGTACCAACCCACTATTAATGATACCCTACTGTGCTTGCAGACACTATTAATAGTGTCAGGGGTTGGCTCTCTCCCATAAGATGGGGTCTCAAGTTGGGCCAGTCATTGGTTGGCCATCCCCTCAATCTCTGCTCCATCTTAGTCCCTACACTTCTTGTAGGCAAGACAGACTTTGGGTTGAAAGTCTTGTGGGTGGGTTGATGTCTCCCTCCCTCCACTGGAAGTCCCAACTGAGTATAGGAGTTGACAACTTCAGGGTCTCTATTCCCGCTGCTAGGAGTCTCAGCTAGAGTCACCCCCATAGAGTCCTGGGAGCCTCCCCTGCCCCAGAGGTGCATCCTCCATTTTTGTTCTCTCTCTTTCCCCAATTCCCAAGCTCTTCCCACCCCTGTTACCCTCACCACCACCTCTCCCGCCCAGTTTTCTCCTTCCGTCTACTTCAAATGTCTATTTTATTTCCCCTTCTGAGCGAGATTCAAGCATCCTCCCTTGGGCCTTCTTTGCCTTCTTTGGGTCTGTGGATTGTATCCTGTACTTTATGGCTAATATCCAGTTGTAAATGAGTATGTATCATGTATATCTTTCTGGGTCTGGGTCACCTCACTCGGGATGATATGTTCTGGTTCCGTCCATTTGCCTGCAAATTGCATGATGTCTTTCTTTTTAATAGCTGAGTAGTATTCCATTGTGTGAATGTACCACATTTTCCTTATTCATTCTTCAGTTGAGGGACATAGGTTGCTTCCAGTTTCAGGCTATTACAGATAAAGATGCTACGAACATTGCTAAGCACATGTCCTTGTGGTGTGGTGGGACATCTTTTGGGTATATGAACGGGAGTGGTATAGCTGGGTCTTGAGGTAGAGCTATTCCCAGTTTTCTGAGAAACCTCAGATTGATTTCCCAAGTGGTATACAAGTTTGCATTCCCACAGCAGTGGAGGAGTGTTCTACTTTCTCCACATCCTCACCAGCATATGCTGTCACTTGAGTTTATTTGTTTGTTTGTTTTTTGGATCTTAGTCATTTTGTCAGGTATAAAATGGAATTTTGGAGTTATTTTGATTTGCATTTCCTTGGTAACTAAGGCCATTGAACATTTCTTTAAGTGTTTCTTGGCCATTAGAGAGTCTTCTGTTGAGAATTCTCTGTTTAGCTTGGTATCCCATTTTTAATTGGATTATTTGGTTTTTTGTTGTCTAATTTTTAAGTTCTTTATATATTTTAGATATTAGCCCTCTGTCAGATGTAGGGTTGGTGAAGATCTTTTCCCATTCTGTAGGCTGCCATTTTATTCTGTTGACAGTGGCCTTACAGGAGCTTTTCAGTTTCATGAGGTCCCATTTATTATTTGTTGATCTTAGAGCCTGAGCTGTTGGTGTTATGTTCAGGAAGATGTCTCCTGTGCCAATGACTTCAAGGCTCTTTCCCATTTTCTCTTCTTTTAGGTTTACTGTATTCAGTTTTATGTTGAGTTCTTTGATCCACTTGGATTTGAGTTTTGTGCAGGGTGATAAATATGGATCTATTTGCATCATTTGTTGAAGATGGTGGTTTTGACTTCTTTGTCAGAAATTGTGTCCATAGACATGTGGGTTTATTTCTGGATCTTTCATTCAATTCATTGATCAACCCATCTCTTTTGATGCCAATGCCATGCACTTTTTATTAATACTGTTCTGAAGAACAGCTTGAAATCATAGATGGTGATCTCTCCAGAAGTTCTTTTATACAGGATTGCTTTAGCTATCCTGGGTTTTTAATTTTTCCATACGAACTTGAAGATTACTCTTTCAAGGTCTGTAAAGAATTATATTGGAATTTTGATGGGAATTGCATTGAATCTATAGATTGTGTTCTGGTAAGATGGCCATTTTTACTATGTTAAATTTCCCATGACCTTGGGAAATATTTTCATCTTCTGATATATTAAATTTTTTTCTTCAGAGACTTGAAGTTCTTGTCATAAAGGCTTGTCAGTTGCTTTGCTACAGTTATGCCAAGATATTTTATATTATTTGTGGCTATTGTGAAGGGTTTTGTTTCTTTAATTTCTTTCTCAGTCCATTTATCTCTTGTATAAAGGAGGGCTACTGAAATTTTTGAGTTAATTTTGTATCTAACCACTTTGCTGAAGGTGTAGGAGTTCTCTGGTAGAATATTAGGGGTCATTGATGTATACTACCACATCATCTGTGAACAGCAATACTTTGACTTATTTTTTTCCAATCTATATCCTCTTGCTCTCCTTTGGTTGTCTCATTGCTCTAGCTAGACCTTCAAGGGCTATATTGAATAGACACGGAGAAAGTGGGCAGCCTTGTCTTGTGCCTTATTTTAGTGGAATTGCTTTAAGTTTCTCTTTGTTTAGTTTGATGTTAGCTATAGACTTGTTGTATATAGCTTTTATTCTGTTTAGGTGTGCATTTTGTATCCTCGGTCTTTCCAAGACTTTTGATATGAAAAGGTGTTGTCAAAGGCCTTTTCAGCATCTAATAAGATGATCATTTGTTTTTTTTTTCAGTTTTCTTATATGGTGAATTACATTGGTGGATTTTTATATGTTGAACCATCCCTGCATCCCTGGGATGAAGCCTACATGATCATGACGGACGATATTTTGTACATAGATTCAATTTGTGAGTATTTTATTGAGTATTCTTGCATCATGTTCATAAGGGAATTGGTCTGAAATTGTGTTTGTTGAGTCTTTTTGTGGTTTATGTATCAGGATGACTGTGGCCTCACAGAATGAGTTTAGCAATGTTCCTTCTGTTTCGGTTTGTGGAATATTTGAGGAGTATTGGTATTAGCTCTTTGAAAGTCTGGTAGAATTCCTCACTAAAACCATCTGGCCCAGGGAATTTTTTTCAGTTGGGAACAGTGGCTGTCTTTACACTGGAGAGACTCAGAACTGCTAGCTGATGTCCACATGGCTGGATGTCTCAGCAGACCCAGCCTGGCCCTGAAGGCCTGGAGATTCCTGGAGAGCCACTTGTGTTTAGTCCATGTTGGAAGGTCAAAGACACTGAGTTTTGATGTCAGTGAGTGAAGGCAGTGACCACAGCCTCAGTAGTCTCAGAAAATGGCAAACGTGGTAGGTGAGCTTGCCAACAAGAATGTAAAGGCAAGCAGGCAAAAAGTTTCCTCTCACATCTCATTCTTTCTACTTTAATTATTGCAATTAAAAGTTCTTCATTTGAGTCTCCTGAGGCTTGGCTTATGAGTGAGTCTAGATCTATTAGCCCTTATACCATTTCTTTCTGTTTTTATTGGGAAACACTGGATTAATTGTCAGTATATCAAGAAGCGTAGAATAGCTAGGACCAAAGGCTTCTGGTTATAAGTCAGCAGCATTGCTTACTGATGACAACGTTGAGGGTCAGAGATGCAGAGATGCAGAGATGAGTTTGATGCTTTTAAACTATTCCATCACAGAAGTGACTCTATACAGTCTCAATCTTGGTATTCTTGAGGGTTGGTAATCAAGCAGGGACAAGGGTCATCATAGATTGATTATCTTAACAATATAAACCTGTTAAAAAGACCACACAGATATGGGCCAACACTTTAGTTTTCTACTTTAGCTTAAATAAGAATTGTGGAGCTTGTTCCATTAAATTAAAAAAAATATTTTATGTGTATGGGTTCTTTTAGCCGCATGTATGTCTTTGCACCACATGCATGCCTTGGTGCCCATGATGGCCAGAAGAGGCATTAGAATGCCTGGAATTGGAGATATAGAAGGCTGTGAGCCCCCAGATGGGTGCTGGGAGTTGAACTTGGGTCCTTTGGAAGAGCACACAGTACTCTTATCAGTAGAAGCATCTCTCCAGCCCCCAACTGGTTCATTTTAAATAGTAGTCACCAGGGAACAGGTATAAGTAAAAAAAAAACAAACAACAAATCCTAAATAGCTTCTAATTATCTTTTTGCTGAACAGTCCGTTATTGGCAAACCATTATTAGCTTTGAGTTGCTGTCAGTCATGCTGCTCACATCAGTGGACAGAAGCAAGTGGCGCCTTCTCCTTGACGTCGTATTAATGTTTGCTCATCACAGTACTTGTGTTTCCAGGAAACCCACTACTTTCTCCACACAGTGGATTTAAAATAAGACTGAAATGTTCCTCTTTGATTTTGCCATTGGCATATCAGTTGTTTCTCCCTATTCCTTAAATTTTGCTTAGTGTGTCCTCTATCTGACAGTTTGAAGTGCCCAGAAAATTAGGCAAATGATTTCCTAGGTGTTGAGGGAACAGTGCATTCAGCCAGTCCTTATTTTTTCCCCTCCAGGATAATGAGAGAAAACCTTGGCTTCAATTTCTTTAGACCAGAAGGATCATCAGAATAAACAAAGTCAGGGTATGCGTGTGTGGGTGTGTTTTAGCTTTATTTCATTGTGACTTCTCTCTTTTGTGAGGGATACTCCGTGCTAAGAACATACTCGAATGTCTATTGTACATAAATATCAACAATCTCGAAATCTGCCTATTTGTTGGCCTGTGTTATGTGCCAGGTACTTTTTAATATCTCAGTTATTGTCCTAAACTCTTGGTGAAAGGAATTTCATCTCTGTTTTACAGCCTTGGCAACCTTCTGTAGTTTGTCACCGGTCACATGGGACATAAGTGAAAAGCCAAGATTTAGACAGGCTGACTGGCTTAATGTTGCTTTTCAAGGCATAATTCTTTCCCTATGTCTTCCATTTGCCAGCAAATACAGAATATTACTACGTGACAAGATGGCCCCTCATCCTCATATAAATGCCAAGTTATGAGGTTATTTAGTTAGGGAAAAGCTTGGGAAAGGTGTCTTCCTGGAAGCCAGATCAAAATGGTCACAGATGAGATTAATTACCCTTGGGAGAGTGAGGAGGGAAGCTCAGGGGGTCAGGTGGCTAAAAGCTGGGGTATCTCTGAGATGCTCAGCTTTAGCCTCTCTGAGACAAATGCAGGCACTGATTAGCCTTAAACTACACGGGGCTTCGGGATGGATGACACCTTCACTTTGGGCGGCTAGCTTTCCATGTGTTCTATACACAGCAGCAAGACTGGTCATCCTAAGCTAAGCTGTAAGTGCCCAGAGCATTCCAGGGCATCCTATTGCATTTAGAGTAGAGCCTGGAGTCTTGATCTTTGTTAATGATGCTGTTGCAGGAAGTACATGTATCCTGTCTCTACTCCCATTGAGAGTCACTCTCTACCTGAACACTTGGGCTGGTTTTCACTGCAGCCACCTGCAACTCTTCACAGGGGTCAGCTACCAGCAGAACATCCCTGGGAATTAATGCCCCAGCAGGAGGCTCAACATCTCGGGCAAGAGTTGGTGGATATATATCCAGCCATCTTGATCCTCAAGTGGGAAGGGTACTCATGTGTGCTCTGTGCAGTTTCTAAAGCCCCTCTTGAGGGACCCAGCTACAGAAGCCTGTGAGTGGGTAAAGTGCTGGCTAGTACACCCTGTGCTTCCTTCTGCCACATCCAGTCTCACTTTTCTGTTTTTTTCCCTGTGTTTCCTTCAGAATATATTGTTTGCAATCAAGTCCTTGCTTATAGCTAGATTAAGGGGACCCCTAACATCAGCTAAGACCCTTGTTTGATATGGTCCTCCTGACCCGGCCTGCCGGGGTTCGACTAACGCTCGGGAGGAGAATTCTCCTGTATAGGGACAGAACACAAGACACGAAGAAGAAGAGCAAGTCTTCGATCAAGCTCTCAAACTTTATTGTTCAGGTAGAAGGTTTTATAAGGCAGGGGGCAGGGAAGCATATTGCTATGGCAACCTAGCTGCAGGCTATCTCAAGATGCGAGGAATTCCAAATAGGTCACAACGTCCCACCACACCGAATATTTTGCTATCTTTATCTAATCTAACTGGTAAACTACAACACGGTGGCTCCGTCTAAATCTTATCTCTAGTCTAACTGCAGAGCCACGACAGGGTCAGCTGGTTTCTGGTAAATGACAGACTGCTGGAGAGATAGAAACCTAGGCTCTGACAAGATGGCTGAACATTGGCCATATGGCCTACTGTCCCCAACAGTCTGCATATTCCTCTCCCACTTGTCTATATGATGCATGAACATCTGTTCTACCCCACAAAAATGTTTCTAGTCCCTCTGCACCCCTGTCTCTCACTCTTTTGCACAGAGCCTTGCCATATGACCCAGGCTGGCCTGGAACGCGCGGTCCTCCTTGCCTTCATAACCTGAGTCCTGCTATTAAAGGCATGTGCTCATTTGTGTTTTAACCATTTACTGTGGCATTTGTGCTTCAGAAATAACAAGCCTATTATTGTTTTGGAGCAGTGTGCCAAGAGACGTCTTGTCTTTATTTTCTTCAGCATTCTCACCTGGTTGCCGCATCTGGTTCTTTCCCACTGACTATGACCTTCCCATGCTTCTGAGGTGCCGTGTCCTCCCCTGCTGGGTTGGCTTTGGATTATACGGCAACTCCTCATAGCCGGAAAACACCGTTCGTCTCCTTGTTCTTTGGCTCCCAACAGAACAGTAGGAGTCGTGAGGTGACTAGTGGCTATCCTGCCTTTGGTACATCCCTGGCCTATACTGTGCCAGGCTGTGTTCCTTCTCTGTGCAGTTTGTACCCCACTTGAGTGTCACCAGGATTTAAATCAAGGCTAAGGCACTATGAAAGGATGGTGGCGTAAAGGGGGAAAATGGATTCTGGGTATTCAGAAGGCCTGACAGATATCAGGGAAACCTTTGAAAAAAAAGGCTGTATTTAAAAAAAAAATTAAATGTATTTATTTACTTTACATCCCTTTTCTCCTCCCAGTTCCACCCTCCCACTCTTTTCTCCCTTCCCCTCTCCCCTTCTACTCAGAAAAGGGGAGCCCCCCTCCCCCATACCAATCCACCCTGGCACGTCAAGTTGCAGCAGGACTAAGCACATCCTCTTCTACTGAGGCCACACAAGGCAGCCCAGCCAGGGGAAAGGGATCCAGAAGGAGGCAACAGAGTCCATGTCAGAGATAGACCCCACTCCACTTGCTATAGGACCCACATGAAGACCAAGCTACCCATCAGTTACATACGTGTAGGGGGCCTAAGTCCAGTCCTTGCATGGTCCTTGGTTGGTGCACCAATCTCTGCAGCATCCCCCTTCTCCACACAGATTTGTTGGCCCCACTGGTATCCTTGAGTTTTTTTTTTTTTTAAATTTCTTCCCTGGTCCAGTTGCTGTTGAGCAGAGAGTTATTCAGTTTCCATGTGTATGTAGGCTTTTTATTATTTCTTTTGTTGTTGAGGTCCAGCTTTAGTCCATGGTGGTCTGATAAGATATAAGGCATTATTTCGATTTTCTTGTATCTGTTGAGGCTTGCTTTGTGACTGGCTATCTGGTCAATTTTGGAGAAGGTTCCGTGAGGTGCTGAATAGAAGGTACATTCTTCTGTGTTTGGGTGAAATGATCTGCAGATATCTGTTAGGTCTATTTGATTCATAACATTATTTCTTTGTTTAGTTTCTGTCTTAATGACCTATTAGCAAGAGTGGGGTGTTAAGGTCTCCCACTATTAGTGTATGGGGTTCTATGTGTTATTTAAGCCTTAGCATTGTTTCTTTTACAAATGTGGGTACCCTTGCATTTGGGGCACAGATGTTCAAATTTGCGCCATCTTGGTGGATTTTGCCTTTGATGAGTGTGAAGTGAAGTGTCCTTCCCCATCTCTTTTGATTAATTTTGTAGTGGATATAAACAAGTTTTTGTTTTGATCTCAAGTGTGGGATGGGGAACAGACTTGTGAGAAATCAGGTGATGTTTATCCACTAGAAGACGACCATCCTCATGTGGGGGTTGGTTTTTGCCAGCTGAAACACATCTTAGTACAGACTCTGAGAGGAGATATATATATGAGTCTAAAACAGGAGGCGGGGCTTTTTGGGTCTCGGTATTGTTTGGCTGTTCGTCACTCCATTTGAGACGCTCCTAGAGAGATTGCTCCAGAGAATGCTGGGGCTCCGGGTTCCAGCTGCTGTTTCAGGTTCCAGCAGCAACTTTGGTTGAGTTGCTGGTCTGTGGAAATCCTGCCTACCGCGCCAGGGGAATCGCTTCCAGGAACTGAGTTCAAAAAGGTCTACTTCTCCTGTTCCCATTAACCTATTTTCTCACCTGTCTAGGGTAGGTGGGTTGGAAGGGAGGTATAAGCATTAAAGAACATCAAATAAAGTAGGCTTGGAAAAGGTCGAAACCTATACATTTTGGTTGAAATTCTATTCTAGTAGATATTAGAGTGGCTACTCCAGCTTTCTTCTTGGGTCCATTTTTTGGACAACCTTTTTTTTTTTTTCACCTTTTACTTTGAGGTAATGTCAATCTTTGTTGCTGGGATGTGTTTCTTATATGCCTCAGAATGATGGATCTGATTTCGTATCTATTCTGTTAGCCTGTGTCTTTTTTTATTGGTGGAATTGAGTCAATTGATATTGAAAGACATTAATGACCAATGATTGTTAATTCATGTTATTTTGATGTTGTTGTTGGTTTGTGTATGTGTCCCTTCTTTTGCTTTTTCTGGTGTGGAGTTATTTATTTTCTGTGTTTTTGTTTTTTGATTTTTGTTTTTGGTGTAGTTAACTTTTTTGGGTTGGAATTTTCCTTCTAACAACTTCAGTAAGACTGGATCTGTGGATTGATATTTTTAAAATTTGTTTTGTCATGGAATATCTTGTTTTATCCATCTATTATGATACAAAGTTTTGCTGGGTATAGTAGTCTGTTATCGGCTGACATCTGTAGTCTCTTAGAGACTGTATGACATCTGTCCAGGCCCTTCTGGCTTTTAGGGTCTTTGTTGAGAAGTCAGGTATAATTCTGATAGGTCTGACTTGATATTTTACTTGGCCCTTTTCCATTGTAGCTTTTAATATTTTTTCTCTGTTCTATATATTTAGCATTTTGATTATTATGTCGTGTCCAGGCCCCTTGTAGGTAACCTCAGTTGTTGTGACTTCACAGAGCAATGTTTGTATAGAATTTAAAGGCTGGCATGTCGCAGCCTTTTACCACATCTCTTGGTTGTTGTATACTCATTGCTGTTCTTCTACAATGTTCCTTGGGCCTTAGTGGACGTAGTAAGTATAAATGTCTCTGGAGCTAAGTCATCAAGATCTTCATCTTTGACAGTCTGGTAGAATGCTCCTACTCTTTTCATTTGTTTGCTTATTTGTAAGGGAAACTTCTTTACACATTTTGACTTTGAGGCATCTCAAGACTTGAAAACTTGCCAATAAACATTTTGTAAATTTTTCCAGAATTGTGATTATTTGGATAATGGATACCAATACATATAATTGTCATGCTGGTTCCCCAGAGAACTGTAGTGATCTGTGGTAAAGACAGATGGTCACTCTGATTTTTTTAAAAAAATTATTTTTAATTTATATATTCACTTTACATCCTGATGGTAATTCCTTCCTTCTTCTCCTCCCTCTCCCTTCCTCCCACCCTATTACTCCTTCCCCCCATCCCCCCTTGTCCTCAGAAAAGGGGAGTCTCCCCAACCTATCCCATTACATCAAATCAAATCAGGCCTGAGCTTCTCTTTGTCCACTGAGGTCAGGCAAGGTAGCCCTGTTAGGGCAAAGTGACTGAAAAGTAGGCAACAGAGTCCATGTTATAGACAGAACCTGCTCAACTTACTGGGGGACCCACATGAAGATCAAACTGCCCATCGGTTGCATATGTGTATGCTTTTTGGTTGGTGCTTCCATCTCTGTAAGCCCCCATGGGTCTAGGTTACTCGATTATGTTGGTCTTCTTGAAGTGTTCTTGTTCCCTCCAGATTTTTCTACTCTTCCTCCCACTCTTCCACAGGACTCCCCGAGCTCCACCTAATGCTTGGCCATGGTTACTCTGATTAAAAAAAAAAATATGTCTTTCATTTTTAATTGTGTGTGTGTGTGTGTGTGTGTGTGTGTGTGTGTGTGTGTGTGTGTATGTCTCTGTGTGGATATGTACACATGAGTTTGGGTGCCCATGGAAGACAGAGACTTTGGATCTCTATCAAGTAGGTTTACAGGTGGTTGTGAGCTACTTGATGTGGGTATTGGGAGCTAAGCTTGGCTCCTCGGCAAGAGCAGTATATAATTTTAGCCTCTGAGCCATCTCTCTAGCACCTCACCTTATTTTTTCCTCAATTTTAATGAATAATAATAAACGTGGCTTATTATTATTAATAATTATTAGTGTGTGCCTGTGGATGGAGATGTGTGTGGGTCATGCTATCTATGCAGAGGTTAGATGGTAACTCTAGGGTTTTAATCCTATCATTCTACCTTAGACTCCAGAGGTCAGACTCAAGTTTCAGGCTCATGTGGTAATGGCTTTCAACCAGTTGAGCCTCCTCATTGGTCCTTGACCTCTTTTCAACAGGTAGTAGTGTTTCTTCCTTGAAGTCTTCAAACTCTTAGAGCTATGGAAGCGTGACTCATCGTCATTTGAAAATTCCTTTCTTTCTTTTTGCTAGGTCCTTAAATAACTCAGTGAGTAAGATATTTCTTTGAAAACAAAACAAGAAAAAAAAACAACAACCCAAAATCAACAAAATCAACACAGTCTTTTTGAATAAATTAGCCTTTATAGAAGAGTGGTAAAGTGGGCATGGGTTATGGTCTGTAGGGTAGTTATTAAGTAATGAATGGATTCACCTTCTTTGGGTTCAAATGAAATTGAGATTGAAATCTCTTCAACAATAGCTTATCTCCCCATTCTGTGGCCTCTACACCTCCAACTACCCACCATCTGCCACACACGACTGAAACAAAACACTGTCGTTCATTTAGTTAATTATTAAATACTCATCGAATGCATATTCCGTTATGCACCGACTCATTACGTTTTATAATTCCAAGTAGGAGAGACTCTAAGAGCTTGCATGTGGAAACAACTTGTGTGAAGAAACGAAACCAGAAGATTATGGCCTCTCAAATGAGCGTGGAAATCACCCTTCATAGAAGATGGTGGCTTATGTTTATTCCATTGTTTCTGTAATGGGACAGATGATTTGTGCTGAATAATTCATGCTGTTTTGCCCACATCTTTTGAAAGCACTGGCATTTCTCTGAGGGACAGCTGGCTGAGGTTTGGTACAAACTGTTGCCACATACGTGCATGTTGCCAAATGGCCTTTATGGGAGGCTTTGGGAGAGTACAGAATTTGAGAGTGCTGACTGTGGAATTAAGCAAGCTTGGGTTCAAAACCCATCTTTGACCTGGGCAAGTCACCTGACTTCTACGAGTCTCCATATCTTCACATGCAAATGAAAGCAAAAATTCATCCTTATTGGGATTCATATTGTTTATATGTATATATGTTTATATTGTAGAAAAAAATACATTGCTGTGAAAGCTCCTTGTTAAGGAAGGTAAGCTGCTTGAAAGGGAAAGCCTTCTTCCTGGTTAATGCCTTGGATATGGCTGAGAAAAATCTAGAAACAGAAGTTGGGGATAAGTGGACCTGGGGAAGAAGACTAGAGTGAAAAGAGGCAGGAGGAACCAGTAAGCAGCAGGGAGTAAGGAAGAGCGAGGCTTTGATACTTCATCTTTATTATCTACTTGGCTGGCTTTAGAATCTCCTAGGACACACACCTCTGGGTGTGTCTGAGAGGGTCTTCCCAGAGAGGCTGAACAAAGTCGGAAAGACATAACCTGAAAGTGGGCAGCACTATCTCACAGACTGGACTCCTGGAATGAGTGAAAAGAGCAAAAGGAGAAATCAGACTGACAAGAAGTGTTCATCTCTTTCTGCTTTCTGACGGCATGTACAGTGTGACCAGCTGCCTCATGCTCTCACTGCCATGTCTCCCCCACCACAGTGGCCTGTGTGTCCTTTACAATTATGAGCCTGTATAAACTTTTTACTCTTTACGTTGCGTTTGTCAAGTACTTTGTCACAACAGTTAGAAAGGTTGACTGACACTGGTGGTGGTGGCCAGAGGACACTTAAAAATTGGGGTGGTTCCCAATTTAGTAAAATTGTCAGCGCTCTCCTCTGGGGAAGACTGTTTCTCCTGCTCTTAGCATTCTGTAGTTCTCTGGTGTGGGTTGAAGCCTCATGGGCTTTTTTCCATCCATGTTAGTCCTGTCTGTGTTTAGCTCATGTTGGCGAGACTCCAAGGGTGTGACTTTTTGACAATCCCAGGAGATATAACATCATGACAAATTCCTTGTTCCTCTGGCTCTCACAGCCTTTCCGCCTCCTCTTCCACAATGTTCCGAGTTGTCCATGTGAGAGCTGGACTCTTACGAATGGGTCTCCACAGCTCTGCATTTTTATTGTTTTCAGTTTTCTGTGTTGATTTCTGTCTGTTGCAAAGAGAAGTTGATTATCTAATATCAGGTAGTCATCCCTGAAAACATACGTAGAAGTAACATTACACAGACTGAGAAGGTTGTGTTTATATAACTTAGGAATATGTATATTTGTACTTATGTAACAACCGTTAATGAGGGAGGAATCCGTGAATTTGCAAGAGAGCGAGGAGGGGCACACAGGAGCATGTGAAGGGAGGAAAGGGAGGGAAGTTCGATTATAACTGGATGATAATCAGAGACAATAAAAGAAATCATCAAGTTGTCAGCTCCACCCCGAGCCCTTCTTTATTTCCCATGTCTTCCGTGTCTATTTACCGTCGCTGTCCCTGGTTCAGGAACAGTTTTGGTCAATTCTGTGACATTCACTAGTGTTTTGTGACAGGGTCTATGAGTGTTAGGCAACTAACGGTGAGATGACCCAAGTGTCAAGAGACAAAGACCACAGTGATGCACCAGGAAGCCAGTGAGGGCTTTCTGGCTGTCTCCAAGCTGACTATATTTCAAGGGGGACAGGTCTGGACGGCCATATGAATGTCATTAGACAATCTTTATGAGCTTTTACTCTGTTGTAGATACTGAATTATGAACACAATGTGTGATACTCTCCCCCAAATCACTTGTTGAGAGGCCAGTTTAATCCTTATAGAAAGCCAATGAGATAGGGTGAGGAAACTGAGCTTGAGAGAGGTCATGTCACTGGGCTAAGTTTACTCAGAATATTTTGTATGCATATGTGCACATATGCACACACACACACATGCACACACATATGTATTTTAAGATATGTCTCACCTCACACCCCATCTATTAATTTTTATTGTGGATTGAGTCCCACTGTTATTCCTTTACAGCTGATGCAAAATGTTGGATATTGATGTTTCATATTTTTGACATACAGTAAGTAAATTTAAGTCATTTCCTTTAGAAATGCAATGAGGACTATAGTTCAATCACCTCAGAAAATATACAAGAGAAAGAGAACAGATCAGGTGTGTTGGTCAGTGAGTTGCCTTGGCTGGCTATCCAGAAACCAGGCGTTGTTTTGTGTGTGCTTGTGAGGGCGAGACTGGGTGAGATTAATTTTTGTATGAGTAGACTGATAAAAAACAGGCCTCCCTTCCCAGTGGGATGGGCTTCATCTAACCCATTGAATACCTGACTATAACAGAAAGGCAAAGAGAAAACTCACTTTCTCTTTCCCTGACTCTCTTTATTATGGGACATCAGTTTCCTTGCATTCCTTGCATTCCCCTAGGGTCTTTGGAGTGCAGCAGGAAACATACTTTTTTCAATACTGGGTCTGCAGCTCTTCAACTATAAATGTGGAGTTTCTTAGCCTCTATTATTAATCTCTCTCTCTCTCTCTCTCTCTCTCTCTCTCTCTCTCTCTCTCCCCCTCCCTTGCTCTCTGTCTCTGTCTCTCTCCCCTCCCATCCCTGCCCTCTCCTTCCTTTCTTTTCTCTCCTTCCTTCCCCCCTCTGTGTGGGTTCTCCAGGTGGTTCTGTTTCTCTGGAAAAACCATGATTCAGCAAAGGAAAGGCTAAGCAGTGATGTAGTCTTGGTGGTGTTAGCTTCGGCTGATCCCTCCAGGAGCTCCTAGAGCATCCATTACAGCTGGTTCCACTTTGACTGGGTCAATTAATGGCTAAGGTCTGCTCCTATGGTGCGGGTGGGGAGAGTGGGGCAGCTCCCTGGAGAACGGAGGTGTGATCTAGCTGTGGACACAATCAGTGGGAACGGAAGCAGTAGATGGCAAAGGGATCTGAATTGGATGCTAATAGCCTCCACTACAGTAGACAATTAGCAATTAGCGGCCATTATCATCTCTTATATCTTGATTTTCTTCTCATCTAAAAGGTATAAAAAAACAGAAGCAGAAAAAACGCTGATGGTCTATTCAAAATATAAATTACTTTTTTTCCCCCATCCACGTGTTTGCATTGAAAAATGTAAGATGTGATAATAAAGTTCTAAAATTATTAAAAGTGTAAAAGTGGGGCTGGAGAGATGGCTCAGTGGTTAAGAATACTCAGTACTCTTCCTGAGGTCCTGAGTTTGGCTCCCAGAACCCATCTCAGGTGGTTTACCATCTCCTGTAACTCCAACTCCAGTGAATCTGACACCTTTGGCTTCCATGAAAACCTGCACTTATATGCACCTAACTACACACAGGCACACATGCATACTTACACTCACACACTCACACACACACACACACAATTAAAATGATAAATCTTAATAAAATATAAAATCAGTAATACTAAAGACTGTTTCAGAAATACAAATAATGCCTCGGGGTAATGTTTAGCAATCCCATCATGCCTTTTCTCTTCCCCAGATGTAATCAATCCAGTTAGCATTTAGTGTGTAGCCTTTCAATGCTCTTCTTCTATTTTCTTATATACACATGAATCCCCATATGCATCCTTTCAAAGTTAGACTTGGTGTTATCTTTCTTGGCATAGTGACCTGGGCACTTAAGTTTTGACTCAGCAATGTATCCTGAGGACCTTTTTCTAGAGGCACACGCCATTCTTCCTCATTCATTTGAATGGCACTGCATAATTCCTAGCTCGTGTGTATCATAATGTCTTTCATTACCTGCCTATTAATGACGTCTTGGTGCCTTCCTTATTTTTCCCACAAGTAGTGCAGTAATGAAGTAGAAAATTGGTACTGAGCATGAAGTTGTGTGGGTAGGGAGGAGGGGGAGATCTGGGAGGACTTAGGGGAGGGGAAAAAACATGATTAAAATATGTTGGGTGAAAAATTAAAAAAAAAAGTAAGATCTGTACTCAGCATTTTTCCTTTAGCTCTGCATTATTACAGTTCTAATTATATTACTATTAATTTATTTAAAAAATTTAAAACAATGTTTTTGAGACAGGGCCTTACTATGTGTTCTAGATTGGTATAGAATTTGTGATGCTCCTGCCTCAGCCCCTGAATGCTGGAATTTCAGGCAATCATTTTAAAGTTGCATCAGAATGGTCTATTGGGTTAAAAAAAAATCATAATTTAATAAGTAATCCTCCTACTTCTGGTTGTACAGGACAGGACACAAATACTTATATTTTCATTATATGTGTACTATACGTGTATATATGATACATTATACAAATGCTATGTGTATATGTTAAGTCTTTAAGACATATTTATAATAATATGGAGCCATATAAGCTATAAGATAATATGGACATTTATTATAATCATATGCATTTTCCCTACTTATCTTGGAGCGTGTTCTCAGAAGTGGGTCTAGTGCATGAGCTTTATTATAGTTTTCTGCACTAAGTCACGCAGTACTCGGCTTTCTCAGGAAACTCTGTTGCAAACGCAGACACTGGGTGACTGCTGTGCTACTTTCACAGTGAACACAGGTAGCTGTACTGAAGGGGAACTGAACCTTTAGAAAACAGGTCCTGTGGTCACTGAAGGAGGAGCTGAAACCTGACCGTGAAGCTGAGTTCTCACGACTGACTAGGCATGTACCACTAACACGCGCCATTAGCACGCGTGCAAATTCTGGTTGTACCAAGAGGTGCACAGAGATAGGGTGTTCAGTACAGACCTTCCTCAAGCAGAGTCTGTTACAACAAATTTATCTGTTTGGCCTAGGAAGCCGATAACTGACACAGAGACTGAAACGTACTTTAAAGCTGCAAGCGCTACAACAGGCAGAATCTTAACTGATACTAATCTACTCGTAAACTAACATAAACTACTCTAAACCTCATAACATACATATACCCCAAGCACTTGCTAATCTGGTCCTTGGAGGCGGGTTTCTTCTCCTCCTATCAACTGTCAGCTGGCTTCTTTCCCCATCAACTGTCAATTCCTGGCTCCGCCCCCTCTCTAGGAAGTCCTACCTTCTACTTCCTGTCCTTTTGCCCAGCTGATTGGCTAAACAGCGCTTTATTGACAGTTATTACATCCACTCAAGACATTCCTCCACGAGAGTCATCTTAGAAGTGCAGCAACCCATGTAATGAAAACCAGCAACTGGATGAGAGCAGAATAAAGTGGGCCCTGGCACAGGTGCAGCTGTAATTCCAGCTTCTCTGCAACATGGCAAACCTCTGTCGTATTCCTGGGCTACAGAGCAAATTCAAGACCAGCTTGGGGAACTTAGCAAGACTCCGTCTCGAAATAAAAATTTTAAATAGGGTCGGGTTATAGCTCAGTGACAGAGCAGATCCTGGTATGCATGAGGCCTTTGGGTCAATCCCCAGAACTAGAAACAAAACAAAACAATTCACAACAATTTCTGTCAACATCCACACAACTTACTTGACATTTTAATGATGTTATTAATGTTATAGTTATAAAATATTAATGTTAATAGTACCACTGCTAAGGCTTGAGTGCTACTGCGTACCAGGTACTCTTCTGGGTGTTTAATCCAGCACTTCTTTGATCCTATAGCAACTCTTGGAGGTGATTTATTAAAGAAAATTAATCTGATATCTAAAAAATTATACTTTTTATTTTCTGGCGTACCATGTGCTATTTCAATCCATGCATGTGTTTTATGTTTGAATCAGGGTAAACATGCATGTCTGTCAACACCCAACAGTGGCTACTTGCAGTGCTGAAACCAGAGGGATCTTTTTCCTGTTGGTCCTTATTTTACAGACAACCCCCTGTGGTTTAGAGAGGTTCTAGAACTTTCCCAGGTCTTCCAGTGGGTAGGTGCCAGGCCAGAAGGGTGACCAGAGCTGCTTCTGTCTTCTGACCACAATGTTCTACTACAGTTTGATGTTTTTGTGATTGCTGTATAACTTCTCATGCTACAGATTTTCAACCACGTGACAATCATTTAAGAGAACAAGTAATGGGTAAAATGAGCTCAACCTTAATATTATAGCTGGAGTTTCCCACCGTATGAAAGAGCAACAGTTCAACTGCTTTTTAGACAGTTGCCTCTGAGACAGTGGCCATATGGCTGTTGACCTTGATGGAGGTGCTCACAGGGGCAAACTGGTGGGCCTTAGACTTGAGTTTCAAGGAAAGTAACAAAATCGCTGATGGGGCTGTATGCTTTCCAGAGCAGATGATTCAGATAGCCAAAGAGGTTTAAAAGCTGAAAGGACCAACCCTATTTCACCAACCTCAGGTGGGCAGGAGATTCCTGAGTGAGCCATGTCTTCCCTCACTCTCGCTTTCCTGATGGCTAGCTACCCTGGATGGAAGTGGGCAGGTATTGTTGGCTTGTTATAGCAAGAAAAGTTGCGGGTGGATGGGCTAAGGCTGCTAAAAAAAAAAAAAATGGAGGAACATGCTCGTTTAGGGCTCTGGAGTCATGTTTGAATTTGTGTAGGGGGCATGGAGGTCTTTGTGCTCATAGACATGTTCTAGGGGGACGTGGGGTGTTGAGCACGCAGGATCGTTCTTTCATGGGAAGAATGCAAAAACCTGTTTTCGGTGCAGAAGGCTAGAGTGGGCCTGCTTTCTATCTGGGTGACCTTTGCACAATCTGAGTGGCTGGAGTTTTTCCTGCCCTAGACTCTGTTCCAGACTATTATTGTAAATTTGTTTTCCCCCACCCATAGAACCTATCTAATGGGAGGTGTCACATGTATTTTACAAAGAGTTTCAGTGTACTCACGTCCGATCTGTATTTAGCTTACTGTGTTCCTCAGAGAGATTTACGTATGCTTTGTTGTGTATACAGGATTGAGTTAATAATTACAAGAACACCTTTTTCATCAGTTTGTGGCATTTTAAAATCAGCCTAAAATAACTTGGGGTCAGACACCCAAAGTTTTGAACCAACACTGAGTCATATTGCATCCAACTGCCTTCTTGCCTCTTGAGGCTCATGCTCTGTTGACCATGAAGTTCCCAGAGACTCTAGAAAATCTGGAGAAGGGTGAGACAATGCTGTACCTTTGAGAGATTCCAGAACAAGACATTGATACTTAAAGTAGTGACCATGTAGCTACTGGGCCAGGAACGCTTGCACAATTAGAGGGCAGGTAGGCTTGAGATGTCATTCAAAAGTGTATGCATGCATTCATCCCATTTAAATCTTCCCTTCATTTTCACCTTCTATGAACCCAAGGAAAAGATTTAGTTCTGCATAATGAGTGATAACATGAAGCTATTAGTAATGCTAGCCTAACACCCTGCAGTGCTCTTGGAAAGGAGCCCTCTTCCTTCTGTACTTGGGACGAGCCCAGACCTCTCTTTTCTCTCTTCCCATGTGTCCGATTAACCCCCAACTTCAACACATCTCCCTCAGGAGGTTGGCAACAAGAGTTTTTCTCTTTTACCTTTGATTCTTTATCTATCTCTATGTCTGTGTATCTGTGGTGGTTTGGATGAAATCAGCCCCCACAGGTTTATATATTTGAATGCATGGTCACCAGTTGGTGGAATTGTTTGGAAAGGATTAGGAGGTGTGGCCTTGTTGAAGGAGGTGTGTCATTCACTGTTTCAAAAGCTCTCTCTCTGCCTCCTACCTTCAGATAAGGACATAAGCTCTTAGCTTACTGTCCCGGTGCCATGCCTGCTGATCTGATGTCAAGCTCCCCAACTTTGATTCATGGATCCACTCTCTGAAACTGTAAGTCTCAATAAACTCTTTCTTCTATAGGTTGTGTTGGTATCCTCACAGAAACAGAAAAGTAACTAAGGCTGTCTATTTGTCTGTCTGTCTGTCTATCTATCTACCTATCTTCAATTAATCTACCCGTTATCATCTATCTATATCTATCTGCATATCTTTGTATCTATGTATCTATCCATCCATCCATCCACTATCTCTCATCTATCTATCTATCTATCTATCTATCTATCTATCTATCTATCTATTATCAAGCACATCGCAACTACTTTTGGTTACACATACTTTCATTATTGTTTTTATTATTGCCACTGCCACCACCATGCATTTTTTGCTATAGATTAGATAAAGATTTGGCATTCTGCTAAATACTTTATGCAGTTCATCACATTAAGTATGTCTAATTTGATACATTATAATTGTATTTATATTTATAGAATACAATGTGCTGTTTTGATATATGTATAACAACATGGAATGAGTAAATCAAGCTAATTAACATATCCATCACTTCAAATACTTGTTTTAGGTGGGTGAGAATATTTTAAATCTACTCTTAGCACCTTTGAAATGTGCAGCAGACTATTATTAACTATACTTGCCATACTGCAATCGGTATCAAATTCTTCCTAACTGAAACTTGATATTCTTTGAGCAATATCTCTCTATTGTCCTCACTTCCTCACACCTTTTTCAGCTTCTGGAAACCACCATTCTGTTTTTTGCTCTAGGTTAAACTTTTTTTTTTTTTTTTAACACTTTGTGAGATCGTGTGGCATTTGTCTTCCTGTGATTGGCTCATTTCATTTTGCACAGTGTCCTCAAGGTTCAGCTGTGCTAGTTCAAGTGAAAGACTGACTGGCATCATAATGACAATCTAGAACACATTTTCTTCATTCATTAATTGATGAAGTCTTGGGTTGACTCAATATTTCGATTACAGTGCAATGAACAGGTAGAAAGATGTTCTGCAGTCAGGTCATCAGCATTTACCCTTTCTCCTTATGACAAATGAGGGAGCTACCAAAGCTTGCAGAACATGTAGCGAGTGGACTTTGTTCTTTGAGTGGTGCTCATTGGCTTGAGAGAAGCAAGATGAGTGAGCTGCTAGAGCAATTTCCGACCTAGAGGACTCCTTCAAGTATGTGTCTTTCCTTCCTCAATGTGTATCGCTCCTTCCTTCCCACTGTGCATCTCTCCTTTCCTAGCAGTGTATGCCCTTTCTCCCTTTCCAGTGTATCTTCCCTTCTAGTGTGCATCTTTTAGTATTCAGTAGGGGTTTTGTTGAACTATTGAGCTGTTAATTAAGCTTTCAGGAAGACATTTTCAAAGAAGGAGATTTTGAACAACACCGATCCTTCAAACACATTTCCTCACAGGGTTCACAGTTCTCTGGGTGTTCTGTGTATTAAGAGAAGGAGTTCTGGGTGTTCTCTTCTTTATTGGCCCAGAGATTTCAGCTTTCCAGGAGAGGCAACAGTTCTTGAGACAAGATGTCGATCAGAGGGTGTCTCTGATCAGCTAGGATAATCCATTCACTCCAGTGTCTCCTTATGTGTGCCCATGAAAAACTAGTATTATTAGATAAGCAACAAAATGGACTGACTCCATGGATAAATCTACACGGCACACATAAATTTCAGTGTATACATTCGGTTGTAGAGGGAAAGCTTTCATTTCTTAATTTTCTGTACTCTGCCATCCTTCCAGGTCAATGGGAAATTTCCACTTGGATGAACTTGGGTCCCCTCTAGTCCTTCTTCCCCAGAAGGCTTGTGTCAAGACTCTGTGGGCTTACAGAACACCGAAGCTGTGGGAGGTGTTACCCACAGTTCCTGCTGTGGAGATGCTCAATAGCCCAACCTACACAGCCTGTGGGCGAGCTTCCTGCTGCTCCTGTACTGTGGGACACAGGAGCTTTGGTGAAGCTGGGAGCCCCAGTTAGAGATTTGACCATGGGAGCTGTTAGGAATAGGGAATATTGTCTCTACTCTCGTAGCCCCCAAACTCTCTCTTTTGTAACTCTGATCTGGAAATGAAACCCAACTGGAGTTGGACGTGGTGGTGCACGCCTTTAACTCCAGCACTTGACAGGCAGAGGCAGGTGGATTTCTGTGAGTTCGAGGCCAGCCTGGTCTAGAAAGAGAGTCCAGGACAGCCAGGGCTCTGTGCAACAGAGAAAATCCTCACTTGGGGAAAGAATAAGAAAGAAAAAGAAAAGAAAAAAGAGACCCAACTGGCCTGTTTTTGCCATGCTTCTCCCTCAAGACAAGGAAGATAAGTCTGCTTTTTCCTTCAGTGGGGAAGAGAAGATTGGGAAAACCAGAAGAATGTATACCTCTCATAGAGTCTTGTCACCTGGCATTGGGAAACACTGCACATGCAGTTCCACTTTTGTATTTCTGTTTCAAAGGTTCCTGAAGCCTTTGATACTTATATTTATTTAAAGCAGAGATCCCCAAATTTATTTGCTCTCAACCCACTCCTCCCTCCCAAGACAGTATTCCCAAGAATGATCTTTAGGAATCCTGGGAGCTCTAGGCAAACCTATTATTGCCCATACTTTGAAGGCCATAGGACTATATTCCCCCTTACAAAAGGACGTTTATTCCTGTTGTCTAAAGCTTAACTCACTTGAATTCTTCTCTCCATCAGCCTTGATTTCATGTCCATCATTCTAAGGCCTTCCTAGGCCTTCTCAATGCCGCACACCAGGGTCTCTGGGCATGTGAATTATATTCTTAGAACTTAGTGCACAGGCATAGCTGTTTGATCCATACGGTGAGCTTTACTGGACCTGGGAGAACAATACAAATACTAGGATAGTTCTGGAAGGGTTTGTGTTCACCCCTGACTCCTGGCACACACAAGCCTGTTGAGTCTCTTTCCCCCTTTAGCAAGCAACATACACTGTGACTTTGGTCGCACAGCTAGCTGAGAAGAGAGATAAACTCTTGTTGAAGGGTGAAGACAGAAACCACCCTTTGCCTCTGCCTCCATATTCCAGAATACTCTTTTTTAAGCAGTGTTAGTTCCTTATTTGCGTTTGGGCTCTTGGCTTCTCCTCTCAAGGTCACCTGGTGAGTACTGCATCCTATCTTGGGTCCTGTTTTGGCTACATCTCTTTTCTCCAGAATGATTTCTCACCCATGATTCATACGTGGGAAACCTACCAAATCTTCACTGCTGTTCTTACCCTTAGCTAGCAAGGGGAACTAAGCCAAGTAGACAGAAGTTCCCTGTGGGCAAATGCCCGGGGCCTCACTTGGCATTCCCAGGGCACTAGTCTGGGAGCCCCACTAATGAGGAGAATTTCAGGGGAAAAACTTTAGACAGCAGGCTTTTCTGAATCATGTCTCTTGATGTTTTTCCCCAGAGTAGGTCTGGCTTCCAGAAGGGAGTGTTGAAAGGAAGGCACAGCGCTTAGAAAATGGTTTCTGGGGAAGCTTTGCTGCTGGAGGGAGGGAGGAGTCAGGCTTCTTCCTTTGTGCTCTTTCCGAGTTTCTAGTCCGAGGCCTGGGGTCTGAGCTAACCTTGTTGACTCTTTGTCCTTTATAACAGAGAAAACCAAGTGTCCCTGTGAAAACCAGGAGGCATCATAACTGGGGACCTCTGGGGGAAGGTTCAGCTGTCATCTTGGGGCTCTCTGGAGGGACAAAGCAACAAGAGGCCCTACAGGGCAAGAAAAGACTTGAGGTCCTCCGTGTTAGCAGATCGAGGGGGTTTTCAGTTGGGCCTGCTAACTACTTCTTACTCCACCCAACTGACCCTAGAAATGCTTGGCTTAACTGCAGAGCTATATCAATTACAGTCATTTACATGAATTATTTACCAATTATCTTTAATTACCAGGCTGCATGATAGTGATTATATGCATATCATCAAATGTGTGCCAGATCAACTTGGTTGCAGGATTTATTTGGTTGTAATACTGATCATTGTGCACATCTGCTTTACTGCTTGGATGTCACTTAGTGGTATGGGCATTTTCTCATACCTTGAAAACAATAGCACTAACACGGGAAGGCACTTGCTATTCATGGACAGGTTGGAGGAAGAGAGAAAGATAAGCAGTGATAATTACTATCTGCTCCCAACCCCATAAATTTAGATGATTAGTTCCGGGGACGGAGCAAGGCCAACTGGACCTCATTAAGTTATGAGCGTCTATTCTTGAGGTCAGGAACTTGTGTCTTATTCATATTTCTTTAGTCTCCAACAGGTAAGATTTCCATAAATAGTGGTTGAGTTGAACTGAAGTGAATTTGAAATGGTAGCAGGCTTCATTTCGCGGCCAAAAATTTTTATACTGAGACTGTCACAGAATAGTGTACTGAGGCTATTTCTTCCACTACTCTGACAGCTCGTAAGATCACATCCATGGGATTTTATGGAGGCAAAAATATTATACCGAATGAAAGGCAATACTGATGTGCTTTGCGTTTATGACATCTGTGAGCTACAGAGCTAACATCTCATTTCCTGAGGAAGCTGAGCTCATTAATTGCTTAAATACACATGGCATTGGGCGAGACTACCATTATCACAAATGTCATGTGGTAACATTATCAAGTAACTTGTGTTTTCCGTGTTGTTAATACAATTATTATTATATTTTAAATAAAATATTCACATTGCATTACATTAAAGCCATACAGTAGTGAGAGGTGAGTCTCTTTCTTCTACCTCATGTCCCAGTTCATTTCTCAAGGACAAGTTTGCCCATAATTTATTGTTAAGTCCTTAGAAAGATCTTCTGCGCAAAATTAAGTTTTTCTTGAAAATTAAGAGATTAGATAATGGTTAAGATATGAAAAGTAGCCAGACACAGTGGCATATGCCTGTAATCTCAGCACAAGGAGAGGCAGAGGCAGGGAGAATGTCTGTGAATTTGAGGCCAGCCTGGTTTACAAAGTGAGTCCAAGACAGCCAAGGCTACACAGAGAAACCCTGTCCCAAAAAAACCCCAAAGATATGGAAAGTATAAATAATAACTCTGCAAATAATTACGTGTCTCACTGTGTTGTTTAATGAAGCCATTGTAGCTGGATCTTATGAATGCTCAGTTCCATGTCTGTGCGGCAGGTAACTGCTTCCTGAACTTGTTTCTCATGTGCACGCAAGATTTCATGATTCATTTATGTTTCCTAAAGCAATGGATAGCCAAACTTTCAAACAGTGTGTTTACGGAATGACATTGTTCATATACTTCTTCCCCCCACCCCAAGACAGGGTCTCTCTGTGTAACCTTGGTTGTCCTGGAACTCACTCTGTACACCAGCTGGCATTGAACTCATGGAGATCCGCCTACTTCTGCCTCCTAAGTTTTGGGGTTAAAGGTGTGAGCCACCACTGCCTGGCTGTTCATACACTTCTTTCCTGTGATTTAGCACTTAGCATTGTAAGAACCTTCCCTGTAAACATCTACAGCTGTAGTTTCTTCACTTTATAAATACACTGTATGATGTTCTATTATATAGCTGTATCTCACTGTATGCATTGCTTCACCTTTTCATGAATAATTAGGCTGTTTTAGATTTTTAATTAGTGTGTGTGTGTGTGTGTATGTGTGTGTAAGCCAGAAGGAGGGGTCAGATCTCTTGGAGCTGGAGTGATAGGCAATTGTGAGTCGTCACACCTGAGTGTGGGCCCTCTGGAGGAACAACAAGTGCTTTTGACCACTGAGCCACCTGTCTAGCATGGCTTTAGTTTTGGAGACACAAATGATATTATAGCAAACAATCTTGCACGTCCCTCCTGACGCAGATGTCCGCTTCTCTAAGTTCATGCCTAGAAAGGAGACTCTACGGTCATGGAGTACATATGTTGTAAATCTTTGTAGATACTGACAGATGATTCCTCAGCGTGATTCTGTCCTTTTACAATTTCATTTTAAATAAGAAAATTACTCACCTTAGAGTGCAACTAACAGTCACACTTTGGAATTGAACTGATTTAGATGTCAAGATCCATTTCTGGGAAGAGGTAAACTGGGATTTGAACCCAGGACCTCTACTCCAAACCCTGTGTTGTTTCTGTTCTTTCATTTCATTTCTCCGTTTTATCACAAGGCATTCTAGGGCCTTGCTTATGGAATTTGAGCCAGATGAAAATACATCATATGCAAGCTTGAATCATATTTTGCATATGTGGTTGTAGATAAGACTCCAGTCTCTGGCTTCCTGTCATCTTTCCTGGTTGTGTGGTTCAGGACATGTTCTCCTAAAACACATCACCTTGGCGTCTGAGCAACAGGCAGAAACAGGAAGGCGTCACTGTTAACTTGGCCTGCCTTTCTCCTCTGAAGCATGTCATAAAACCTAGGCCAGGGCTTTTCCTCTTCCCCTGAAGCAGGCCGTCACGAGATCCCCTCTCCCACAGCATGAGGAGAGAAACAGTCTTCTTCCTAAGCACAGGGGCACAACATCTGGCTGGCCTTGCCAAGCCCACACCAGTGTATTGCTATTGGATCAGATCCATCAGCCAAGTTGTGGCTCTCTGAAAGCGACTGCTCATCAAATCTGCCCCGCTAGCTGTGCATAGCGTTGCCTTCTCTTCTGGTCTTCATTTTCTTATGAAGGCTCCGTGTCACCTGAAATTTTACATTAAGTAAATTTGTATATTTTTCCTGTCTAACCTGTCTTCTATGGGTTCCTTAGCCATGAGCCTGGGAAATAGGTGCAGAAAGATTTCTTTCTCCTAACACTGATAGGGGCATTCCCCCCACCTCTTTTTTCTAAACTTTAACTCAATTTCTTTGAGATTCATACTATATATGGCTCATATTGAATGTTTCTGATTCTGGACTTGAATTAAGCATCCATCAGCCAGCCCCTCTCCGTCTTCCTCTCCCTACCCCTTTACCTCCTCCCCTCCTTCCCTCCCTCTCCCTCTCCTTCTCTCTCCCCGCCCCCTCTCTTTCACACTGTATCCCTGTCTTCCCTCGAACTCACTGCATAGACCAGGCTGGCCTCGAACTCACAGAGATCTACCTGCCTTTACCTCCCAAGTGCTGGGATTAAAGGCATGTGCCCCTATGCCTGGCACCCATCAGTTTCTTAATGGGTAGCCTTCTAATATCTTATGGGTACACTTTTGAGACTATGATAATCTTATTTCTCATCTAACTTTTTTTAATCTGCTAATTTTAACATCCATCAGTGATTACAGCTTAAAAGAACCAGGTTGTTCATTGGCGACATATAACCTATTTAAACATGAAAATAATCACTAGAAATGGGTTTAATCACCATATTGTGACTATAAATAAAATAGTGAACATGAAGGGATATTTGTTACCACCTAGCTTATGAGTTTCGACTTAACATGCAAAAAAACCGAGCAGAAACCCTAACAAGTCTCCCTCCCAAATTCATTAGGATTTGGCTAGTTCACAATGTGATAAGCTAACATTGGAAGTATTTAAATTAAGAATTCTCAAAGAAAGATACAAATAAATGCTTAACATGTATACGAACTATTTTTATTACTGGTCATCAGGGACGTTCCAATTTAAGCCACAATGAAACACTTCTTCACACACGTTAAAGTGGATGAATAATAACAAGCATTAGCAAACATGTGAGAACAAAAGAACCATTGCACACTGTTGGCGGAAAGAACACAAATTAATACAGCCTTTATGGAAAACATGGCTCCTCAAACTTAAGTAGACCTGTTACTATATGACCCAGCCACCCCACTACTGAGTTTTCATCCAGCTATGAATCAGTTTGCCAAAATATCTGCACTTCCGTGCTTATTATAGTAGCATCCACAGTAACCAAGATAGGGGATCGACCTGAGCACCCATCAGTGGCTGAATGGACAAAGAAAATGTAGCGTAAAAACAGAATAGAATATTACTCAGCCTTAAAAAGAGGGAAGTCCTGCCTTGGGGATATCACACAGTGTGGAGGACAGTGTGCTAAGTAAAATAAGCCAGGTGGACACTGTGCGATCCTGCTTAAATGTGAAATGTGAAAATATCCAACACACACACACACACACACACACACACACACACACACACACACACAGAGGAAGTGATGTTAGCCAGAGGCTGCAGTTACAAGGACTGGGCAGGAGGTGATGCTGGTCAAAGGAATCAAACTATCAGACAGCAGAGTAAGTCCCACGATCAATGATTAAGTACAGTGACTGCAGCTGATAACAGATATATATTTGATATAGTTAACAGTAGGTTTGTGAGTATGTTCATGTATGTGTGTGTTTGTATGTATATGCAGAGGTGTAGATTAAAGAGCAACATTGTGTGTCGTTGTCAGTTGCTCTCCACCTTTTTCTTTTTATACATTTATGTAGTGTGTGCTCATGTGGATACATGCCAAAGTGTCTATGTGGGCGTCAGAGGACAACTTATGGGAGCCGGTTCTTTTCTTCCACCATGTGGGTCCCAGGGCTTGAACTCAGATCCCAGGCTTGACAGCAAACACCTTCCTCTCTGTGCCACCTTTCTGACGTATTCACCTTCTGTTTGGGCCAGAGTCTCTCACTGAACTTGGGGCTTCCTGATTTGGGTAGACTGTCCGGCTAGCAAGCCTCAGGGCTGCTCCTGTCTCTGCCTTCCCAGATCTGGATTCCATTGTACTGTATGCTTGGCTTTATTTTCTTTTTCAGGCCTCTGGGGGGGGGGTTAAACTTAGATCCTCATGTTTGTGTAGTAAGCAGTACTGATTAAGAAATATTTCCAGCCACATAAGAGTAGATTTTAAATATTCTTGGGAGTGTGAATGATATATAGTACAGTTTGATGTAGCTAATGCATAATATATATTATGTATAGCATATATCATGTTATATAATGTTTATAATATGTTAAAGATGATATATTATTTATATAGCATATATTATATATTATGTATAGCGTATCACATAATACATATATAACAAAATGTCATAATTTATATTATTAAGATGTTCAACTTCTACTCAATTAAAAAAAGAAGTGTAAATTACAGAAGGAATACTAAAGTTCCTTTATCCACTTCTAGGAATAAGATGCATTGAACTTTTAAATAAGCATACATTTTACTCTGTACCTTTAAAATACTTAGCTTAATTCAGAGCAACACAGTCCCAAGGACTTGTATTTCATCTGAAAGACTTTATTTGCTGAAGTTGCAAAAAAAAAAAAAAAAAGCTTCTCTTAAGATGTTCTGCGGCATCAGGGCCTGTGGGCAGCTACTGGATCCAAGAACCAAACTTGAGAGAGCACAAGTTGATGTTTCATTCTAACAGCACCCACAGGGGTCAGCGTCTCTTAAAAAAAAAGAAGGTTAAAACTTCAGTGTGCATCCAGAGACGTGTTCCTGTTTCTAATCCTCATGTTTAAAAACATGTATATCAGGGGGGAAAGAATGCTTCACGGCCTTATCAAGTAGGGCATAACAAAACTGGAAATTGGTTTGTGATTTATTGCCCCTCTGGCGACACACTGAAGTGTGCGGTGAAATTAACTTTGGGTGCGTACAGTAGCTGCTTGCGCGGCCTGACTAAAGAAAGACCCAGTGAGTAGGGGAGGTCGCAGATGAGCGAGGGCACAAATGGAAAACTTCTACAGGCTCAGACAGCTCGCCTAACACTTGCATTCGCTCTTTGTGGCTAGTGGGAACCTAGTCACAGGAGGCTCTGCAGGTCCCCCTCTGTTCTGTCTTCCAGCCACCTGGACCTCTGAGAGCCCATCGGACACAAGGATCTCTTTGTCTGTTGATGAGGGAGGCCTGCCACTGGTTGGTAAGCAAAAAGAGTTGACCAGAAGTCCAGACTACAGTTGCACAAGACCGTATTGTTGCAGCTGTCGAGCTGTGAGGCATTTTTTTTTGGCGAGCAGGGCGCATTGAACACCCACAGGAGCCCGGGGTTGTGAACGTCGCTGTGGATAGGGAAAACATTTGATAGCAGGGGTTTTCTGGAAATTCCCATGTGGCGAACAAGGATGTGCAGTGTAATTTTGGTTTCATATTAAAATTCCTTGAAGCAGGCCCTAGGTCTATATAGGGTCTCAGATCTTTTCCTTAATGAAATTGCCAAATACAACACTTTAACATTAGAATTGCATTGCAGTAATATAAACCAAAAGAAGGGCCTAATTTACATTTGTGCCCACACCATTAATGTAAATTGGTTATTAGCTGTTTCTGCTAAAGAGCAGCAATATAAAACATAAAGGTAGTTTTATTAACTGCTTCCTGCCCTCTGAAATGTGCTGCGCGTGGGGTTTACAATCAGCGATTCCCCCTGCATGCCAAGAAGACATTTACTCTGCCTAATTAACATATTTATTAACAAATTACTGCCCCTTTCTGCGTTTTGCATTTTATAACACATCACCAAAACAAAGTTAATAGGACAGTCCTGTGTCTGCTTTTGTGACTCTACTGGAATACTGCATTGGCCTTGTTGTTGTTGTTGTTGTCGTCTCCCCTTGCCTTTAGGTAGGGGTAATTAAAGAAAGATGGTGTTTGCAAATAACAATAATACAGGAGTAATGAGGATGTAGGTGTCTTGGCCATCACGGGAGTGATGCTTTTTGTGAGGCTATGGGTAGGAACAGACAGAGGGATGCGGAAGGAGACGGACCAAGGAGTGCATCCGTGTCCTACACATGTCTCCTTCAGACTAGCCTGGGGAGCTGTCACAGCTCAGTCTTTCACAATGACTACCTGAGTCTTTGGGACTCACAAATCTTAGAGAGGGTGTCAGGAGCTGCAGAGACGGGAGACCAGTTTTTGAGAGATTAAGAGAGGACAGGTTTAAGTATATGTTTGTTATCAAAAAGCTTCTAGAATTGAGATTTTTGTTGTTGTTGTTATTTTCTTTTTTATCTTTCTTTTTTAAAAATTTTTTATTAATTTGTTCTTGTTACATCTCAATGGTTATCCCATCCCTTGTATCCTCCCATTCTTCCCTCCCTCCCATTTTCCCCTTATTCCCCTCCCCTATGACTGTTTCAGTTAACCCAGAAGCAGAAATACTCAAATGGTATATACTCAATTATATCTGCATATTAGCCCAAGGGGCATGTCCCATGAAAGCCTTCACTTACCAGGAAACTGGGACAGAGGGGAGGACATCCTACTGGAACTCTAGATGAGAGAAGCATGGGAGAATAGCAAAGTAGAAGGATCCAGAGGGTCCTAGAAACCTATAAGTAGAACATTATGATAGGCAGATTTGGGCCCAGGGGTCCCGCTCAAACTAAGGCACCAGCCAAGGACAATACAGGCCGTAAACTTTAAACCCCTCCCCAGATTTAGCCAGTGGATAGAATTGAGTTTTTTAACCTTCACGGTACGGATGCCCAGATCCCAGGCATCAAGATGAAATAGAACTCTCTAGATTTGTGTCCCAGGAGATTCCAAGACACAGATGGGATATTGATTGCTTCTCTTGAGGAATTCTAAGTACTTTCAAAATGTAGCAGTCTCCCTTTTTACATTTATTTTTTAAAAAATGATATCACTTAGCTGAAAGTATGTAAAACTTTAACGTTTACTCCTAAAATTAAAATGGAGAAAAGAGAATTCAGTTTGATAGTTGGGTATATAATTTACTATGAGCCTAATTGGAGTCTGTACCTGAAGGCCATTGACCCTGGGCAGGGACCTATTGTTTGATGAGCCTAATTCTTCCACAATGGCTCCTCTTCATAGTGAACCCTTAACACTCACGAATCTGTGTGGGATGGCTGCTTCCGGCTTTCCACTGAGCACTTTCCCAATGCCCCTTCCTCTAGTTCTATGCTTACAGCTAATTTCTTGCCTATTTAGTTAACATTTCCTTGCAAATGGCTTGAAATTCCACAAAGATATATTCATACAACTCATTCAGAGGGAACTGGCGGTTGAAAAGGAGGCCTGACATTAACCCAATAAAGTGCTGAGAAATATTTACCTTGTGTGTAATGACCAATTTTAATTGACACTGGGAATGCCTCCGATGTTCATTATGACACTCAAAATTCTCTCTACTCACTGCTTTGGAAATTCACTAATTCACGATCAGGCGTAGCTCCTCTAGTATACTGTAGAAAATTAAGACGTTTCCTCATTATAAAGAAGAAATTAAAGACAAGGGGGGGATTTCTCCTTTCCTTGTACCCACCAAGTGGCCCCTCTTTTTTTTCCCCTTCTTCATACTGTCCCCAGGCCCTGGCAGCCACTATTAGATTCTCTGCATCTTTGAGATCAACTTTTTAGCTTTCATGTGAAAGCGAGAGCATCAGCAGGGTTGTTGGACTGTGTGGTAACTTTAGTTCTAGATTTTGAGGAACTTTTTGTACCACTTTGCGTATTGGGCGCTCTAGTTTATGCTCCCTCCAACAATGTATAAAGGACTTCACTGCTCTCTACACCTTCACCAGCACTTACTATTTTTCCCTCTTCCTGAAAGAGTCTCACTATGTAGTTCCAGATGGGGATGGAACTCGCCGTGTAGATCAGTCTGGCCTTAAACTTACAGACAGCTGCCTCAGCTTCTGCCTCTGCCTCTGGAGTGCTTGGATTAAGGCAGGCATGATTCATAGTGGGAGGAGACGGCAGGACTGTGGCTTTGCAGTCATAGTTAACTGTGGTCAGGGATACAGCCCAGGGTAAAGCCTATACTCACATCTTTTCACTCTACCACCACCACCTTGTCTTCAGTGACTCATTCCCATGTAAGGATGATGGGAAGAGAACCAGCACAGGATGCTGAAAGGTGTACGTAAAGGCAAGATGTACAACAAAGGGTGATTCTATCATGGCTTGCCAGGGCTTCTTAGTTCTGCAGGATGATCGAGTCAAGGCATCCCAAACTCATGTGATGGGGTTGTACTGACTCCATAACACTAAGGTACCATGAAAAATATAGATTCTTTTATGCTTTGAAAATAAAATTAGATAAAGTTATGTCTATTTCTCAAGAACGAATGGTATTTCCAGGCCTTCAGAAGATACTATTTTTTTTGTGTGTTCCTATTTCTAGATGAACAGACCTCTCAGATGATGTGCAGTTTATCCACATCTCTCTCTTTCTCTCCCTCTTTTGCTTAAGATTACATAGTTGTAGCTATGTCAGGAAAATCCTGAGGACAGTCTATCTGGCTTCATCAGGAAGCACATTCTTAGTTGTTGGGTCATAGGTAATTCCACAGCACTAGTTTCTGTTCTGGCTGTCTTGACATAGGGTAATATATATATATATGTAATATCCTACATCAACTTTTAATCCCAAATATTAAGGAAAAAACAAAATTGCCATATTTAGCCTGGGATCAGTGTGAAGGCCCTTTGAAGGGCCTCTTGGAGTTAGATGAAAAAATTCAAATGCCTTTGCCTATGTTTTGTGAGAACTCTCCATTAGATTCTCCATGTTACCCGTGGCCACGGGCAGATTAATGCCTACTGTTGATTTTGTATTTTAGGTTAGGATAAGGAGAAATGCGTGCCATAGCTAGGCAAGGCAGGATTCTTTAGCCTTTAAGCAAGTATTTGTAGCCACCATAGTGGTGCTAAATTGTAGAGATCTGGCTTTCTAGTTTCAAAGCTCTATAGACTCTTGTTCTTGGTGTCATGCCAGGCCACTCAGAATAGGGACCCACCAGAGCCACACGGGTGTTGGGTCTACAGAGAGGTAGGTGGTGTAGCAGATTCAGACAACTCTGCTGAAGCCAGAAGGCTCTCACGGGGCATGGAGAAGCTGCTGAGACCGGCATTCTCATTTGTGGGAGTGGGTTTTTAGAACAAGGAAGCAGTGACTTCATCCCTTTGAAATAATGAACTCCAGGGTTTCTCTGAAGAAATATAGAGCCACATGGTGCTCCATAAATTTCATTACTCTTATTATCATCACTCTGATTTTAATTTGATTTAAAAATTTTATTGGTACTAATTGTAGCAGTTATGAATGTTGATGTTATTTTCTGCCATTTCTAATTTCTATAAAGAACAAAGATCTCTGCTTCTTAATAATTGAAAATGAGTCCTTAATGGATTCATGTGTTCATATGGAATTCCAATCTGTGGCTTTGACATTACGGGCTAGTGCACAGACTCTCAACTCTTTTTAAAATGATCTAAACACAGTAAGGTCCTATATGTATGTGTTAACAATCAGCTTTATTTCATTTTGGAGGAAAATAAGTCAATTTAGCAAAAACAACCGAAATAAACATATTTTATGTGCAAAAAATAAGACTAGTACTTAAGTGTATTTTGTTGTTTGCTTTTGGTAAGGATTTTTTTTTTCTGTTTGCATTACTGCCAGTTGGGAATCTCTGTAGAAAATAGATGGGGGTGTATTCCACTGGGCACCAGGTGCACTGTAAGAATGAAAGAGTTAATGCACACTTGGTCTCTTATTAAATAGACTATTATATATAGAGGTCCTGTACAAATACTCAGAAAAAGCCTTGGAAAAGAATATCTTACTGTACTCTGTTTGTGTGTTATGGTTACCATATGCAGAAGCTAATTTTAAGTATTAAAACTCTAATTATAAAAGACCACTTCCTTGTGCCACCACATCCTGCTCAGTACCAGATTTCTGGTGTAGTGTTGAAACCCTGCGCTGCAACTAAATAACTTGTATGGCTTTGGGCAAAAAAAAAATCACCAAAACTCTGGGGCCATTTAGGATTTGCTCAAGAAACAAAGGGTTACACACACTAAGATAATATAAGTCAGTTCTCAAAGGAGGCTGGTCCTATGTTATGATAGAAGTTGCTGCAATTTTTTTGATTAGAAATAATGTTATTTCAGCATTATTTTTAATTGAAAAATTTGATATTAAAATATAATTACATAACTTCCTTCTTTCCTTTTCCTGCTTCCAACTGCTCCCATGTTCACATCCTTGCTCCTTCTCAAATTCATGGCCTCTTCTTTAATTGTTCACACACACACACACACACACACACACACACCCTCTTAAATATGTAAGCACAATCTGCTCAGTCTGTATGTTTCTACTTGAGCGCATGTGATTTCAAGGCTGACCACTTGGTGCTGGACAACCCACTGGGGGCTCTTCCCTGGGAAGAGCCTATTTCTTCCACTTTGGTCATTCCTTAGTTGACTGTAGTTCTTTGTCTAGGGGTGGCGCCCATCCATGTTAGCATGTCTGTCGGTGTTGTCATTGTTCAGGTCTTGTTTAGGCAGCCATGTTGTTGAGACTTTGTGGGTGTAGCTTCCCTGATATTTCTAGAGGACACAACCTTAACGCAAACACTCTATTCCTCTGGTTCTCAAGATGTCTGTGCTCTGTCTCTGTGGTGTTTCCTGAGCCTGGGCGCAGAGCTTATATTGCAGATGTATCCTTTGGAGCCGGGCATCTCAGAGTCATTTGTTTTCTGTTTTTTGATTGGTTGTGTTTGCTTTAGTGGCCTCTGTTTGTTGCTAAGAGACATTTCTTTGATGCATCTTTTTAAAAAAAATACATTAAGTTTATTTTTAATTTATTCACTTTACATCCTGACTGTAGCTCCCTCCCTCATCTCCTCCTGGTCCCACCCTCTCTCCCTCAGGGATTAAAGCAGATGTTGATGCACCATTTTTAATGGAAGTGGAATAAGATGTTTTATTGGGGACATGGATAGTGTTTTCCCTCCAGTCTTTACCTGATCTTGCATTCCAATGAGGGGCTGAGCACATCTCCTGTCTCGGGGAAGGTGACATGAATCACTCTCTTTCTTTTTGTATTATTAAATTTTGTAAAAACTTTGTGTGTGTATGTGTGTGTGTGTGTGAGATAGATAGATAGATAGATAGAGAGAGAGAGAGAGAAGAGAGAGAGAGAGAGAGAGAGAGAGAGAGAGAGAGAGAGAGAGAGAGAGAGAGAAGAGAGGGAGAGAGAGAGAAAGGGAGAGAGAGGGAGAGAGAGGGAGAGAGAGAGAGAGAGAGACAGAGAGAGAGAGAGAGAGAGAGAGAGAGGGAGGGAGGGAGCGCTTACCTGAGTGCGTGGTACACTTTGGGGGTGGGGGTCAGAGGATAACCTTCAGGAGTTCTTTCCTTCAACCGCGTAGATCCCTGGGATTGAATTCAGTCTATCAGGCTTGGCAACAAGCGCCCTCCCTGCTGAGCCATCTTGCTGCTCCATCTGCTTGCATTTTCATGAACTTCTAAGTCAAGACTACTGGCAAGAAGGCTCTAAGGCAGGAAGTTGGTGGGTGCTGGACCCACATAGACGGATGGGACTTGCAGGCTGCTCCCTAAGGGAGGGTGTGGCTCCAGATGCTAGGTGGAGCCATGCAGGCAGAGGCTCTCAGATGGCTCTAAGGCAACTCATCTTTCTGGCTACAGATTTTAGGGCACCATGCATGGAAGAGGTGACCTAAGGATGGACACAGAGGTTTCTCATCAGCCACTAACTGATACAGGGAGGGCAAGGATGGCCTTGGTGCAGCACTGGGAAGGAAAGGTCATGCTTACCTGAGACAGGCTTCCGCCAGTCAATTAGGGCATATGCTAGGGGTTAGGCTCAGTTTGATTTAGTAAAATGATGATATTGGCATTTTTTAAAATATGGTTGATTTTGGTTGAAATATATACCAACAAGTTGAATATCCCTAATCTGAAATGCTCAGGACCAAAAGTATCTCAAATTTTGAGTATTTTAAGAATTTAGAGTGTTCTCATCTGCATAATGAGAGATTTGGGGGAACATAAACACAGAATTCACTTGTGCTTCATACTCACCTTATATATTGCATGAAGGGGAGTATATGTGCACCGCACCGCGTGCTTTGCTTTTGACTGTGACGTGTCACATGAAGTCAGGTGTGGAGCTTCATACATGTGGGTCATAGCACTCAGAACTTTCAGATTTGGAGCGTTTGGTGGTGGTTTATTTTTTATTTTTTATTTTTTTTATGAGTTCTTATTACAGAGCTACCTGTGCACAGACTTTGAGAGAATGAAAAAGCCATAGTGACCTGGTAGGGTATCGTGAGAGGATTCCTTAACAATCAGACACCTGGGAGAATTACCAAACATGACCCGGTTCTGTCTATGCAAGGAGGCCAGGCCAGGGCTCTAAGAGGATGGGACAGCGCGGGATTGTACAATGCCTGCCACCAAGGTCTGTCTATGTAAGGAGGGCTCCAGGCAGACGAGACGGCATAGGAATGGCAGATCATTTAGATCTGCAGCGGTGAGGATATGCAGATGTGCTCTTGGCATTGCGGTGTCACGTTTGTTTCCTATTGCTGCTGTAGAACGTTCACTACAGGTTAGTACCTTATGATAACACAGACCTATTTTGTAACGAGGGAGGTCAGACATTCAAACAGACCGGGTTATCCGCAGCACTAAATAGAGGCACCAGTAGGGATGCGTTCGCTAAGGAGCTTTTAGAGGAAAACTAATTTTCTTGCCTTTTCTAAAGTTCATAAAGGCTCCTTGTTGCTCCTCTTGTGTTGTTTTTTCTTCCTTAGAGCAATGGCTGAGATGCAAACAGTATTGCCCAAACATGGAATGTTCTGGGTGCCTTGTCCATTTAAGTACTTCTGTGATTACATTGAGCCCAACTGGCAATGTGGGATAATTGCTCTATTGTAAGGTCAACTGATAGCAATTTTATTTCCGAGCCCTGCCTCAAGTCCTTTAGCTATCTGATATGACATAGTCCTATATTCTGAGACTAGGGTATGACCAATGGAAGGAGATTATTCTGCCTAGTACCAATGGGAATATTCTGTGTCTGACCTAAGATAGTGTCCACTGTCCACATAAAGCCACCATCCAAGGGCCACAGCCACCTGGGGTTGTGGGTCACCATGGGGACAGTTCTGCTCAGACAAGGTAGATAATGTCATCCAGGAAGCTCCTGGCTCTTCTCACCCGCTCCCATAGGAACAACCCCTTGAGAGTAGAGGAGCCTGCAGGATGGCATCAAGAGACCCAGGACAGTCCAGGGAGAAATAATTGAAACACCAGATTTCTTATTTTTCCATGCATGTATGCACACATGTGTACAGGTGTGTGTGTATGTGTGTCTGTGTTGCATGTGTGTGTATGTGTTGCATGTGTATATGTGGTGTGTTACATGTGTGTATGCAGGTTCACACGAGTGTGGGTACATGTGTACACGTGTACTGAACGTGTGCATGCCTGAGGTGGACATTGGGAGTCTTACTCGATTGTCCTTTGCCTTATTCAATGAAGCAAGGTCTCTTAGTTGAGCCAGAAGTGAACGGCATGGCTGGTCTCACCGGCCATTTTGCTCTGGAGGTCCCATTTCCTCCTTCCAAGTACCGGAATTGCCAGTGAGCCTATCTGCCCATCCAGAATTTACATTGATCAAGGGGACTTAACGCTAGCCCTCAACCACAAATACCAGCTTTCTATTTCTTTTTTTCCCCCTCATTAATTAAGTTGTTCGAACACTTTACAGCCTGACAATAGCCCCCTTCCTCCTCTCTTTCGAGTCCCACCCTCACCCCCTTCACCCATTCCTCTCTTACCTTCTCCTTAAAGAAGGAGGGGCTCTTTCCTTCTAGCACATCAAGTCGCAGCAGGTCTAAGCGCGTCCTCTCCCATTGAGGCCAGACAAGGCAGCCAGCTAGGGGAAAGGGATCCAAAGGCAGGCAACAGAGTAGAGACTGCCCCCTGCTCTAGTTGTTAGGGGACCCACATGAAGAACAAGCTGCACAGCTGCCACTTATGTGTGTGTGGGGGGCCTAGGTCCAGCCCATGCATGCTCTTTGGTTGGTGGTTCAGTCTCTGTGAGCCCCCATGGGCCCAGGTTATTTGACTCTGTAGGTCTCCTTGTCGTGTCCTTGACTCCTCCAGCTCCCTCAATAGCTTCTTCCCTGTCTTCCACAAAACTCTCTGAACTTGGCCTATCGTTTCTATGTGAGTCTCATATCTGTTTCCATCAGATGTTGGGCGGAGCCTCTCAGAGGACAGCTATGCTAGGCTCCTGTCTGCAAGCATAGCAGAGTATTATGAAGAGTGTCAGGGTTTTGGCTCTTTCCCATGGGGTAGGCCCTCAAGTTGGGTCAGTCATTGGTTGGCCATTCTTTTAATTTCTGCTGGATCTTTATCCCTGAACTTCTTACAAGCAGGACAAATTTTGGGTTGAAAGTTTTATGGGTGGGTTGGTGTCTCCCTCCCTCCACTGGATGTCCCACCTGGCTCCTTCAGGTGGCCACTTCAGGCTGTATAACCCTGTAATACCAGCTTTCTTTAGGGATGTCTACTGGTTTTCATTTTGCCCAATAATATACTTGATTTATCCTTATTAAAAAAGTATCCATTTTTCCATATCTTCAAGTAAAATCACCATGTGGAAAATTGTGGTTTTGTTTTTGTTTTCCTGGACTTCCGCTGATCACTGCACACTGTGGTTGTGACGTGCATGGCAATGAGAGGTGATCAGCTATGAAAATTTCTGGGCACAGAGAACTATGGTCAGATTTGATATGCATCCTTAGGATGCAATAGAAGTTCGGATGGTTCTGACAGGATGCAGCTTAAAATAGATCAAGTGAGAGGCTGGGCTGTCGGAGGGTAACTCCATAGCTTTGCCATCTTGAATACACATGACACAGCGTGGCTTGATTTGGCCAATAAAATGAGAGCCAAAGTGATGTGTCCCTTTGGGGCAGAAGTTTTAAAAGTCGGTTCCTGCTTGGAGATTCTCTTTTCCTGTTTGCAGTGCTCGCCTCACCCGACTACTGTTTTAAGCGTGAGCGGCTCCACATCTGATGGCAGAGTGATCGAGCATGGCAGCTGGAGATAGACATGCAGTGGGAGAAAAATTAATTCACATTTTTTTTTGTCAGTAGATGAGATGAAGGGTTATTTGGTACCACATCAGAGCTCAGCATGTGGTGCTGTGTAGAGATAGTCCAGGACACTTGGACGACACACGCACTGCTTATATGAGATGTTTACTAAGAAGAATGTTAAGTCCAGGCGAGGTAGCATAGGCCTTTAATCCTAGCAGCAGCAGCAGAGGCAGGCTGATCTCATGTTGAGGGGTAAGAGCAGGCCTGGATCAGTCGGTAAAGCACTTAGTACCTTCCTGTATAGGGACCTGAGTTTAGTCCCTAGAATCTACATAAAAACCCTTGATGTGGTGTGGTGGCCCAGGCTTGTAATCTAAGTGGTAGGGAACAGGGACAAAAGGGTCTGTGGGGCTCATTGGCCAGCCAATTCTAGCCTAATTGGTGAGCTCCATGCCAACAAGAGACCCTATTTCAAAGGAGATTGGTGGCATATTTGAGGATAACACACACACACACACACACACACACACACACACACACACACACACACACACCCACACACACACACCACACGGGAGGGGGAGGGCGAGGAGAGACCATTACACATGCATAAAAACAAAGAGGAATATTGAATCATAATCATACTTATAGGTTATGGGTGAGCCTAAACATCAAGGCTACGTCTACTCTTTTTTTTTTTTAAAGATTTATTTATTTATTATTATGTATACAGTATTCTGCTTGCATGTACACCTGCAGGCCAGAAGAGGGCACCAGATCACATTATAGATGGTTGTGAGCCACCATGTGGTTGCTGGGAATTGAACTCAGGACCTTTGGAAGAGCAGACAATGCTCTTAACCTCTGAGCCATCTCTCCAGCCCCCTATGTCTACTCTTTATTTATTTTATTTATGTACTTTTTGAGGCAGGGTCTTACTATGTAGCCCTGGCTGTTCTGGAACTCACAGAGATCTAGCTGCCTCTGCTTCCAGAGTGCTGGGGTTAAACACATGCACCACCACACCTAGCCTGTGTGATTAGTTTTAAAAGCCACTCTCCCTTGCTTTCTTTTGTTTTTTTTTTTAAGCTAAGATTCCTTGTACTATTTGATTTATGCTTTTAGATAAATTAAATTATATAGTGTCCCAATCATCTTGTGATACCACTCTTTGATTGGATTTGGACTCTAAGAACAGAACATGGAAATGCAATTTAGCAAACATAAGTTTTGTTTTGTTTTGTTTTCTGTGCACTGGACTTGTTGGAGATGGAGAAGATGTGTTTGCACTTTTTTTGGCTATTTTCCTACCTGGTTTATTCCACTGAGCTGTCTTGGGTGAGAAATTGTCCTCCTAATCACAATAGAGTTTTACTGCCCTGAGCCACCTTACTATTTAAATCACTTTGGAGGGATGTGTGTGGTTGTTTCTGACCTGCTCTTGTGCATAAGTGAACGGAGCGCTGGTGGACGAAGCAGGATGTTCACGCAGTGGCGTGAGCTAGAGGTTCCTAATGACCAGGCTGAGGTCCGCTGTGTGCACCGATGGGCTTTGCTTCCTTTTCTGCTTACAACGATTCAAAAAAAAAAAAAAAGTCTTTTGTGTCCTTCTTTGGCCAGAGTATACATCTTAAAACACACAGGAGCTGTAATTCAAGGGTTTTTCTCATGGCCCCTTAAGTGACAGTGGCGAGAGAGGGTGATGAGGGCAAATAGGATTGGGGTGTACACCCTCACCGGGGCCCCAAGTACTGTAGACCCACCTCTTCTCCTCTTCCTCATTCTCTTCCTCTTCCTTCTTCCCTTTATCTTCCTATTGATTTGTGTGCGTGTGTGCATGTGTATGTGTGTGTACATGTGTATGTGTGCATGTGTATGTGTGCATGTGTGTGTTCATGTGTGTGTGTGCATGTGTGTGTGCATGTGTGTGTGCGTGTGTGTGCGCGTGTGTGTGCGTGTGTGTGCACGCGTGTGCATGTGTGCGGGTGTGTATGTGTGTGTGCACACATATGTGTGTGTGTGTGTGCGCGCGCGCGCGTGTGTGGGCACGCAGTGGCTAGAAGAGGACATTGGCTATCTACCTCTATCACTCCCCTCCTTCCTCCCTTGACTCAGGGTCTCTCGTTGGGCCGGAGCTCATCATTTTTACCTAGGCAGAAGGTCAGCATGGCCCAGAGATCCTGTTGCCTCCGCCCCCTCTGACCCCACACCCTGAAGTTTCAGGTACCAGCTTTGTACATGAGTGCTGGATCCAAACTCACGGCTTCATGCTGGTGCTCTTACTCGGCCGTCTCCCCAACCCTGGTTATTGATAGGGTGTCACGTAGCCCAAGCTGGTCTCAAGTCCGTTAATGTAGCCGAGTCTGGCCTTGAACTTCTGACCCTCCAGCTCCACCTCTGGAGTACTCAAGTCACAAGTGATTCTGTCTGTAGACTCTGCCAAACTCTTTTCTTTCTTCCTTTTTTTTTTTTTTTTTGGTTCAAGGAAAAGAACATCAGGGAGGACAATGCCAGTATCCTTTTTTTTTTTTTTTCATTCTTAGGGCATTTGTGACAGAGGTCATGGCATGGTCATACATTTACCAGTCCTAGTGATATTCAGTCATAAACTATATATTTTGGGGGTACACTATTATATAGTCACTCTTCACTCAGTGCCTAGAACAAAACTGACACGTATTTCACCTGACAAAGGGATTTTTATTTTAATCAATAGAAGCCTTTCTATGCAATGAGCAAAAACTACACACGAAGCTGACTGTCTTACACTGTTGTGAGGTGGTTCATCTTTCCTTCCAGGAGTTATATTAAAATTTAAGATTAAAAAAATGAAGTGTTGATAATAAATACGTCACAGAGCTATAGATGTATCATACATGAAAGATACAGGTTGGACTTGAGTAATAATTTAGATGGTAAATTAATAAAAGTAATAAAATTGATCTAAGTCCACAGTGGAGGCCAATGTAAGGCATATGTAGGAGATTAGCAAACTTATGCATCATGAATTTTGTCCCAAAATTAATGATCGTTATAACAAACATTGATTAAACATTAAATCACCCACACTTTTACTTACCTCCTTGGGAGAGATTTAAGTGTTCTGGGTTTTAAAGGAGGCAGTCCAGTGAAGTTTCAACCAGTAGTTTCTTTTTCCTGTACAGTAAATTTCCATGTGGAGGACAGATACTGTTGACCTCTATCACAGATCTTAAAATAGTAGGTATCTCAAAATGAGTGCTACTGTTGATTATAGGACTTCCTCTGAAATTGTTTTCCTAAAATGAGGCTGATTTTTTTCCCCATTCACAATTATACAAAAACCTGGAATAACCTTGGCAGAAATACCCCTGTCCAATATGATAAAACCCTTATGTTTTGCTGAGGAAAATGAGAAAATACCCCATGTTTTGTAGCAAATAGCTTTGAGCCATGAATTTTGTTAACCCTTTTCAAAATAAGTTAACAAAACCCCAATTGTTTGCTTAACTTATTTTACAAACTTAATAAAATTGGGTTGGGATAAAAACAGAGACCCCCCCCCCCTAAATCTTTGCCAGGGTGTCACAGTGGCAGAACACTCGTCTTGTCACGCACTGCAGTGTTTTACACCATCAAAAGTCATTAGTCTAGATTATAGGCAAGACTCAGAAAACAGTGTGGGTGCGTGCGAACGTAGAGGAGCTGAAAACTCTTAGCTCTGACGGCGAGAGTGTCATGTGCAATAGTTCTACTTAAAGTAACACAGCAGCTCCTCAAAAATGGGGCTTCCCAACACGTACATTCTTTTTTATTTTTACATTTAAATGTATTTTAAAAAAATCTATTCACCTTACATCCTGATCCGAGCCCCCTTCCTCGTCTCCTTCCAGTCCCCCTCTCTCTCTCCCTCTTCCCCGCCTCTGCCTCTCTCCCAGTCCTCTGAAAGGGGGAACCCTCCTCCCCTACCAACTGACACCAGCCTATCAAGTCTCATCTGGACTTTCTGCTTCCTTTTCCTCTGTGGCCTGGCAAGGCCGTCCCTCCAGGGGGGAAATGATCGAAGAGCAGGCACCAGAGTCCATAGCAGAGACAGCACCTGTTCCCCTTACTAGGGGACCAACATGGAGAGTGAGATCCCAGTTGGCTACATCTGAGGATGGTTCTAGGTCCTCTCCATGCATGGTCCTTGGTTGGTGCATCAGCCTCTGCAGTGCCCGCCCCCGACCTTCAGGCCCAGTTACATTCTTTATTTTAAACTCACAATATAAAACAAATTTGTCACTTTTTTTTTTGTTTTTTCGAGACAGGGTCTCTCTGTGGTTAGCCTGGGCTGTCCTGGACTCACTTTGTAGACCAGGCTGGCCTCGAACTCACAGCGATCCGCCCGCCTCTGCCTCCCGAGTGCTGGGATTAAAGGCGTGCGCCACCACGCCCGGCTAAATTTGTCACTTTTATCATGCCAGATACTCTTCCCATTTAAAAGAAATTCAGCATAGAATTATTCTTCAACCCAGCACTTCCACTGCTGGGCAGATATCACACACAGAGAATGAAAAAACAACATATGGTATATCCATACAACGGAATATTATTCAGCTTTAAACTAAATGTAGTGAGAACACAGATAGTTTAGAAGCTGAAAAAGGAGAATTGCAAGTTTTAGGGTATGTCCATCCTAGCGAATGAGTGTGAAGCCAGTCTGGGCAGCTTATCAGTACTGTTTAAGAATAAAATTTAAATAGAACAGACACCAGAAACACTTGAAGGGAAGGGACAGGAAAGGAACCTACCATGGAGGTCCTCTGAAAGAATCCACCCAGCAGGAGATCAAAGCAGATGCTGAGACACACAGCTAAACTCCGGGGTGGAGCACAGGGAGTCTTAGGGAAGAGTTGGGGAATAGAAGGAGGGAGGGGTCAGGAGCTCCACAAGGAGACCAATGGAGCCAACACCTATGGGCAGAGGAAGGGATGCTGTAGACTGTTGCACCAATGACCATGCGTGGTGAGGACCTAGGCCCTCTGCTCAGATGTAGTAGACAGGCAGCTCAGTCTCCTTGTGGGTCCCATAATATGGGGAGTAGGGACCACTTCTGACATGGACTCTGGCCCCCACATATTGATCACTTCCCCCTGGTGGGGCAGCCTTACCCAGGCCCCAGAGAAAGAGGATATAGGTAGTCCAGATGAGACTTGATAGGCTGAGGTCAGATGTTAGGGGGAAGGAGGGCTCCCCCTTTTTGAGGACTAGGGGAGGGAGGGAGAGAGTATGAAGGAGGGAGGGTGGGATTGGGAGGCAGCGAGGGAGGGCACTACAATCTGGATGTAACATTAAAAAAAAAAAAAAGAAAGAAAGAATAAAAAAAAAATGGCTGGAGTAACTGAGGGGAGCTGATGCAGAGACCCGCACCCAAACATTAGGGGGAGCTTGGGGAATCCTGTGGAAGAGGCTGAGGAAGGATTGTAGGAGCCAGAGGGGTCAAGGACACCGTAAGAAAACAGCCCACAGAATCGCCTAACCAGGGCTCATAGAGGCTCACAGATTGAACTGACAACCAGGGAGCCTTTATGGGTCTGACCTAGGTCCTCCCATGTGTTATGGTTGTGTAGCTTGGTGTTCTGCTGGGACTCCTAACAGTGGGAGCTGGGGCTGTCTCTGACTCCTTTGCCTGCTTTTAAGACCCTTTCCTCCTACTGGGTTGCCTCATCCAGCCTTAGTAATGAGGGGATGTGCCTAGTCTTATAACTTGACATGCCACATTTGGTTGGTAGCCTTAGAGGCATGCTCTTTTCTGAAGGGAAAGGAGGAGGAGAGAAGAGGTGTGTGTGTGTGTGTGTGTGTGTGTGTGTGTGTGTGTGTGTGTGTATGTTGGGGAAGAACTGGGAGGAGAGAATGGAAGGAAATTGTTCAGGATGTAATACACGAGGGAAGAATAAATAAAGAAAAAAAAGGACTAAATGGGAAAAAATGGCTGGGGATATAGTTCAGTGACAGAAAATGTCTGTTTAGCATGCAGGAGGTCCTAGGTCCAGCCCTGCCAGGAGAATGAAACAAGACCTTAAATAAGTCAGGAGAAAATAAAACAACAGACAACAAAACACAGCATAGCACAAGTGAACCGTCACAGAGGCAGGATTCTTCTCACAGGAAGAGGACAGATGGAAGGTGGTGTTCAGCAGCTGTGGGGAGAGTGGAGTTATTGTTTCCTGGGTATAGTTGTAGTTGGGAGGTTGAATATGTGCTGAGGTTGGATGCCACGATGCCCAGACAGAGATAGAAACAGACTCAATGTTACTTTAAAGTAGTTGAATGGTAGCACTTCTCATCTTTTGTATATTTTAACCACAGCAAACAACTAAATGCTGTATTGTCGAGTTGTTTTAGCTATTTTTTTTCTTGTTGCTGTGACCAAATGCCTGACAAGAAACAAGGGAGGGATGGTTTATTTTGCCCACGGTTTGAGGGTACACAGTTCATCACGGGGTGAAGGCTTGACAGCTGGTGGCTCTATATGGCAGGAGTGTGCAGCTGGGACGTGTAAGCTCCTCATAGCTTGTTGGAACAGGACGAACAGGGGCCTGGATACTGTGGCTCTACTCAATTTGTCCTTTTTATTCAATCTGGGATACCAGCCCAAGGAATGATGGGATCTTCATTCATGGAGGGTCTTTGCTATTCAGTTGAACCTCTTTGGAAACACCCTCATAGACACACCCAGAGGTTAGTTTCCTAGGTGATATAATATCCTAAATCCAGCAAATTGATGATCAAGACTAGATTATCAGAGTCCTAGAGGGTAATTCAGAAGAGTGATTGCTGAAGACTGACACAGTTCAGTATATACAGTCAAGGAGATGCTGTATGTTAATGAACTTAATACCTAATGAAGCCATCATAAGGAATACTGGAAAAGAAATATTTAATGAATACTGGGAAAAATCATTGAACTATTTCTGGTAAAAAGACATACTTAAGCCCTTACTGTAGTCTAAAATACCAGGTGGATCAGGAGGCACCATTCACAAAAGAAATAAGGATTTGTCTCATCTCAGGATGGAGAGCTACAATGAAATACTTGATGGATTTTATGCATAAAATACTTCTGTGCATAAAAATATTTCTGTGTATGGAAATCATTATGAAGAGGCAAGTGATAAACTGGGAAAATATTCATAGACAAAAGGCTTATGAACATTATTCTATAAATAGTTTGTATAAAGATAGAGAATTTAAAGAAGAGCAGAAATGAGCTAATACTAATGTTCAGCCTCCATGGAAATCCGAATTCTGCAAGTTCTGGACCTATCTCTGAACAAATTAATGAGTAAAGTAAGATGTTGGTGGTACCGGAGGGCTCAGGGAGGTGGACACCCTCATTCACAGCTGGTGGCAAAACAAATCTGGAATGCTTTCCAGCAGAATTCTGAGTAAGGCAGAGGTGTAAACTAGTCTAAAGAAAGAAGGCTTTGAGAGCCAGGGGAGGGGGAAAGGACTATGCAACTGAAAAATTCAAGGATGCAGTGGCCCTGTTGATCCAGGGGCTGAGTGGCACAGACTCAGTCTCAGGTTCTCCTTGTAGCTCACATCTCTGGCCTGCTTGGCTTTGTTCTTAGTAGGTTCTTTACAAGGTGAAGGGAGCTGTGGGCAAAGTCTAAGTTTACAGGATCCTTCCCTCTTTTTCTCCCAGAGAATGAAAAACAACAACAACAACAAAAGCTTTACTGAGATATAATTTGCATACTGTCCAATTCACCTACTTCAAACATACAATTAAGTGGTTTTAATATATTCACAGCCCGTGCAGCCATCACCGCAATCAATGTTAGAGCATTTTCATCACCCCAAAGGAAACCTCATACCAATTAGCAGTACTTCTTGTTTCCTCCAACACCTTAGCACTAGGCAAACACTAATCTACTTTCTGTTTCTATAGATCTGTCTGCCAGCAAGCCTCTTTTATGGTCTCTCTAGCCAGAGACCCACGGGTCTCCTGCTGATGGAGCTAAGTATTCACTTCTGGCCCAATGTCTGGGTCAAAGGGATTGGCCCTCTCATTGCCTAGGGTGGGTCCACCATCTTAGCCTTAGGGTGAGGAGGCTGGATCAGGGCCCTTTGAGCCACATGCTCTCGGAGTCTGATGATTATGGGATAGGAAAAGGTTCCCCAGAGGCTGGGAATAGCCTCTCACCAGGGACAAGTTGAGAATCTGCACCCAGATCTTTAAGATGAGACTTCTTCCTAAGGAGGGACCAGAAACTGACTTTCCTTCATGCTGTGCCCACGGTGACCAGGTGGGGAGCTGAGAAGAACAATTGCTCCGCTGGAGCAAGCAAGGAGAAGAGGGGAGCTAGAGCACCCCCACTCCATCAGGAAGTACGTCTAAACCTTGGGACAGCTTCTCCCAGGGCTCCTGTGCACCGATAATAATACCCAGCCACAGGGGTCACGGCAGAACTTCTGTCCTGAGGGATCAGTCTCTGTTAGAGCTCAGGGTAGGGTTCTGAGCTGCAGATTAATAGCAGCTGTCAGGTGTGTAGGGTTGCCCTGGCTTCGTCTGCTTGATGTATCTTTTGCCTTTTAAATTTGCCAGGCCTGGAGTGAGGGGTCCATTTGAGTTTCCTGCATTCATAAAGGACCACTAATCTGTGGCAGGTCTCCTAGGAGGAATGCCATATAGCTGTGCTGGCTATTTATGTCATCCTGACACAACCTAGAGTTATCTGAAAGGAGGTAACCTCAAACCAACCAACCAACCAACCAAGCAACCTCTATAAGATGCAGCTGTAAGGCATTTTCTTTGTTAGTGATTGATGGAGGAGGGCCCTCAGCCCATTGTGGGTGAGGCCATTCCTGGGACGATGGTCCTGGGTTCTATAGGAAAGCAGCTGAGCAAGCCACACGGAGCAAGCCAGTAAGCAGCACTCCTCCATGGCCTCTGCATTAGCTCCTGCCTCCAGGTTCCTGTTCTGTTTGAGTTCCTGTCCTGACTTCCTCCAATGATGGGCAACAAGGTAGAAGTGTAAGCCAGATACACCCTTTCTTCCCGGGTTGTTTTAGTCATGGTGTTTAATCATAGCAATAGCAGTCCTGATTAAGTCAATAGCCTGCAGACTCTCCTTTCTTATTTGCATGTCTGTGCGTGCATGCGTGTGCGTGTGCGTGTGCGTGTGCGTGTGTGTGTGTGTGTGTGTGTGTGTGTGTGTGTGTGCCCAAATGCTCTTGCACATATGTATGTATGGCTTTTCTCACCCTGGGGGGCTCTGAGAGGTCAGGACCTTTGACCTGTGCTTGTTCCTTGTTACCTGTTCCCCTCTAGCCCCAGTTCCAGAGGGGAGTCAGTCTCGATAATAGAGTCCCTCTCAAAGTGTCGCCCAGCCTCAGCCCTCACATGGCGTGTGACAGAATGAAACTTCTCTCTACCTTTGACTCATCACATTGGAGGACTCACTGTCTTCCTGAGCCCTCCACCAGGGTTAGAGGCTTGGGGAGCTGCAGGAGTGCCCTTATTCTGTTAGTGCTCTCATGGAGGCTATTGCCTTACCTGTGGAAGAGGCGTTCGGTTCGCATCCACCCGCTCAGCTGCATGTTCCGCTGCTCTTGGCTGCACTGCCCTTCTGTTCCTCTGCACTCCGCAGCTGCCCCGTTATCTGCTCTGTGGCCTCCAATGTTCTCCCAACCCTTCTCCCTTCGAAATAGGATTATTCTGTTATCTGACTCTTCTCATTGACAGTGCCTCATGGAAGCAATCTCTAATCCACCATCCAGCCTACCTCAGATCTCCCCAAACTCATTTTTATGTGCTCTGCTTTGGGACGCACAAACACCTCCCTGCTCTCTATGTCCCTGCTCAGGGGCGTTGGTGGGGACATGTGCCGTGTGGTAGCCAGAGCAGTGCTAAGAGATATCCCTGCTGCTGTTGTCACAGAGAGACCCACCTTTGTCTAAAGGGAATCAGGACATGACAGGATTTTGACTGGCCGGCAGAGACTGTGTGTTTACAGATGAAGGACTATTTGGGGAAAAGAATTTCCAGGAAGGCAAGAGGAGCGGGCATAATTTTAGCCTAATGACCAATCTTACTTAGAGTTAAAAAAAATGGCAGTTGATTTGTGCTTACAATGTTGTCCCCTTCTCAGAGAAACTCTCTCAGATACTGTTTAGATGGGTTTCTCTCCATCTTGTTATCTTTTCTCTTCCTCCAACCTTTAACATCTACCTCAGTGTATTTACTGTGTCTGTCACAATCTTTCCTTTTGGATACTTAGCTTATTGAACTGCCTTCTTCCTCAGGTGCCACGAGCACCTGCACACAGTAGGTGTACCCGAGAAAATGAACATTCACCTGCATTTTTCCTTCAGCTTTGTGGACTAATGCGTGTGTTCTCAGAAAGGAGAATTGAAGGGCTAACTTCACAAAAACTAGATCAAACACTGGTGTCCGTGATGCACATGAATAGATCCGGCTAATTCAAAAGTGGCCTGTAAGCCCATTGTGAGTGTGATACACCAGAAACACGGACAGACCCATCTGTGTCCCTCTACAGTCTCAAGGCTCAATGATTTCAATGGCGGCAATTTGTCACATGATCCAGCCTACCATGGTAATCTGACTGAGGCAGGTTCCTTTATTCCGATCTTAATCGCTAATATGGGCTCTTATAGCATGTATACGTGTATATGTGGGTTATAAAGTGATTCAAGTTAAAGGCACAGCAGTAGGCTTGAGAAGGTCTCAGAAGTCGGCTGAAAGTGAGTCTGCAGCTTAAAGGCCGAGAAGGAAGCTGCAGCTGGGGCTGCTGGAAACAGAAAGAGGGGAGCTGCAGAGTTCAGCTGTGAGGTGAAAGAGCAAATCAAGTTCAGGGATCAGCTGGTTCTGGTCCAGGTCCACATGGGGGACCTATGAGTGGGTGGGTAAGCAGTCAAGAGGCCACATCAACACTGAGGGAGGCTTAAGGGACAATCAGAAACCAGGGAGTCCTCTGTTTCTTAGTCCTTGATGTGACTATGCCATTGTAACTTTATGGGTCCAGATGAGCGGCTATTTCCTTTTCTCAGTCTGGTGTAGCTGACAAGTTTTTGGGCCTGGGTTCCCTGATATGACGATTTCGCCACACCCATGCGTGCCAATAGTTTCAAGTCATCCCAGTAAATTAATGGGCTGGCTCTCTTTTTACTCCCAGGTATGTCATTTGTCAGTCTGTGCTAGATGGGTGTTGGGTGACAGAGGTGGTTTGTGGGTCCCTGTAGGGGCTTCAGTAATCCTTCTCCCTCAAAATGGAGTAAAAAGTCGATTAAAAAATGGAGTCTCCTAGTGTAGGATACAACCTGAAAACACACACACACACACACACACATACACACACACACACATACACACACATACACACACACACATACACACACACATACACACACACACATACACACACACACACACACACACACACACACACACACGCTAGTTATTCTATTCTATTTGGTAGCTTTGGAATGAGCTCAGGATGCTTAACTTTTCAGCCTCAATTTATCTATCTGTCAAATGGGGATAATAGTTTGTTATGGTTTAAATATGAAATCCCACCAGGCATGGTGGTGCACGCCTTTAATCCCAGCATTTGGGAGGCAGAGGCAGGTAGATTGTTATGAGGTCAAGGCCAGACTGGTCTACACATCAAGTCCAGGACAGCCAAGGCTAACACAGGAAGACCCTGTCTCAAGCCCCGCCCCCAAATATGAAATCCCTTTTAGGTTTATCTGTGGTATACATGGTTGCCAGCTGATGAGCTTTTGGGATGTGACTAGATCTTGTGAGCTTTAACCTGATCAGCAGGTTAATTTCTTTTTTTCCTTTAACATACATACATACACTTATGTATGTATGTATGTATGTATGTATGTATGTATGTATGTATTTATTTATTTATTTATTGTGTGTGTGTGTGTGTGTGTGTGTGTGTGTGTGTGTGTGTGTGTAGGTCTAAAAGACAACTTTGGGAGTTAGTTTTTTTCAGTTCACTATGTAGGTTCTGGGGATTGGACTCAGGCCATTAGGTTTGGCAGTAGGTGTTACGGCTGCTGAAACATCTCGCCAGCGCGGGACTAATTTCTCCATGAATTTTAATGTGATAGTATAAGTGGGAGGTAATAAAAAAATAATATATAGGGTCTGTTTGAAGGAAGCATGTCACAGTGAGTGTGTTCCTGGGTTGCCCTGGCCTCGTCCCAGCTGTCACTCTGCCATGAGCCAGGTGGCCGCCTCCACCTGCTTCCTAGAGCCTCACTACATGTCCAGGATCAAGTGAGCCAAAGCTGTTGGTTGAAACCTCTGAAGCCGTGAGCCCACACACATTTTTCCTTCTCTTGGCTATGCCAGAGCAGGTTACAGCAATCGAAAGGAATTTATGCAGTACCCGTGGTAGACTTGTGGTGATTTTACAGAGCTGATGGTTGTGCCATCATCTTACTGTCCCTGCTGTTCCTGGGGTGGTCTAATTGTGATCTGGGACAGCCACTGACAGAGAGCTGTGGCTCTCTCAGCTGGTGCGGATAAGACAGACAGATCCTCTCCTGGGCACCTGGCTGTGCCCACCTGTCCTCCCAAGGTCTCCTTAGTGACACTTGTATTCTTTCTTGCTCTTAATGTCTGTGTCAGGCTGTTGCATTTCATGTCAGAAAAGGGGTGGGGTTTAGTCATCTGTTTATCCTCGGTGTGCAATGAGGAGCTTCCCCTGAGAGACATGAGCTGAATACTTGTTACTGGCCTTGCCTGGCTGGGTTACTTTCTAGTTACCATTTTCCTTGGATTTTGTGCTTTTCTTCTTCTCTTCTTCTTCTTCTTCTTCTTCTTCTTCTTCTTCTTCTTCTTCTTCTTCTTCTTCTTCTTCTTCTTCTTCTTCTTCTTCTTTTTCTTCTCCTCCTCCTCCTCCTCCTTCTTCTTCCCCTTCCCAGCTTTCCATGTACCATATCGTCTGATATTTAAATAAAGGGAGATAATAAATAATTCACACCTACAACTACCCTTCACCTGCATTTTTACATCCTTAGCTCTCCGTTGTTGTACCTTACATAAAATACTTCTAAAACATGAAGCCATTTAAAGATAACTCTCCTTACCTATGTATGTGCTGTATAAATTCATTTTTGGGAATTTCATTAATTGCCTATCAAGATGGACTGTGTCTGAGTGCCAGAATTCTGGTTTAAATGCTTCTGGGGTCTTTAGTATTTCGGAGATTTATCTCTAAACTTGGTTTCAGGATTCCCATGCTTTGACGACTGGTCGATTTGGGTGTCTGTCATAAGACTGCTCGCCATTTCATTACTTCCCCTTGGCGAGGAGACTATGAGAGCACACAGAGGAAGAGGATGCAGGCTATTTGGATGACACCTGATTGGCTGTATTCAGATGGTAGGGGAGATGGGCCTTCCGTGTCAGAGGTCTAGGGGAGGGGAATAGGGCGGAAGAGGGAGGGAAAGTGGGAATGGGAAGATACAAGTGAGGGGATAACAATTGGGATGTAATATGAATAATTAAAATAAATAACAAATGAAAAAATTTGCACAATACAATCAGTCTTGTGCTGCCATTTGCCTGTGTGACAACTGTTTTAGTGTACTGCTTCCTAACTGCTGTTGTCAGGGAACACTGTTGGATCCTCAGTTTGTGGATAAATAAAATACTAGTGATTCTCTTTCGTTTTAAGCAAAAAACAATGATTTTCCCCAATTAAAAATTTCCTTTATTTGATTATACTGTTTCAGTAGTTACTTTTCTGTTGTAATGATAAAACCCCCTGACAAAAATACCCAACAACTTGGGGGAAAATGGTTTATTTTTCCTATGGTCCCAGAAGCACGGAGTCCCTCATGGCGGGGAACGCGTGGCAACGGGCAGGCGAGCAAGAGCATCATGGTGAAGCCTTCAGTGATCTTCAGATTCTACCTTTTAAAGATTCCATAGTCTTCCCAGACAGTGGTGCCCAGTGGGGATCAAGTGTTCAGATACAGGAGCCCACGGTGGACATTTCTCATTCGAAATGATTAGTCTGTTGCTACTAGGGGCAAACTGGTGAGTGAGGTATGCAAAGGTAAAATGGGACGTGTGTCTACAAAGTGAGACCTTAAAAGGTTAGTATGTAATACATTTCTTAAATATAAGAATATGTATATATCTTTTTTTTTTTTTTTTTTTTTTTGATTTCTATTTTTTTTTTATTAATTTATTCTTGTTACATCTCGATGGTTATCCCTTCCCTTGTATCCTCCCGTTCTTCCCTCCCTCCCATTTTCCCCTTACTCCCCTCCCCTATGACTGTTCCTGAGGGGGATTACCTCCCCCTCTATATGTTCATAGGGTATCAAGTCTCTTCTTGGTAACCTGCTGTCCTTCCTCTGAGTGCCATCAGGTCTCCCCCTCCAGGGGACATGGTCAAAGGTGAGGCACCAGAGTATGTGAGAAAGTAATATCCCACTCTCCACTCTACTGTGGAGAGTGTTCCGTCCATTGGCTAGATCTGGGTAGGGGTTTAAGGTTTACCGCCTGTATTGTCCTTGGCTGGTGCCTTAGTTTGAGCGGGACCCCTATGCCCAAATCTGCCTATCATAATGTTCTACTTGTAGGCTTCTAGGACCCTCTGGGTCCTTCTACTTTGCCTTTCTCCCATGATTCTCTCATCTAGAATCCCACTAGAATGTCCTCTCCTCTGTCTCAGTTTCCTGGTAAGTGAAGGCTTTCGTGGGACATGCCCCTTGGGCTAATATGCAGATATAAGTGAGTATATACCATTTGAGTCTTTCTGCTTCTGGGTTAACTCACTCATTATGATCATTTCTAGCTCAATCCATTTATCCACAAATTTCGGGAAGTCCTTGTTTTTAATAGCTGAATAGTATTCCATAGTGTATATGTACCACAGTTTCTTTATCCATTCTTCTATTGAGGGACACTTCGGCTGTTTCCATGTTCTGGCTATTATGAATAAGGCTGCTATGAACATGGTTGATATGTATATATCTTATAGTTAAATCTTACCGCTAGCTCATTTATGTAGTTATTTATTTTTCTTTAGAAAAATTTTTATTATGTTTCTTTTTTTAACATATACATTTACATTATTACACATGAATGAAATAAACTACATACAGCAGGAAGAACCATGAGACAGTCAGGAGTTGTATAAATGTTACATTCATAGTCACTTGGCTATTTGTATTTGTCAAACTTGAAGTAAACATCTTTCCTATCTTGTTGGGCCTAAATTTCTGAATGAAAATCAATATCTAGCATATCTCATCTCTATTAACTTAAAACATCTATCTTGATCTAAAAACATCTTAACCCCTAAACAACTAAGCTTAATTGTAAGACTAAACTATCTGGTCTTCAAATCCATCAGAGACTTGAGAAGGAATAAAACTTAAATACCCAAGGGAATCAGAAGTTCAGGTTAGCAGCTTCCAAAATGAAAAAATGACTGAGACAGTTTACTGCCTGAACAGTCACCTAACAACTCTCTATGAGCATCATCTTTGGCCTTCTAGCCCAATATCTCTGGCAGACATATTCGTGAGGCAGCAACTATTGAGGACTTGCTTACTCTGTCTTGGCAGAATTCAGCCGTCGACTCTGCCTGCATTTGAGCTTGCCCATTTTTAGGCAGAATTCTGTCTGTGGCAGAAACGAGGACATTTTGCCCAGTGGCTGATTTGCCACATTTAAAGGCAACTGCACACGTGGGTTTTTTGATAGTGATCATTTCTTTGAGTAGGCTGGATGCTGCCAGGAATTAACTTACCTTGTTGTCAAATAATCTTTAGAATAATAAAAACATCTTTAAATGCCATATTCTGTAGGTCTCTGAGGCTTTTGAAGACCTTATTTAACTATTTTGCCTTATATATCTACAGAATCATATCTATCTGTTAGACCTAGGGTATGTATTCTTGTGATAAAATTAGACTAGTATTTGGCATGACCATGATTTGCATCAATATATAAAATTCTATACCAATGAATTAAAAATAACCTTATTTGTGAGTAACAATTAAGGCCTTGAGTTGAGGAGTAGGTTCAATGATCTACCTTTTGTTCTATCCTCCCTCTATATTTCTGTATCCCCCTTTCTTTCTTTTCAGCTCCTGTCTCCTTACCTATGAAAGAAAGATAAAGGAAAAGAGAGATGTCCTTGAGTCCAACCTAGTTTTTTCTCTGTATGAGACCAATAATAACTTATAACCACCTCCTGATGAAAATACACATCTTTAGACCAAGAGAACAAACAGAAACCTACCCAACTCTGCTTAGAGGAAATGGGATGTCATTCTCTTAAGGTTTCTTCAGGCTGATTTAGGGCAAATAATACCTTTGAAGGGGCCCAAAAAATTTGGGGAAAATGGTTAAGCAAGTCAGGGATAGCATTTGTGGTCCAGTTTCTTTCTTTCTTTCTTTCTCTTTCTTTCTTTCTTTCTTTCTTTCTTTCGTTCTTTCTTTTATTTTTATTTTTTCTTTTTTTTTTGGTTTTCGAGGCAGGGACTCTCCTGTGTACCTTTGGCTGTCATGGACTCGCTTTGTAGACCAGGCTGGCCTCGAGCTCACAGCGATCTGCCTGCCTCTGCCTCCTGAGTGCTGGGATTAAAGGCGTGCACAACCACTCCTGGCTCGTGGTCCAGTTTCTATGTGTTGAGAAATTCCAGGCTTAATAGGAATCCTATGTGGGACAGCCTGAAATGCTGGACCAATTGGGATCAGAAGCTTTCTTTTCTACACCGCTGTCCTGGAAGCTGTCCTGTTCTGATGGGAGACAGCAACAGAGGTGCCTGGGGCTAGAACATGGAGGATGCAGGATGTCAGTGTGCAGCTTGCTGAGAGGAATGAATCCTGTCAGGTCTGATCCAGCATCAGTGTCTGGTTCTTTTGTTCTGAAAACACAATTTCTTACAAGCATTATACAGTTCTAACATTATAATTGTATGAGGTGTGTGGAACGCACAGAACAATTAAGGTTCTCTGCTCATTGTACGAGCAGAAGTAAGACATCTGCAAATCTTCCTTCATGCCATACTATGAATGGCCTCTAATAATAAGTCACAGAGAACCTGTCACCAACGTGAAGCCTTGTCTATGCCTAGACGTTTGTATCTCAGCCAGTCTCAGAGCTATCCCCATGTGGTGGGATTAGCAATATAACTCATTTGCTTTTTCTGCAGTTTGAATTCTTTACTCCTGATTGCAGCCCCCTTCCCTCATCACCTCCTGATTCTACCTCCTCCCTTATCACCTCCTGATCCCATCCCCTCTCTCATCCCCTTTCCCTCCCTCCCCTAGTCCTTAGAAAGGGCAGCCCTCCTCCCCTAACATCTGACCTTAGCTTATCCAGTGTCCTCTGTACAGCATGTAATGTCTTCCTCTGTGGCCTGGCAAGGCCATCCTGCTGGTGGGGGGCAGTGAACAACATGGCCCAAGTCCATGTCAGAGGTAGTCCCTACTCCCCACATTGTGGGACCCACAAGGAGACTGTGCTGCCTGTGTACTACAATTGAGCTGAGCGTCTAGTTTCTTGCCTTGCATGGTCCTAGGTTGGTGTATCAGTCTCTGCAGCCACCCTCTCCTCCGTTCAGATTTTTTAAAGTGTATATTTTATTTATTATATTTAATTCACTTCACCTCCTGTTTGTTATCCCCTCCCTCTCATCTTCCCATAGCCACCCTCCCTCCCTCTTCTGCTTATGCCCCTCCCCTAGCCCTCTGGGAACAGCCTACCATCAGGGCAGTCTCCATCCCCTCCTACTGTGTGCCCACCAGGCCATCTTGCCATGGGGCAGAGACCAAGTAGTGGGCCCTCGAGTGCATGGCAGAGGTTCAGCAGCAGTCCCTCCCTTCCCCCATGCAGAGAATCTTCAGCTCATTGGCTACATCTGAAAAAGGGATCTTGGTTCTTTGCATGTGTTGTGCTTGACTGGAGCATCAGTTTGTGGAGACCTCCTGGGCCTCGACCCACAGGCCTTGGTGGTCTTCTTCTTGGACTTTCCCCTCTCCCACTCTTACCTGCAACTCTCAGCACTATGCCCAGTGTCCACCTTCGAGTCCCAGTAACTGTCCCTATATCCCACTGACTGGAGTCTCTCAGAGGACATCTATGTTGGGCTAAAATCCACTTATAAGTGAATATATACCATGCATATCTTTTTGGGTCGGGATTATCTCACTTACGATGATCATTTCAAATTCCATCCATTTGCCTGCAAATTTCAAGATTTCCTTGTTTTTAATAGCTGAGTAGCATTCCATTATGTAAATGTACCACAGTTTTTTTTTTAATCCATTATTTGGTTGAGGGACATCTAGGTTGTTTCCAGATTCTGTCTATTACAAATAAAGCTGCTATGAACACAGCTGAGAAAATGTCCTTGTATTGTAGCGCATCTTTCAGATACATGCCCAGGAGTGGTATAGCTGGATCTGGGGGTAGAACTATTCCCAATATTCTGAGAAAGCGCCACATTGATTTCCAAAGTGGTTGTACAAGTTTGCATTCCCGACAACAATGGAGGCGTGTTCCCCTTTATCTACATCCTTGCCAACATGTGTTGTCACTCGAGTTATTGATCTTCGTCATTCGGATAGGTGTAAGATGGAATCTCAAGGTCGTCTTGATTTGCATTTCGCTGATGTTGAGCATTTCTTTAAGTGTTTCTCAGCCATTCGATATTCCTCTATTGGGAATTATCTGTTTAGTTCTGTACCCCATTTTAAAAACTGGATTATTTGGTTTTGGTGGTGTTTAATTTCCTGAATTATTTATATATTTTAGATATTAGCCCTTTGTCAGATGTAGGGTTGGTAAAGATCTTTTCCTAAACTTTAGGCTGTCACTTTGTTCTGTTGACAGTGTCTTTTGCCTTATAGAAGCTTTTTAGTTTCATGATGTCTTATTTATTAATTGTTGATGTTAGAGCCTGAGTTGTTGGTCTTCTGTTCAGGAAGTTGTCTCCTGTGCCAATGAGTTCTAGGCTCTTTCCCACTTTTCTTCTAACAGATTTAGTGTATTTGGTTTTATGTTGAAGTCTTTAATCCACTTGGACTTTAGTTTTGTACAGGATGATAAATATGGATCTATTTGCATTTTTTTACAAGTAGACATCCAGTTAGACCAGCACCATTTGTTGAAGATGCTGTCTTTTTTCCATTGTATAGTTTTAGCTTCTTTGTCAAAAATCAAATGACCAAAGGTGTGTGGTTTTATTTCTGGGTCTTCCATTTGATTCCATTGGTCAACAGGCCCATTTCTATGCAAGTACCATGCTGTTTTTATTACTGTTGCTCTATAGTACAGCTTGAGATCAGGGATGGAGATTCCTCTGGCAGATCTCTTATTGTACAGAATTGTTTTAGCTATCCTGGGTTTTTTGTTTTTCCGTATGAAGTTGAGAATTGATCTTTCCAGTTCTGTAAAATATCATGTTGGTATTTTGATAGGGATTGCACTGAATCTGTAGATTACTTTTGGTAGGATGGCCATTTTTACTAGGTTGATTCTCCCAATCCATGAACAGGGGAGATTTTTATTTTCTGATATCTTCTTGAATTTCCTTCTGCAGAAACTTGAAGTTTTTTCATATGTCTTTCACTTGCTTGTTAGATTTACACCAAAAATACTTTATATTTATTGAGGCTATTGTGAAAGGAATGGTTTCCCTAGTTTCTTTCTTCACTCTTTTGTCATCTGTATACAGGAGGGCTACTGACTTTTTCATGTTAATTTTGTATACTGCCACTTTGCTGAAGTTGTTTATCAGTTGTAGGAGTTTTTTCTTGGTTGACTTCTGGGGATCACTGATATATATTATCATATCATCTGCAAATAGTGAAACTTTAACTTCTTCCTTTTCTATTTGTATTCCCTCAATCTCTTTTAGCTGTCTTATTGCTCTAGATAGGACGTCAAGTACTATATTGAAGAGAAATGGAGAGAGTAGACAGCTTTGTCATATCCCTGATTTTAGTGGGAAATGATTTAAATTTCTCTCCATTTAGTTTGGTGTTGGCTATAGACTTGCTGTATATTGCTTTTACTATGTTTAGGTATGTGCCTTGTATCCCCGATTTCTCTAAGACTTTTAACATGAAAGGGTGTTGGATTTTGTTGAATGATTTTTTCAGCATCTAAAGAGATGATCACGTGGTTTTTCCCCTTTAGTTTGTTTATATGGTTGATTATATTGATGGATTCCCATATATTGAACCACCCTGCATGCCTGGTATGAAGCCTACTTGGTCATGATGGATGAGATTTTTGATGTGATCTTGGATTTGGTTTCCCAGAATTTTATTGAGTATTTTTGCATCTATGTTCATAAGGGAAATTGGTCTGAAATTCTCTTTCTTTGTTGGTTCTTTGTATGGCCTAGGTATTAAGGTGACTGTGGCTTCATAGAATGAATTTGGTAGAGTTCCCTCTGTTTCTATTTTGTGGAATAGTTTGAGGAGTATTGGTATTAGTTCTCTGAAGGTCTGGTAGAATTGTGCACTGAGTTCATCTGGCCCTGGGCTTGTTTTGGTTGGGAGACTTTTGATGACTGAGTCTATTTCTTTAGGGGATATAGGACTATTTAATTTGTTTGCCTAATCTTGATTCAACTTTGTTAAGTGGAATTTATCAAGGAAATTGTCCTTATCATTTAGATTTTCAAATTTTGTGACATATAGGCTTTTCAAGTAAGTCCTAATGATTCTTTAGATTTCCTCAGTATCTGTTGTTATATCTCCCTTTTCATTTCTGATTTTGTTAATTTGGGTACTCTCGCTTTGCCTTTTAGTTAGTTTGGCTAAGGGTTTGTCTATCTTGTTGATTTTTTCAAAGAACCAGCTCTTGGTTTTGTTGATTTTTTGAATTGTCTCTAATTTATTGATTTTAGCCCTGAGTTTGATTATTTCCAGCCATCTGCTTTTCTTAGGTGTGTCTACTTCTTTTTTCCTCTAGAGTTTTCAGATGTTCCATTAAGTTGCTTGTAAGCGATATCTCCAATTTCTTTATGAAGGCACCTAATGCTATGAGCTTTCTTCTTAACACTGCTTTCATTGTGTCCCAAAGATCTGGGTATGTTGTGACTCCATTTTCATTTAATTCTAGGAAGTCTTTAATTTCTTTATTTCATTCCTGACCCAGTAGTCATTGAGTAAAACATTGTTCAGTTTCCATGTGTTTATATGGTTTTTGTTAATTTTATTGTTGTTGAAGTTCAATCTTTTGTAGCTGTCGAGGCTTGTTTTGTGACCAATTATATGATCAATTTTAGAGAAGGTTCCATGCAGAGAAGAAAGTATATTCTTTTTTGTTTGAGTGAAAAGTTCTGTGGATATCTGTTAGGGCCCTTTGATTCATGACATCTGTTAGCTTGATTATTTCTCTATTTAGTTTTGGCCTTGAAAATATGTCCATAGGTCAGAGTGGGATGTTGAGGTCTTTCATTATTATTGTGTTGGGATTAATGTTTGATTTAAACTTTAAACTATTTCTTTTACAAATATGGGTGCCCTAGTATTTGGGGCATAGATATTCAGGATAGTAATGTCCTCTTGGTGGATTTTTCATTTGAGAATGAAGTGTCCTTCTCCATCTTTCTTGATCAAATTTAATTGAAGGTCTACTTTATCAGTTATTAGAATGGCTATTTTTTCTTTCTACTTTATCAGATATTAGAATGGCTACTTCAGCTTGCTTCCTGGATCCATTTGCTTGGAAAATCTTTTTCTAGCTCTTTACTCTCAGGTAATGTCTATCTTTGTTGCTGAGATGTGTTTCTTGAATGAAACAGAATGATGGACCTTGTTTTTGCATCTATTTTTTTTTTTTAGCCTTTGTCTTTTTACTGGAGAGATGAGGTCATTGATGTTGAGAGATATTAGTGACCAATGGTTATTAGATCCTTTTATTGTGGTGGTGATTGTGTGTGGCAGTGTCTGTTTTGGTTTTGCTGTTGGGTGTGGTTGACCTCATTATGATGGAGTTTTCCTCCTACTATCTTCTGTAGATCTTGGCTGGTATGTAAATATTGTTTAAATTGGGTTTTGTCATGGAATATCTTGTTTTCTCCATGTATGGTAATAGAAAGTATTGCTGGATATACTAGTCTGGGTTGGCATTTCTGGTCTCTTAGTGTCTGGATGACCTCATCTCAGGCCCTTCTGGCTTTCATGGTCTTTGTTGAAAAGTCAGGTGTAATTCTGATGGGTCTGCCTTTATATGTTACTTGGGCTTTTTCCATTGTGCTTTTTAAAAACATTTATTTATTAATTCATTCATATTACATCTCAATTGTTATCCCATCCCTTCCGTCCTCCCATTCCTCCCTCCCTCCCTCCCTCCCTCCCTCCCTCCCTCCCTCCCTCCCACTTTCACCCTATTCTCCTCCCCTATGACTGTGACTGAGGGGGACCTCCTCCCCCTGTATATGATCATAGAGTATAAAGTTTCTTCTTGGTGGCCTGCTGTCCTTCCCTTGAGTGCCACTGGGCCTCCTCATCAAGGGGGGCTGACCCAGTGGGGAACCCAGGGTGTGAAGTAAAGTCTTTAGGAGCCCAAACCAGGGTGGCTGCCTCTCTCAGGGAATAGTTTCCTGACCACCACGGGTGAAGGACTTCAACCTAAAAGTACTCATCCATTGTGCTTTTAATATCTCTTCTTTGTTCTCCAGATTTAGTGTTTTGATTATTATGTGGTGGGAGGAATTTCTTTTCTGGTCTAGCCTATTTGATGTTCTGTAAGCCTCTTGTATGTTCAAGGGTATCTCTTTCTTTAGGTTGGGGAAATTTTATTCTATGATTTTCTTGAAAACATTTTCTGGTCCTTGAGACTTTGAATCCTCCTTTTCATCTACTCCTATAATGCTGAAGTTATGGCTTTCTCATGGTGTCCTTGATGTTTTGGATGCTTTGTATCATAAATTTTTCGGCTTTAATATTTTCTTTGAGTGATAGATCAATTTCTTCTATTGTATCTTTAGCCCCTGAGATTCTCTCCTCTATATATTGGATTCTGTTGGTTATATTTGTCTGTTGGAGTCCTGCTTCCTTCTTTAATTGTTCCATTTTGAGGGTTTTCTCAATTTGAGATTTTATAATGGTGTCTAATTCTGTTTTCATGTCTTAAAGTGTCTTACTCTTTTCCTTCACCTGTTTGATTGTGGTTTCTTGTTTCTCCTGGATGGCCTCTATTTGTTTGTTTGTATTTTCCTGAAATTCTTGGAAGGATCTATTCATTTCCTATTTAAAATTCTCAAGTAACTGTGTAAGCATAGTTTTGAGGTCATTTTCCTGAGATTAAGCTGTATTAGGGTATCTATTGGTGTCTGGGCTTTCTGGTGGAGGCATGTTGTCTTGGCTTTTGTTATTTGTCTTCTTACTCTTTCCTTTAGGCATCTTCTGAGAGGGTTTAGGATTCCTAATCTGGCAGTCATGGGGGTAAGTACCTTTGGAAGGCAGCTGCTTCATATACTGGCTTGGCAGACACTGTCTTCCTGTATCTATATTCATCCAAGCTCTGCCACCTAGGATCTGTGATTTTGTAGGGTTCCTCTGGCTCCTTGTTCTCCTCAGAGGAATCAGCCACAGTGTAGAAGAGCAGTTTGGATACCAGATGCTGTGTGGCTTCCACTGTGTTAAACATTTGTTCCACAGGGGGCCTACACTGCTCCAGTACTCAAAAGAGTGCAGTATACTTGGAGCTTATGGTTCCCAAGCCCAGTGGAAGTCCAGCCATGGTGGGCATGGGGGTTAGAGGTGGGCATGAGGGGCTTCTTTTTATCTTTCCTACTTGTTTAGACTGAGGAGTCCCCAAGTCTGTGTTTTGGATAGTGCCCCATTTCCTTGCTCACTTATTTTGTTGTGCTGAGCCACCACCCACCACCTCCCCAACCACTGCAGCCACCACAGTGGACCCTCTGTTCCTCAGAGGGTGCATGCTCTTTTCCATATTCAGAGGAGTGCAGGGTGTTCAAAGTTTGTGCCTTCTGAACTGCGAGTTGCCCAGCTGCAATGAGTGGGGAGCTTGGTGCTCCTGATTTGTTCCCTTTAGGTTATTTCCCAACTGCAGCTGCTCTGCCTTCTAGACAAGGTCCATACAGTGTGCTGCCATCTTGTCCTTATTTTGGTTTTTCGAGACAGGGTTTCTCTGTGTAGCCTTGGCTGTCCTGGACTTGCTTTGTAGACCAGGCTGTCCTCGAACTCACAGCGATCCACCTGCCTCTGCCTCCCTGAATGCTAGGATTACAGTCATGCACCACCATACCTAGCTAGCTAAGTGATTCTTTAGGCATTTATAAATAACATGACTTAATATAAAAGTATGCTTAATATATACATGCATTTATGAACATTCATTTACATATCCCATTATTTTTGGTAACATGATAAATTAAATGAGTCTTTGCAGTCATAGATGAATGTGCAATGTGAGTTTTTGGTCCAGTGACTCAACTAAAGTGGTGATCCACTGGCTTCAGGTGAGGCAGATGCCATGCTAGGTCTAGGTGTATGTATAATTCACTGTATTGATTAGGTGTCCTCTGGACACATGGTAAAAGTCACTTTACACTTCATAGTGTTCATCTTGGTGGCTGAGAGGGCAAGAAGTTCAAACCAATCAATCCCCACCAAGTCTGGGGATAACCAGAGATTCTCAGAGGCCAGATTTGAAATGACAGTGCTGGACTCTCTAGTCTTCGCTTCTTCTCTGCCTGTAGCTTGGTTCTGTGGTCAACACCCCCCAATTCCAAGTCAATGGACTGAGATTTATGGAAAGATTTACTGTCAGTGGTATGAGCTTGGGAAAGTGCCTGGTTTTTGGCTTCATTGCTGCTGTAGTTTGGATCTGAAATGTCCCAAAGGGCCCATGTGTTAAAGGCTTGGTCTCTAAACCATGGTGCTGTTGGGAGATGGGTGGAGCTTCAAGGGGTGGGGCCTAATTATGGGGAAGTGGGTCAGTGAAGTCATGCACTGGAAGGAGCTATTGAACACAGCCCTTCCCAATCCCTCTCTTCGCCTCGTGGATATTGAGGTGTGGGCTTCCACTGTGAAGTGCTGCTTTATCTAGGCCCCAAAGCAACAAGCCAGACAACTATTGAGACTTCCAAAACTGTGATCCAAGATAACTCTTTTCTCTTCATTAACTGATATCGCCCAGATATATGTTACGGAAACCTAAGGCTGCCACACATACCTTTTCTAAGTATTGAGAGACCAAAGCTCAGAGGTCTCTTCTGGCTTCTTAACAAGAAGGGATGGTTTTGACTGTCTGAAAGCCTGCAGCACAGTTGTGAGATCTTTGTCGTACTTACGAGAGTTATAGGGCCTGTATCTAACCTGAAATACCTGTATCTATTTGCCACGCTTCCTTTAAGTTTTCCAGCCGAGAGGGCTGTTTGCCAGTGGTAACTGAACAGATATCAAAACTATGATGTATCCTTGCTGCCCAATGAGTACCGACTTCCACAGAGAATGTCCCTGGTGGAAGCCGAGAATCCGTCCGAGACCAGAGGACTTCCGCGAGGTGTCTATCTTCTCATCTTTGAATTTAAGATGGCCAGCCTGGGCGTAGAGTTGGCCCCGCCTTCACTTAGTTGCATCTGAGGAATGTGCTAAGTAAGCATACTAGAGAGAGAAAATTTGGTGAGCTTATTCTTTTCAAATCGGCTTAGGCCTGCAAGGAAGGGTGTGGTCGGGTGTTTGTGTGTGTGAGAGTTTAGGTCAGGTTTCTAGACGTAGATGTGGAAGGATGACAGACTGCTGCAAGTGATTTATTAAGGAAAGGCTCTTAGGGGAAACCCTGCACAGCAATGGAGGGAGAAGACAGGCAAGGTGAAAAAGCCAAGCCGAGGTGTAGTTCCAGCTGCACGCAACAGGCTTCGTCTTGAAAGGAGCTGGAGGGCAGGTTTGATTGACGACATCGCTGAACTGGTTTAATCTGTGAGGGAGTTGTGCTTTTATTTTCCTGTACGTTTCAGCCACTGGTGAGGGCCTGACCATGGCCGGGGAGTGTGGCAGGGCATCAGCTAGGGGACCGGTAGATATCTATGTCTCTATGGATGTTTGGATGAAGCTTCTCTAGCTTAGTCTAAAGGAGGAAGATGAAGGCCCATCTGTTAGGAGCAATGCAGCTCTGAGAAGCTGGGGGCTGGAGCTCAGAGCTTCACCAGGGGATCCAAGAGAGAGTGTGCAGTGGGATGGAGACCACACACAGTAAAGAAGCTTCAGAGGGCTCACCTGAGGGGAAGTGAGAAAGAGTGAAGAGTTATGGTTCTCATCTTTCACCAGAGATGGAGTTCTCTGCGTTCTGACCCACATGGGTGCTTCTCCTTTTTCAGGAGAAGGAAATCTATGAACAGGAAGGAAGAGAGACAAGCAGAACCGCATGATATTTGTCTCTTTGATAGTCCCCCCGACCTTCCTCAGGGAGTGGCTGTTGGGTGTCAAAACCATGAATGTGAAATCATAAAAGTCCAACTAACATAAGCTGTTGTTAATAAATGATCTGCTCAAGTTACGTAAGTCTGGCGGGGGGAAGGTCAGCTATCATGACTGGATGTTTCTGTTGAACTACGTGATCTCCTCGTAGTTAGCACAGTTCTTTGTAATCCAGGATAAGGAAAATAAATGTCACAATGGTTATTTTATGATGTAATTCCATAGCTACTCCCACCCTCTCCAAGACTTAAGTAGTTTCTGAATAGCTTTAGATTTCATTGCAAATGGTGCAATAGCTTTTCCAGAGTATAAACAAATATATTTGTTTAATCAATCTTGGCCCTGCGGGCTTGAGATTATTCTGTGTGAGAAGCGATACTCACGATTCCAGGGACAGACGATCAAGACAGGAGATCCCTGGCTTATGATTGGAGGCGAGAGTAGTGTTGTTAGTGACACTGCAATATTTGACATTAGGACCACATTTCCTGAGTCAGACATTATCTCATATGCTCCGGTAGAGTGACCACCATTTGAATATTTGAACTTGGAACTAATATAGGATACATGTTACATATATAATCCCCTTAGATTTATATTCACCACTTTCCACAAATATAAAACCCGGTGTAAGAAATATATTTAGGAAACAGGATACTTCAGTAATTATGAACATAGAGTGTAACCTGGATTGCCCGCATCTGAATTCAATCACTGCTCTTTGCTAGCAGGATAGCCTTGGCTACACTGCATATGCTTTTGGTGTGTCAATTCCTCCAGCTATAAAACTGGCTTTATAGTAGTTCTACCTCATGGGAATGATCATGGAGACTGAGTTGATGTATGTGAAAGCACTTGGTAGACATTATATGCGTGTTAGCTAGTGATATCTGTATATTTGATTCTGTATACATAGACTTATACATTGAAGCAGACATTATCATCAATAGTCACACAGATAGATTCCATTTAATTATTCAATTAAAAAACATACTTAGCGAACTTTCAACTTTCTTAAAATTTATTTATTTTTATTTTGTGTGTGTGTGTGTGTGTGTGTGTGTGTGTGTGTGTGTGTGTGTGTGTGTTTTGCCTGTCTATATTTCTGCATGTGTATACCTGGTGACTTTAAAGAACAACAAGGCATTGAGCTGCTGTGTGGGCGCTGAGCCATCTCTCCAGTTCTGTTGTTGTTTTTTTTTTTTTTTAAACTGGGGTTTTGAGCAACACTGTTAAAGCAGCATTTCACTGAATATGGTGGTTCTTGTTTGTAATCCCACCACTCAGGAGGCTGTGGCAGGGGGATTAAATTGGGTTTCAGAAAAGCCTGGGTACATAGTGAGCTCAAGGCCAATATGGGATCTATAGAGAAACCTTGTTTCAAAAAACAAACCCAACCCTAAACATTGGCATTGTCAGCGATCATCTAGCAGCAACGCTATGGCAAGGGCGGCTTTATTTAAATGTTTATAATTTCACCTGTTCCTCTCACTCAGTAAATTAACTCAGACTTCTAGAATCAAAGGAAGAAAGATCACATATTTGGAAGCTGCAGAAATGATGTTACTTGATTCCTGGAACTTTGGGTTGGGGAATTTCTGAAGGTCCGGAGTAGAGAGGAAGAAAGCAAGGCTGTGCAAGATTCCTGCTCTGCCTGTTGAACTCTTGCTCTCAGGATGAACAATGAACGCATCACTCGACAGCCTCTCTGTCTCCTATCCTTTCCTGAGGAAGTGTGCTGTCAGCCAGGTCTCAGTGATGGGAAATGGCAGACAAATGAGGAACTTATTCGCATTCTCCAGGCCCCAGGTAAACTATCTGAGGGCGAGTGAAAGGCTCGTGTTTGTTAGAATTGGATCATTTGTTTCCAAATGGGAAAGAAGTTATTCTCTCACTGTGAAGTGTCTCTTGTGTTTCCCATAATGACTGCAAGTGTCTCCAGAGATGAGATGAGTCTACAGACCTAATTCACAACCAGTGCACATCCACAATGAAATTATGTGTCTTTAAAAATGGGTTTCCCCCTCATGTAATTGCTCCGATGCAACTGCTATAAACTTTTGGCTTGAGATGTTAAATGGGTGAAAGGGAAGCCACGTCACACTCAATCAAATGTGTAAGACTGATTCGAGATGAATTTCGAATGAGGAGGCTTGCCAGTCAACTCATAATTAACACGGTGCTTGGAGTGAGCTGCTCTTGCTCTTATTTTATGTTTTCTTGCCAGAATTTCCCAGAAGGTTGTGACGGCACGTGCTAAGAATGGGAAATGGAGCCATGAAGATGAGGTCATGTCCAAGTGGGTAATAGGCAGTCACCATCGGCAGTCCAGCAGCATTTGCTTCCTATGCTAATGATAGCCCAAGGGCTGACAGAAGACCCATTAAAGTCTTTGTAGAATCCTGACTCAACGCCATCTGCTCCCAAGCAGTGCTGTATAAACGGGCAGCGCCGTATCATCTGGGGTAAAGTTTTATTCAGTGCATTCTGATTTGAGGTGCTCAAACAGGTTCAGTCTGATTAAAAATTGGCTTACAGCTGCTTATTTCTTGAGACTTTCCTTCTTTTATGTACCCAATTAAATTTTCATTTGCTAGCCTTCTTCGCCCCCACCCCCCCCACTGGAAAGGCCATGTAGTTTGGAGAGATGTTAGTGTGAACTGCAGGATTACTATACAGTTTTTCTTCATTTTGAACCTAAGGAGGATGTTCATTCATTCATTCATTCATTCATTCATTCTTTCTTTCATTCTTGACTATGTCTTCAACAAATAGTAAGCATCTGCTCATTCTCAGGCTTGCAATAGGGCTGAATAAGCCGGGTGAAAGGGTTCAATGATACCCAATCCCCATGTGGATAATCTAAATGGGGATAGTGGACAGCAATGAGCAAATTATATGTATATATGGATGTATTTTTGGTTTTGATAAAACTGTGGAAGAAGTAAGTTCATTGGTTAGAGAGTTTTGGGCGTGTTGGGGGTTATGCATGGAGTAATGGAAGTCCCGTTTTAAGTGAGGTGGTTAGGAAAGCTATAGGCTAGGATGGTCAGGTCATTAACTGTCAATTCCTCAAGAGAGGCTTCATTTTGTGGCTCAATTCACTGATGGACTGATTTGCCTAACCTGATTTATGTCATCTGGACTACTTAGTTTTGGCTTTCATTTTGATTTCTTAATGGTATTTTGAGGACTATTTGACAGCTTTTTTCCCCCCTAGTCAGGCTTAATAGCCTGGGGGACAGGAAACAGGAAACTGAGAAGTCGGGAGAGGGTCCTGAGGACTGTGAGAAAAATATATCCGCAAAGGAACATATTCTAAGAGGGAGAATTGTTAGAGATACATTTTTTATTGTTATTATCATTCATAAGGAAAATGCATTCATACAAACTCTTCACATTTAGGGACATATGCAAGAAGACACCATTTATAAAGAATATATTCATAAAACAATATATTCATGAGGAGAATATATTCATGAGGAGACGTTTAGTTTTTCTCTGCCCTGCTCCCTGCTGCCCAGCAGGAGGACGAGAGATAGAATTAGAGGCAGAGGAGGGAGAGATTGAGGCTCCAACAGAAAGAAAAACTCAGAGGTTTACATTTCTTTTCTAAAAATTTTATTTTTATCAATTTATTTCTTAATTGTTTTATTGTTTGATATATACACACACACACATAATATATACATAATGCATTTTGATCAAACCCATCCCTCATTATCTTCCTTCTATTTCCCCTTACCGCTATTCCATCCCAATTTCATGTGTCCCTCTTCTGAACACATGCGCCTACCCAGTGCTCCCAGTATGCGTGTGAGTGTAGGACTACCTTCTGGAGCATGAGTAGCTTCTCGGGGGCTACACCCCTAAAGAAAATGACACCTGCTTTTCTCAGCAGCCATCAGTTTTCTATAGCGGCTCAGCTAGGGATGGGACTGTGTGACCTCCTTCCTGACCATGCTGGCATTTCGTATGGCTTGGTCTTCCACGGGTCTTGTGCATTCTGTCACAGCTGCTTTGAGCTTATGTGTGCAACTTCTCTGTCATGCCCAGAAAGCATAATTTCATTGTAACCATCCACTATGTCTGTCACTTATAATCTTCCTTGTCATCTTGGTGCCTTGACCATGAGAGAAAATGATCTCATACCGATCACTTGAGGATGAGCACTCTGAAGTCTGCTACTCTCTTCACACTGACCAGCTGTGGGTCTCTGTGTTCGCTGCCATCTCCTACATGGAGAAACTTCTCTGATGGGGCCGAGAGATGCACTGATCTATGTGTTTAAAGATAAATACATAGGAGGTGACTAAGTATTATATTCACGTCGCATGATAACAGTAGGAGTTCTCTCTTAGGCCACATGGCCTACTCAGCTATGGGTTCTTGGCCCTGTTAATGGTGCCAGGCATGACTTCCATTTGGTGGAGAGGCCGAAAATCCAAACATAAAGTTGTTGGCTGCTGTCTTAGTTACTTTCTATTGCTGGGAAGACACACTATGACCAAGGCAACTTATAAAAGAAAACATTTAACTTGAGGGCTCATAGTTCTGGAGGGTTAGGGTCCAGGGCCATCATGACTGGGACCATAGCAGCAGAAAGGCATGGAGCTGGAGCAGCAGCTGAGAGTTTGCATCTGATCCACAAGTGTGAGGCAGGTAGATAGATATATAGATAGATAGATAGATAGATAGATAGACAGATAGACAGACAGACAGACAGACAGACAGAGTGAGTAAGATAACGGGAAACCCACCCCCAGTGGCACATCTTCTCCAATAAGGCCACACCTCTTAATCTTTCCCAAGCAGTTCTACCAACTGGCGACCAACTAGTTAAATATACAAGCCTATGGGGGCCATTCTCATCCAAGCCACCATGGTTACTCTCATAACATTTTGCCCCTCTTGCACCACTGGGGCATATCTTGCCAGGCTGGCCATTATTGTAGCTTGAAAACGTCACAGGTTGGGAGGACTTGGTCACTTTACAGCACTGGTAGCAGGCATAGCGCCTTCCAGGGCTATGAGAGATAGCTCGGAGGGATGAAACTTCCAGGTCAGTACCAGCTTGATTTACATTTTTGACCCTTTTCTCAAAGGTTTAACTCTAGAATTCTGTATATATCAAGACATATAGGGTGAAAGAGGGAAGGAGGAGGGAATGGGAAGATGCAGGTTAGGGGATAACAATTGGCGTGTAATTTGAATACATTGTTTAATAAAAAAAGACATTCACCCAGTTCTTTTGGATTTTCCAATTTGGTGGAATAAAGGATTTAGAAATTTGCTCTTAAAATTCTCTGGATTTCATTGAGCTATCTTGTCGTAGCTCATTTTTCATCTCTAATTTTGGTAATTTGGGCCATCTCTCTTTTGGCTAATGTGGCTAACGGTTTCTCAATCTTGTTAAGCTTTTCAAAGAGCCAGCTATTTCATTGGTTATTTTATTTCTACTTTGGTAATTTTTTTTTTTACTTTGGTAATTCTTCTCTGGTTTTGATTATTAGGTTTTTTTTTTTTTTGTCATCTGCATTTTTTGGGGGGAGTTTTTGGTCTTTGTTCCTTCAAAGCTTTAAAGTAGATCACTAAGGTATTCATTTTGGTCCCCCCTGGTTTTTTGAAATAGGCATGTAGAGCTAAATTTTTTCTTCCCAGGACTGCTTTTTATTGCATTCCATAAATTCTAGCAAACTTTATTTTCATTCAATTATAGGGCACTTGTAATTTTTCTTGTTGTTTCTTCAATGGAAGAGCAGCCAGTGCCCTAAACTGCTGGACCGTCTTTCCAGCCCCCTACTTTTTTTTTTAAAGTTTCTTTATGTGTGTGTGTGTGTGTGTGTGTGTGTGTGTGTGTGTGTGTGTGTGTGTCTGTGTGTCTGTGTGGGTGGGTGGTGTGTATGTGGAGACCAGAGGCCAACTTTGGGAATTTTTTTCTCAAGAACTATACACCTTGTTTTTTGAGATAGTGGCTCCTACTGGGCTAGAGATTACAATGTAGGATAGGTTGTTTGGTCAGTGAACTTCAGGAATCTGCCTGACTCTGTCACCTAGCACTGGTGTTACAAGCACATGACCACATGCCACCACTCAGGGCCTCATGCTTGCACAGAAAGCATTTTAGTGACTGACCTATCTCCCTAGTCACTGTTTAAACATTTTCAAAGTGGTGTTATGAAAGTAAAATAAAAAACTGACTAAAACTAGAAAGTTAAAGGACATGACGTTACGTAAATTGGTCATTTGGGGAATGGGTCATTAAAGAAATTGGCTATTTGGGCAGTTTGTCATTTGAAGGAATTACAGAATGACTAATTTGTCATTTGAACTGGGGTGATTTGAAGAGTGAATGGGACATTAATAACGATGCTGGACCATAGATATAAGCCAGAACTGTCTGAGGTGTGAGTTCAGCTGTTCTACAGGCTCTGGTGCCTGGGCCTTGGGGAGACACTGTGTATACACCTCAGGGAGCCGTCTGGATGTACCCACTCTTGCAATGTGGCTGCTCAGTTCACCTTGAGAGAGGGAACATGTGGGCTCTCATTGTGAACACCATCTTCTGAAATCACCAAAGCTGGAGGGCACTAGGCTGAGGTCTAAGGAAGCTATGGCTTCTCGGATCACGTTCATGGCAAGTATTAACTTCCTGTGGGAGATTTCCAGTTCTCGATCTCAAGATGAAGCTCCGGGTTCAGATTTCCCGACCTAAGGTTGCACAGGCACTTCAAACCCAGCAAGACAGGCCAAGTTGAACTGCTGGGAAAGTGTGTAGAGAGACACAAGCTCAGGGATGTGGTTCCCGTTGATTTACATGTTTAATGACCTGAGAAGACTTTCTCCTTCCCCCTTCTCACTTAAAACCCACCTGCCGTATGAATTGCTGCCCAAATCTCATCCTCTGAGGTAGCTATGTTTCTCTGTCCTTTATCTAAATCTAGTTGCTTAATAGTGACAACTCCCGTGGATGATCATTTAGAGCTGTGATCGGTGCCATACAGTTTGGAATCGTATAGTCTTCTAAATGTTTTATAATATTTTTTTAAATCTCCAAACACATTGCCGAGCAGGTAGCAAGGGCCCATTTGACCATTCAGTTGTTGGATGGGCGTGTTCTGAAGGCCTATTGTGACCCTGGCGCCATACTAGGTTCTGAAACACAGGAATGAATGAAACAGGTTTTGTTGTCCAGGCAGTGCATTTTAATGGAGAAGTTGGCCTATGAGCAAATAAATACATATATAATATTATAAATATGGCTAAATGCCATAACAATCAATTAGTTCAAATGACCTTGCCTTATCTTGAGCTAATTGTTAGTATCATCTCGGTCTATCCTCCACCAAGTCCGTGTTGCACATTAATTTTTCCGTAAGGTGGGACTTCAGAGAGCCTTAGGACATACAATTTAACTCACGGAGGTAGAGTGGTCTCTGTTGGAGAGGGACAGAGATATTTGGATATCTATGGGGTAAGCTCCAGGCAGCATATGCAAAAGCCTTAAGGTGAGGCTCTGTCACTAAGTGACAGTGTCCACCTGCAGAAGTCCACAAAGGATGACAGCAGATGAGGTAGAAGAGGAGTCTAAGGATCAGATCACCGAAGCATTGATTTAGGAAGGCTTGGAGCTCCAGACTGATACAGTACTTTGATGTGTGTGTTTATGATTTACTTTATTTTAAATCATGTGTATGTGTGGCTGTGTATGGGTATAGCATGTGAGTGCAGGTGTCTGCGGAGCTTATCAGATCTCCTGGAGCTGGAATTATAAAAGTTGTGGGCTATCTGATGTGGGTGCAGGGACCTAAACTTGGGTCCTGTGCGAGAGTAGTAATCAGTCTTAACCCCTGAATGACCTCTCCAGCTTCTTTCATGTATAAATAGCAAGGGCCACTGTCGCTGGGGCATAGAGAAAAGGCTATTGGGAGAAAAGGATGTGAGCCAGGAGATCGACAGATACTTATTGCAGTGATCTGGGCAAGACATAAGGACTCTGCAAATACATGTACATTTTTGTAGCCTGGTGGATATTTTGAATTGAAGTCTTTTAAGAAAAGAGAAAAGGAAAGAGAATTTGGCAAAGGCCCGCCGTTAACTCTTCTGAAACCTGTTCTGTAAGGTTGGAAAATACCAATCACGTAGCCTAGCTCTACGAGCCCTTTTAAAGGCTACTGTTTGGGAAAGATAGTGTTTGCTGTCTACCGTCTGTGGGTTCTGAGAACGTAGCAACGTTAATAGCTCTTGTCATGAGCGGTGCTAGGTTCTCTCCTGAATGACAGCATCCCACTTTTGCTCTAGACCCGAGTATTTCTATTCCCCGTGGGAACACACATGAACCCGTTCTCTGGAACTTGGTCCCAGGTTCTGTGAAACCATCATTGAAAGTGTTCAGAGTCTCGGTATGGGGCAGGAGTACCCGTTCTCCGTATCCTGGATCTGCCCTGGGTGTTCAAGTTCTGTGCCCCGAGTTTGCTTTGATTCCGAGGTTGTCACAGTTGCTTTCTTTTGCTGGTAGTCAAGCTGCTATAAAAGCTCCTCAGATATTTACAGAGGCTCAGGATTTAGGGGACCCTGGCACTGCCATGGCCTTCCTGCCCGCTGTTGCTTCAGTTTGCCTGTGGATTGCAGAGAAAGTTCTCTGGCATGTGAAATAGTCATAAGCTCTGTGAGAGGAGTTGCAGTTCCTTCCACACAGGGCCAGAAACTGAGTTTCTTTCTTCCTCTGACACATAACAATTGTATGTATTTATGGAATATGTGTGATGCTTTAATATATATTAACAAATATCCATACACATATGTTTTTTCTCAGCAGTTAGGAGTCAGGCTGTTGTAACAAAGCCAACTTGACATCTTATTAGCCAAGGACTAACAGCCACTAAAGCACATCATTAAATATCACTGAGCAAATGAATTAATGAATAACGGATGAGGCGTCTCGAGTGCTGAGTTCCAGTCCTTGCTTTATCATTAAGTACTTATAAGAGCCTGAGTAAATGTCCGGGTATTCATTTCCCTACCTGTCAAACGGCCTTACTATTACCTGCCTTCTAGGTTTGTTTGCTTGTTCTGTTCTGGTCTATTTTGTTTTGGGACAAAGTCTCAGGTGCCACAAGCCAGCCTCCAGCTGAAGGCGACCTTGAAGTTCTGTTCTTGCTTCGTTCTTCTAAGTGCTGGGATATTGTAAGTGGGCTGCCATGCCCTATTTTATGGGAAGCTGGGGTTTGAACCCAATGCCTCACGCATGGCCGGCAAATGTTGTGCCAGCTGAGCCCTATGCCAAGCCTTTGCCTTGTAGTTCTCATAGGGTTCTGAGTAGATTCTGCACAGACATATTGAAAGGGACATGGTGAGCGTATGGAAAAACATTGACATCTCAGATGACTGAGCAAAGATTCGAGCAAGGGATAGATTTACACCAAGGACGGTCTATACCCCAAGTGAAGGGAAGTCTAAAGACAACCCAGGCTGACACGGAGCCACCGGAGTCACATTCCACACGTGCAGCTTGGGAATGAGACCGACCTGCAGTAAGATCAAAAGACACATGAGAAACAACAGGAAGCCGAGGGTGCAGACGCCAGCGCTAAATCAAAGCCCACGGCACAGACAGGCCTGGCTCTGGCAGCTTCGCAGGCCTGGCTCATCAGATCATCAAAGGCCTTTCCTGGCCATTAAAACAAGAGGACCCTCTCAATCAAAGAATGCCTCTGGCCTCTCCCTACTGTTGATCACCTGGTTCTGAGCATCCTACTTCCTTGTTGCTGTGATTTTTTTAAAAAAGCAATTTAAGGAAGAAAGGGCTTATTTTGGTTTATAGTTTGGTTTATGGTCCCATCCTCACGGAGAGAAAGACACTATGATGACACCAGGCAGGGAAGTTGTGGTAGCGGAATCAGAAGGCTGACTGGTCACATTACATCCAAACTCATGAAGCTGAGAGTGAGCAGCATGTGGGGCTGGGCTAGGAAGCCTCCAAGGCCCACTTTCAGGTGAGCCACTTTCTTCATCAAGGCTCCACCCCCTAAAGGGTCCCCAACCTTTCCAATAGCACCACCAGCAGGGGACCGTGTGTACAAACATTCGAGCCTAGGAGGAACAGTTCACATTCAATCCACTATCGTAGGTGATTTACAACGACCCGAAGTTTATTTAACCCATTGTCTTGAAGGTTGGGAAGTCCAAGACCACAGGACTGACATTTGCTCGGCATCTAGAGAGGGCCTTCCTGCTGCGCCATGTCATAGTGGAGGACAGTACAAATGTGGGACAAGGCCACCACTTGTGATGCTTTATAGGGAGAGTACACTTTTATAATAAATACACTCTCATTGTAATATAACTCATTAACCATAAATGCTTTAATCTAGGGACCAGCCAATGGTCCAGATCTTAAATACACCGACATATAACTTTGGGGAGTAAATTTCTAACACATGAAATTTGGGGGACATATTCAAATCTTAGCACCTCTGGTTGCCTGAGGCTGTTTCTCATATATGCATGCTGGTATATATTTTTTTCTGAAGAGATTTATTTATTATGTTTACAGTGTTCACAGTGTTCTGCCTGCATGTCTGCCTGCAGGCCAGAAGAGGGCACCAGATCTCATGACAGATGGTTGTGAGCCACTATGTGGTTGCTGGGCAGTGTTCTTAACCTCTGAGCCATCACTCCAGTCCCATTTTTTTTTTTAAAGAAAGTGTGTGTGTGTGTGTGTGTGTGTGTGTGTGTGTGTGTGTATGGTACAGTGTGTGTATGTGTAAGTGAGAGGACAAATTTTAGAGTCTGTTATTTCTTTCTTTCCATCATGTTGGCAACAGAGATCAAAGTCAGGTCATCCAGCTTGGTGTTAAGTGCCTTTACCTACCAACCTGGCCCCAGTACTTCTTGTTTTGAGCTTTGGAGCCTTTTTCATTGTAATCTAATTCAGCTTATTTTGCTTTATAACACACCGGCTCTGATGGGAGCGGCACGTGGGGATTTATGAAATCAAAAACATCAGACATGTGCAGGATGAGCCTTAGAAAGAATTAGTGATGCACCGGGAACTGTTTGCCAATTTCTGTAGTGTAAATATTCCCATCATAGCCATCTTCAATCTACTAGTGATTCAGAAAGATTCTTGAAAAATTTATCATTATTTGACTATCGGCTCTTGTGAGCTGGTGTGAACCAACTGCAGTACATACTATGGAAGTGGCTGAAATGGAGAGAGACAGACTAGGGATGGGAAGGTTTCCTGCCTGATTGATTAATTTGTATTCTTTCTCATTTTACTTTTATTTTTATCTATTTATAGTTTCATACTTTATTTTAAGTTGCCCATGTTCCAGTAAATAACCTGTGCTCACAAAAAAAGCAGCCCTAGTCAAACCCAGTGAGTCACAAAGGCCATATCAAAACAAAGACACAGACGCAGGAAAGGGACTTGTTGGGAAGAGGCTCAGTGGGAGGGCGGCAGGGGAGAAGAGAGCAAAGGATAATGGGCGAAGATCATCTAAACAGACACGGACCCATCAAAGAGAAAAAAAAAGAAAACATCTAGGGCACCAAACAGTGTTACATAACTAATTGACAAATAGAACAGATGATAAACGGCTGACAAAGAGGCGGGGATGGTCATAACAGAGTGGGATTGTCTGGCTGGGTCCCCTCTGGGTTGTGAAGGTTGTGAAGGTTGACTGTGATAGATATGGCGAAAAACCTTCTTCTTCCTCTTTCTCCTCTTCTTCCTCATGCTCCTTTCCCTTTTCTTCTTCCTCTTCTGGCTCCTCCTCCTCCTCATTGACATCCACTTCCTCTTCCTCCTCTTCCTCCTCCTCTTCTCCATATTCTCCCTCTTCTTCCTCTCTTTCTCCTCTTCCTCCTCCTCCTCCTCTACTCCAATGCTGCTTGGTTTCAGTGACAGTGGTTAACTTTGGCTTTTCAAATCTCAGCGACTCTAGAGGGGATCTACCTTCATCATCGAAAGAACAGAGTGGTATTTTGGGGGGAGCTGGTTGCAATAGCTTTGTTCTTTTAGCCTCTTCAGTGTCTTAACCTCCAACCTCCTCTACAATTCTATGCCCATGTAGTTTGGACTGGACTGAACCTGTCTCCAGGAAGCAGTGATGGTTTGTATTTGAGGCTTAGATAATTGGATTATGACCACAGACAGAGATCAGTGAGGCAAGATCCATCCATTTAGCCAGTTTAACTGGATGCCTCTGAGACTAGTTCAGTCATGGTATTTTAGGGCAGGAGCTGTAGGTGCCTAGATAAAATGAGCCCACTGGAAACTTGAAGTTTGGAGATAGGGTGAGTCCTGATGATGTCACTTTAATGCTTGCGTCATACCATGCCTGAGGCTAGTCTGTTACAAAACTCCTTTTACAATAATATTTAAAACAGTGCTGGAAGCAACAGGGAAAGTCAATAGGGAATTGGTGGTAACTTGTAGTACATCCCATTTGGTGGATTAAAATATAGCCATTAAAGAGGATGTTATAAAATTGTAAGTATGTATATTATATATATATGTCTATATAAAAGTAGTCATAATAATAATGATGAAATACAAGCTGAGCTTATTTTTATTACAGTAGTTTGTGGTGGCAATATAAATAAAAATCTAGGAGGCCAAATGTAAAAATGCAATGATTAACTCTAAACGATAGGATTCCTTTTTCCTTTCTGTCTCTCTTAGCTGTATTTTCTGATTTTACTAAATAGGTATAACTTAGGAGATGTAATTTATCAGCCAGGCTTCTCTGGAGGATCAGACCGAGAATATGCATGTGTGTATATTATTATGTATTGGTTATAAATATATACCAAAGGGGGCTTAGTTGGCTAGATAGGGGCTAGAGAGTCTGAAAGTGGCTATGCACATATTGGAGAAGCTGAGAACCTGGCAGCTGCCCAGTTTACAAAGGGGGATGTCTCAGCTGCTGAAGGTCAGCTGCTGACCTCTCCGGAGAGCTGCTGGTGTCGAGACCATATTAGAAAGTCACAGAGGCTGGAGTCTCGTGTGCACGGAAGACGGAGACAACAGCAATAGTTATGCTCATGCAGAAAGAAGTGCAAGGGCAGCTGCACGCTTTCCCACTGATCTTCTTTATGTCTGGGGAGTCCACTGGAAGATGTCTCCCCCACGAGAGTAGGTCTTCCTCTTTCTGTTAACCCCTTCTGGAAATGTCCTCATAGACGTACTCAGAGATGCATCTCCTAGACCAGTGCTTCTCAGCCTTCTTAATGCTGTGGCCCTTTAATACAGTTCCTCATGCTGTGGTGACTCCTAACCACAAAATTATTGTCATTGCTACTTCATAACTGTAATTTTGCTACTTTTATGAACTGTAAATGTAAATGTCTGTGTTTTCAGATGGTCTTAGGGGACCCCGTAAAAGGGTCATTTCACCCGCACCTTGAGAACCACTGTCCTAAATCATTGTAAATCTTTTCAAGTTAATAACCAAGACCTACTACCATTGTGGCTTTCCCTTGTTCCTGGGGTCGCTGGCCACCGGTCCTCAAGGACAAAGGAGCAGAAGGGAGGAACCGGGGATTTGGTGGCCGGTGAGCGCTGACAGAAATGACATTCCAGGATTAGCTTCAGGGAGGCAGATCAGCTTTATTTGGGGTGAAGAAGAACTTTGGGGAGTAGGTAAAGATATCCCGTTTGGATAAAAATCGCTGGCTGGAGGGCTGAGGTCCTGAGATGTCTCATTTACATGGAGAGGCTTTCCCGGAATCCCAGGTGCTTGCTGAATGGGGGAGTTGGAGCTGGACCTGTCATTTCCCTAAGGACCACGTGACATTTGTCAGGTAGATGGTGTGAAGATCCTGGATCCCTGGCAGAGAAGAGGAAGCCACGCTGACAAAGGGGACCCTCCACTGTATGCTGAGCTCTGAGCTTTCCAGTCATGGCAGACTACAACCTTAGCATCAGGGTTTCCCAACACACCATCACAAAACAAGAGTTAACTGAACATACAAAAATAATCAAAACCAAAGGGGGGGGGGGAAGCTGTCCTGAAAGCGATCTCAATTCTCATGCCTGTTTTTCTCCAGTTAGAAGCTTGCTTGTGTGCCTCCAAGGCCACCATCTGGGCTGACACATTTCTCTGGAGTTCAGGGGAGGCCTGATCATGCTTCCACATCTGTGAGAATGCTAATTGTGGGAATCAGGTGGGCGGTAGAATTAGCTCTGCCGAGACACAGCCAGGACTACTGCTTGTTTACAGTGGCTGTGGCTGAGCCCAAGCAGCAGGGGCCTGGAGTGGAGTGTTTGCCTCAGTGTGCTGGTCTGTGCTCCTTAGGGGAGGGGCCACACTGGGTTTTTCAAGGCTACAAGGAGACCAGATTCTCAATAGTGATGCTGAATGACCATTATAAACCTAAGTGGGGGATCCTTTCTTAGGGAGAATCAGAATCCATCTTTTCTCCCATGCTAGTAAGACAAATTTCTGGTGCTTTCTTGGGCTTGGAAAGAAGGGTTCTGACTGATTCATATCAAGGAGGAAGAGAGAAAGCAGACTTGGAGAAAAAGGGATGCATAGCATCTAGGGTGTGATGCAGGAATTGAATCCCCATGTGCTTTCCAGTGCGGCATTAGTTTGCAACTCACTACACTGAGCATGCTCTGCAACATTCTAGAGGATGCACTCCACATGGGGATTTGTGGGAATGTTTGTCCTGTGCTGCCCCGGGTGGATGTCAGTAAGTCAGGAGGGAGCTGTATCAGGCAAGAAAGTTCTCAGCTCTCTGCACCCCACTCTGTGCATTTGCTGAGAGAGAGCCCAATATCAGGGAACATACTGGAGTGCCCCACATAACAGCAGTAAAGGGTCCTCAGCTTCTGTTTCCTTCTGGGACGGAGAGTCATCTTACTTTGTATCTTGAGGCCTTCAGGTGTAATGCCACAACCTTCCTGATTATTTCTAATACTTAGAAGAAGTTTAGAACCTGACCAAATTCATCTGATTCATCTTTGGTGAGGTCCTTAGGGTGGTAAAATTCATAAAGTCACAGTAGGATGGCAGTCGTCAGGACCTGGGGGAGAAAGGAGGGCTGGAGACTCACAGCGCTCCAATTTTGCAAGATGAACATTATGTACACACAGAAAAATGTCATTATGAAGCCCATTATTATTTCTAGAAATTAAATGCTAATGAAAACATTAAAAAAAATAATCAAAAAGTAAAAGAGCCCAGGACTCAAGGGCATTTTTCCCAGCTCTTAGCTGCTCACCCGTATTCAGGTGGAAGGAATACTGTACTGCAATTCTGCGACAATCCTCAGCTCCGTGACCTGGCCCTGTTCCCTGCATGTGTAGTAGATTTGTTCGCCTGGCTCCATTTTTCTCTGTTTGTTGTTATAATCCCAGGACCTATGCATGCCTACCACGTAGCAGGTCTTCAGCACACGTATGCCGATTGACTGCGGGTTGGTAACTTTGTGTGGATCCATGTTAGAGGAATTCAGAGTGGCTAAGGTCACAGCACAGAAACGAGTGGGAAAACAGTGCCAACCCACCACAGCCTCCCAAGCCCACATAATTAGACACTGCCGTCAGAAAATACGGTTGTGTGACATGCTTCCTTTTGAATAAGAGAATTGAATTAGCTATTTGCAAGTGTTTGTCCTGAAACATAGCTGGCAAGGGATGGGGATGACTTTTCGTTAGGAACCACTGTTCACTCCTGCCTGGATGTGTTTCCTTTTTGGGCTGTAGGGTGCTCTTTCTGTCACCCCATTTTTATTCAGTGACATTCCACGGCTGTTTCCCGCCTTCATTTTCCATTAAAAATACTTTATAAACTCCTTTCTTTCCATCACCCCCCTTCGATCCCCATCGCCCACTTGTCTTTTGTACATTCTAATGCTTTGAAAATTGCAGCAATCACAGGTAATCCACAGAATTCGACCTTATTAGCAGCCCAGCCAGGGGCTAATCAGAGCCTCCATTTGTCTGATAAGAGTTACAGCCCCGAGGAGTGGCTGCGCCATCTCCTTTTCCCCTCTGTGTTGTTTGCTCAGTCTGAACTCATTTGGGCTTTGTTCAACTTTTTGGGTCTTCCCCTTTGCAGTGATAGGCAGCGTCCATGTACGTTGGCTTGGACTGTGTTGTCTGGCATCACCGTCCCTTTAATTAATTATCTGGTCAGTTCCATCAAACACATTAAGGTTTTTTTTTTTCTCTCTTTCCTTCTTGGATGACATTGAGCTGTGCGATCGATTTGATTAATGAGTTCAGCCTTAACAGCCGTCAGTGTTGACCTGCCTGCTTTCTCCCTCAAGGAAGTTTACTGTGTCTCCTAGTCATCATTCCTTCTTCTTTTGTGCAAGTCTTTGAGGTCGCTCTGCCTCATGAAGTCACATGCGTTTCTTTAATTTTTGCCACAGATTATATTCTGGACTTTTTTGCTTGCAGGGACAAATAAGAGTTTTTCTTGTCCCTAGTCCTCTAGCAGAATTGACTGTGGCAACAAAACAAAACAAAACAAAGTAAAAAAAAAAAAACCAGCCAACAACAGCAATAACAACATAATACTACACGCGTCTTTATGTCTCATTCAGATAGTTTCATAATCACAGTTCTTACCCTTGAGTGATAGCTATTTTGAATAATCAAATTAAGGTATGTAGTCCAGTTAGTTTTGCATAACTAACTGCTAATAAATTGGGAGTGATTAATTAAGTAATAAATATTTCTGCTTTTTGCCTCAGCCCTGTCCTGCTTTGGCCCTTAAGTTAACTACTAGTGATTACAAGTCACAACACAGTGCTGCTAGAATTCCAAGTCTGGAAATGGTGGAGATTTCCGTATGAACGCCCGTCAGTGGTGATGGAGCCCAAGACAATTTCCCGACTTTACTTTGTACACCTTCCTGCCCCCAAGTCGAGACACAGAGGCACACAAAACTGCACACCCTGCACATGTGCTCCTGGCAATTTTGAGCATTTCTTCAATAGGACTATACCACATATGCTGTGACACACACACACACACACACACACACACACACGCACGCATATATACCACATACATGTATATGCATCTATCTATCTATCTATCTATCTATCTATCTATCACTGGTCATTAAGTTTTAATAGATGATTTTTTTAAAAGCAGGGGTAGAACATACAGACATCCAGACCGTCAAATTATTGTTTTGAGTAATTAGATGTGAGTAGAAGAAGCCTTTCCCCCTTATCTTTGTGTTAAATGAGAATTTCCTAAAAATATACACAGTATAGCTTAGTAATTAGAGCATATAAAATATTGACTTTTTTTTTTAAAGACAGGGTTTCTCTGTGAAGCTCTAGCTGATCTGAAACTTTCTTTGTGGACCTCAAAGTCAGAGATCCACCTGCCTCTGCCTCCCGAGTGCTGAGATTAAAGACCTTTGCCAACATGCCTGGCTAAAATAGTGACTTTTTGTTAATGACATAGGCCATCCATTGAAGAACACTGGTGGGGTGTGCAAGCCTGCAGGTGTGCACTTGTGGAGCTGAGTTTAATTTTCTCAGACTTCTTGGTTATAAGCCACAGATGTGGGATTTGCATTAATTAAGGACAGAGGGGCTTGTATACGTGTATAGAAGGCTGAAGGCACCCAGTCTTGAGGGTAATATTCCAGAAAGAAAGCTCAAATACTGGCCTCAAGCCTGGACTTGGAATGCAACATCACCGCTGTAGTCACTGAGGACTGAGTAAGACTTAGGTAGTTGTTTCATTTGTTTTTGTGAGTCTATAGGTTGAACCAGAGACTTCACATGCTGGGAAAACCATATACCCCTGAGCTACCACTCCAGCTCAAGGTATTATAGTTTTATTTAAAATTTGACTTCTCCCAGCTGTGCTAAAATATAGCCAACTGTCTTAGTTAGGGTTTCTATTGCTGGGAAGAGATCCAATGACCATGGCAACTCTTATAAAGGAAGATGTTTAAGTGGGGTGGGCTTACAGTTTTAGAGATTTAGTCCAGTGTCATCATGGGGGTGTCCAGGCAGACATGGTGCTGGAGAAGGAGCTGAGAGTTCTACATTTTGATCTGCAGGCAGCAGAAGGAAACTGTGTGCCACCCTAGGCCTATCTTGAGCATATATGAGACCTCAAAGCCTGCCTCCACAGTGACACACTTCCTCCAACAAGGCCACACCTCCTAACAGTGCTACTCCTTATGGGCCAAGTGTTTAAACACATGAGTCCCTATGGGGCCATTCCTGTTCAAACCACTATGTTGACTAATAAAAGCTGTTATTTATCTATTACATAAATATGATTTGATATGTGTACGTGTTATAAATAATTAAACCAAATGAATTAACATACAAGTCCCCTCACAAACAACACTTCACAATTTTCATTCACGTTCAAACCCTGCTGAATAATAGATTTGGAACTTTCCCACTAAGTGTGACTGAGTGCTGTTCACTTTTACCAACACCTCCGTTATCCTCCATGACACAATCTCCTAACCCAACACCTAGCCCATGACAGCTAGCACTGTGCTCGACATCAGCTCTTGCGCAGTATTTACCTTCAGTGCCCGATGTGTTCCACTTAGCGGAATGTCTTCTATCTTTTTTTTTTAATTTTTTAAAAATTTTTAAAAATTTTTTATTTTTATTTATTTATTTATTTATTTATTTATTTTTTATGTCTTCTATCTTTATCAGTGCTGTTGCACGTGACAAGATGTCCTCCTTTTCAAAGGTTGAATGGTATTTCAAATCTGTGCCTCTGGATGCATGTATCTGTGTTTATATCTGTATCTGTATGTCTAGGTAATATTTTATTCATTCATCCATGGATGCACACTGGGCTTGCTTCTGTATCTCGTCTGTTGGCAATAGTGAATAGGTGTGTCATGAACATGGGATGCAGTTATTTCTTCAAAATACTGATTTAATTTCTTTGGATATACTCAGGATTGCAATTGATCATATGGTCACTGTATTTTTAACTTTGAAGACTCTCTGTGCTATTTTCCATAATAGTTGTACTAACTCATGTTCCTACTAACAGTGTACATGTCTCTTTTCTCTTTGTGCTTGCCAATATGCGTTATCATTGATTTTTCTAATAATGTCATTCTAAAGATGTCAGGTGATATATCATGGTTTTGATTTTTCATTTTGGCGATTGGCTGGGCATATTCCATCCTCTTTGGCTATTAGAATGTCCTTTTTATATATTTATCTGTGAGGTCTTTTGCCCATTTTGATTGGGTTTGTTTGGATATTAATTTCTTAAGTGGTATCTGGTTTATGAATATTTAAAGTGAGATGTAGTTTCAAACTTCAGCACCCCAAACTTTGCCTTGTAGCTGCTGCTACTGCCTTTATCACAAGAGAAGGAGAATAGAGAAGAGAGGCATAAGTACATAGACAATGAAGTGAAGAAAGTGATTTCAGTGGGAGAGAGCGTTCTGTATTAAGTCTAGTATGATTTTCTGCCTGGTGAAACTTATGCTTCACAGATATGCCCCTGTGATGAAGGACTGTCATATCTCTCTTCCAAGAGTTAAAGGGTTCAAAGTATACTGGTTGGGGACAACAAGGTGAATCTCACGTGTCTACTTTAGGTTAGATACTGTGTTAGGGTCCTCAGGAGGGACAGACGGATAGATTCATATATGGCAAGAGAACTGTTTGGTTGACTCACACGGTACAGTATGGGTGGTTCAGCAATGGCTGACTTCACACTGGAGAGACACAGAGTCTGGCTGCTGTCCAGTCCATGAGGATGGATGCCTCAGAAGTGCCAGTCTGGGGCTGAGGGCCTGAAAATTCTTGAGAAGCACTTGGTCTTTGTTGCACATCAAAGAAGATGGATTCTGATGTGAACAAATGATAGGATCATCATCATCATCATCACCATCACCATCATCATCATCATCACCATCACCATTGTTGTCATCAATGGTAGTGGTAGCAACAGAGTTACTAGCAAGATGCAAAGGCAAGCAATTAAAAATCAAAAGCTTCCTTCCTCAGACCTCTTTATATATGTGCCTCCAATACAAGATGCTGCCTACTTTGGGGAAGGATCTTCTCCCCCAGTTAATCCTTCCAGAACAATCCCTTTCACACATACCCAGAGACATGTCTCTTAGTTAAGTTCAGATCCAGTCAAGCGGACAACCAAGGGTAATTACCGCAAATGTATAATATTCTATGGCAAATTCCAGCATTTACTTTTTTTGGGGTGGGGTGGGCTGTACATGTTGTGAAATGAGCTAAAAAGGTAGAGTGTGTGGGTCAGTGAGATGGTTCAGCCACTAAAGATGCTTGCCGTGTGAGCCTGGAGACCCGAGTTCAATCCCTAGCACCCCTTGCAAAAGTGGAAGGGACCGTTCAACCAGTTCCACACAGTGATCCTCTGACCTCCATATGCACAGCACAGCATGTGTGCTACCCCATAAACACGTCATGTGCCTGCTAGGGAGGAAGTGGAGTCACCTGTGCAACCGCTAGATGCAAAATAGAGTTTTGTTCCTAAAAAATATGACTCTGAGTAGGAACTAACAACTCCTCAGGTGCTTGTTTACAATAAAATCCTTCAATATTATTATTATTATTATTGAAATTTGTATTTTTTGGCACAGTTAAAATGTTTTCTTGTTTTAGAACCCAGAGCTACTTGCTTTAGGTCTACGGGGTTTATTAACCATTATTATTTTTGTTGGTGCTGTAGAATATAAAGATATTTTACCCTAGACAAGGTGTTTTTTTTTCCTCCCCAGACTCTGACATCCATTTTTGAATTTTCTTAAGCATTAGATAGTTGTGGGATTTAGAATTCTGGGTATGGGTTAATTTTGGCTTGTTATCTAGTTACTAAGAAGTTGGGATAACACCGAGTATACAAATCTGGAAAAATTACATTTCTCTGTTTCATTTTTTAAATCAATGGCTGTATTCTTTTCAGGTTGAAAGAGGGCTACAGGACAGGGGCAGAATGAAAGAAGAGCCAGAGTTTCCTGGCTGTGAGGCTCTGGTCTTCCCTCCCCTCTCCTTCCCCTCCCCTTCCCCTTCTGTCTCCTCCCTTCCCCTCCCCTTCCCCTTCCTTCCCCCTCCCCTTCTGTCTCCTCCCTTCCCCTCCCCTTTCCCTTCCCTTGCCCTCCCCTTCTTCCCTCCCCCTCCCTTTCTGTCCTTTCCCTCCCCCTCCCCTCCCCTCCCCTCCCCTTCTTTTCCCTTCCCTTCCTTTCCTTCTTTTGTGGGCTACTTCTTTTTTCTTATTTATTTATTTACTTTATAGCCTGATCTTGCCGCTCCCTCCTTTCCTCCCAGTCCCACCCTCATATCGCCCTCCCCCTCCTCCTCCTTAGAGAAGGAGAGGCCCCCCCCCCCCACCAAGGGGTACTAACCCATCCTGGCACCTGAAGTCACAGCAGGACTAAGTACATCCCTCTCCTACTGAGGCCAGCCAAGCCAGCTTAGCTAGCAGAAAGTTCTCTAAAGGCAAGCAAAAGACTCAGAGACAGCCCCTACTCCCATTATTAGGGGACCCACATGACAACCAAACTGCACATCTGCTACACATGTGTAGGGAGTCTAGGTCCAGCCCATGCATACTTTCTGGTTGGTGGTTCCAGCCTCTGAGCCCCCACGGGCCCAGGCTACTTGACTCTGTACGTCTTTTTGTGGTTCCTTGACCCCTCTGGCTCCCTTAATCCTTCCTCCCACTCTAGCATAAAACTCCTTGAATTCATCTGGCCTTCCTTTTTATCTCCCAAACCATCATCTAGATATCAACTCTCTAAATTCTTGACTTCCAGTCTACATTTATTATACCTCCTTGAAACTGGCTATTTTTTTTACGATTCTTAAAAGCATTGCAGTAGACATTGATAGCAAAGATAAGGGAGCTTAAAAACATCTAAAATTAAAATGCTATATGTCAACTTGTGCAAAGTGGTTGTCTTTTTTTGATCTCTGATGTTTTTCTGCGCAGGGTGGGGACAGTGATGCCTGGTTAGTCTTTGGAGATTAAACGAGATAGAGATGTAAATATATAAAGGAGCCTGTGAACCCTGGGCCCGTTCTTCCACAGGTTTTTTATTTTTTATTTTTATGTTCATCATCCCTGTCTCCTTGTGATGAGTTCAGCATCTTTGTTACAGTGATGCTGAGACAGAGGATGTCGTCAATCCAGAGCTTGACAGCCTTTCACTCCCGTGTAAGTCAAATGACACTCTTGGAATCATGATGAACTTATCAATTTCTTGTTGCATAACTTGAGGGAGCTAGGGTAGTTATAAGTGTTATGGAGACATCCCAGCATAGAAGCTATGTACCAGAACCGACACGACTCTGGGAGAGCAACCCGTTCAAGGAATTACTTCTGATTTTGAAAGGCTGGCATGTGTATTTTGCTTTGCATCATCTTCACATAGTATATTTATATTTTAAATTATGAAATAATGTAATAATTTAAAAGTAATAACCATCTTGGCTTAGTTTTGCCCATAAGGACGATAGCTTTCTTCGTTAGGATTTCTGATTCGAAAAGTAGTATTTCTGTATTCTCTGTCGACCTTCTGAAAAAAAAAATTCACTGCTGGGCAGAAGAGGCTGATAAATAAAAAGTAATTTGTTCATAAAATTTATAAGCTGCTGGAAACGAGGCCCCAGGAAGAAAGTGCCAACTCAGCGTTAAGTAGGAGATAATAATCAAAACAGCAATTGTGCGAGTGCATTATGGCAAGAATAAATCAAACAGCAAGGCTTGGTGTAAGCAGCGTGGAAAACACAGCCAAGCGAAGAAATGTCAAGTGAGGGATTATCTTTATTCCTGAAGTTTCTACTCAAGCCATAAATCCAAGCTAGGGTTTCATCTTCCCAAGACCGAAGGATCTCTACTGAGTAACAGCAGTAGAGGTGACAACAAAAGTGTTGTTTTTCTACCAGTTTCTAGCAATTTCGTGTGTAGAGGACAAGCTTTGTCTTTCTTTTTGATGCAGGGTTATGTAGTAGAGGCTGCCAGTGTCCAGAGTCCTGTGGTTTTGGCCTATCATGCCCAGTGGTCAGGCTTCTCTACTGGACTGCACGCTTTTCCTTAACCCCAACCAAAGCAAGGGTTCTCACAAGTTCTGCATAGGGCTGGTGGTGTACATCATCAATTAGACACAAACTAGCTTTATTTACCAGCTTTCCCATGGAGAACGCTTGTTGACTGCTCCAACCTTGACAATCTCCAGGCAAGTGTGTTATCGAACAGGCATGGTTTTATTACAACAAACGAGCTCAATCTTGTTTTCTTTTGCTGTCTTTTATGATCCTCCTTCTCCTCTTTCTCCTTATTTTTATTTACTTGGAGAAGCTGGGAATTGAAGCTAGGGGCCGTGCATGTACTAGGCAAGCCTCAGATTTCTTTTTATCTTCTATTTTGTGTGTGTGTGTGTATGTGTGTGTGTGTGTGTGTGTGTGTGTGTGTGTGTGTGTGTGTGAGAGAGAGAGAGAGAGAGAGAGAGAGAGAGAGAGAGAGAGAGAGAGAGAGAAAGAAAGAGGAGAAACTTATTGGTTGCCTACGTTGGTCTGAACATCATCAGACCTGAACTTTCAATCCTCCTGCCTCAGCCCTCTGGCTAGTTGGAATTACAGGTGTGTGTCTGCTCTAGCTATGTGTATTTAATGGATCTACTCTTTTCCTACATCTGAATGAATGAATAAAATGTAGGGTAAATGGTAACTTTTTTCCTGACCTTTAGTTAGCAGGAGGGCGTCTGTTAGCGTAGGCAGGCTGGTGTTTTCATAGAACATGAATTCTATTTGATTAAAAGGGAATGTTCCCCCTACCTTGGTTCGGGCATGCTGTCAGCTGGCCATCGGCACTGGACATTATCACAAGGAAGTTATTCTTTTGCGTCATTAAGGCAGAAGGTGTGAGCACCGGGGGACAGGGGTTCAAGTCAGCTCAGGGCTACATGACGAGTGCTATTGGAAGGCAGCAATGAAACAGGGTTTTCCCAGCCTCAAAAGCCTGCTTTCCTGTGGGATGTGTTTCTGGGATCTCTTGGCACGCCTCCCCCCCCCCCCCCCCCGGAGAACTCCTATTTATAATCTTTTAGAGTAAATCTATCATTTCGTCTTTGAAGGAATATCTTGAATCTGAGCCGGGTGTCTCTTCCACCACCCTCTATGCCCCAAGCTACCTGCAGCTGCCCTCCTCTCACCTTCCCGCGCTGGCTTTCCTCCCATTGGCTGCCCCCTCTCTGCCCATGTCCACTGTCTTGGTAACATACTGGGAGGAGGTGCTTCTAGCGTGGACTTCAGATCCTGCTTCTTTGTTCACCCTCTCTGAGGCTTTGCTCATCTCACGCAGAGTAGAACTCACAGTCTTGTGGATGGGCTGCAGGCCATGGGCTCCACCCTCCTCCTGTCTTCTCTGGTCTCATATGTTATGGTTACCAGTCGCCAGAATGTTGTGGACAAGTGTTTTCCTCAGTCCTCCTAACCCCTCTATCTGGAATGCAGGTCTCCACATGGGCCATACCCTCACCTGCTTCAAATCTTTGGACACATCTCTCTTTCTTAGTAAGTTCCCTGCATCATTCCATTGGAAACAATACACCTTTTCCCCCAGGGCTCCTGTCTTCCTCTGCTTTGACTTTATTACACTTGTTTTGTTAAAGATCTACTTTATTTCTTTATTTCTCTCTCTCTCTCTCTCTCTCTCTCTCTCTCTCTCTCTCTCTCTCCATATATATATATATAAATAAATTATTTATATATATATTTTATATATATATAAAATACAGGATATGGATTCAAATAAAGGTGAAAGCATTAGTCACAATGGCTCAAACAAAAGCCACAAGAAGATTTGACAAAAGCTGCAAGCATCTTTAGTAATTAGAGAAATGAATTTTAAATCACGAGATAAAAATTAAAAACCTGATAGTTTCCACCTGTGGCACTGGGGACAGAGTCCAATGTTTCATGTATGTTAGGTGAATGCTCTGCCACTGGACTAGACTTAAAATGTTGATGCTTGTTTTAGTTCTGATCGAATTTTTTTTCATACTGTTTTTGAGACAGTCTTACTATGTAGTCTTGGCTAGTCCAGAGCTTGCTATGTAGAGCAGCCAAGTCGCACTAGCCTGCATAGCTGGTCTTACAGTCACAGATATATGCCTGCCTCTGCCTCTCAGTTACTGAGATTAAAGGCATGTGCCACTATGCCCCATGAAAAAAAAATCAAATTTTAAAGTTGAAATACAAAATGATGGTTTGTTTCAATAATGATATTCCCATGAATATCATGAGACAGTCTATATTCTAATGATATTTATTTTTTTCAGAGCTGAAGACCCAACTCAGGGCCATGGGCTTGCTAGGACAGTGCTGTCTACCACTGAGCTGAATTCCTGCTCCTACACCTTCTATTTTAATGTCATATGTATTCTATTACCTTGTCTTTCCTGTCTCTTGACTCTTTTAACATCTTTTCATCACCATTGGCCATTTGTCTATTTCCATGATCTATCTACGAACACGTGCAGATATTGGACACATAGACACATATTTAAATCTGGACTCTGTATATAAGAGGAAACAGGCATCATTTGGCTTTCTGAGTCTGGCTTAATTTGCTTAACTGATCTCCAGTTGCATCTATTTTCCTGCAAATGCCATGATTTCATTGTTCTTTATGACAGAAAATTTCCATATGTATATAAATCAGATTTTCAATATCCACTCATGTGTGGATGGACATCTAGGCTGGTTTCATTTCATAGCCATTGTGCATCATGCAGCAGTAAGTGTGGATTTGAACATATCTCCATGGACTATTTATGTAGGCCTTCTGGGTCATAGTCAGGAGTCTGTAGCTGGGCCATTTAGCAGTTCCATATTTCTAGTGTTTTACAGAGCCCCACAGTGAATTGCATGTAGGCTTCCCAAGGTTATATTTACAGCAACAATATGAGTTACTCTTCGTCCATGTTCTTGCCAGCATCTGCTGTCACTTGTTTTCTTGATGTTAGCCATTCTGAAGGAGGGAGGGGATGAGATGGAATCTCAAGGCAATTTGTTTTTAAGGAGAAGATTTATCTGGGCTAATGGTTAGAATCTCATGGTACATCATAGCAGGAAAGGCGTGGGGACAGGACTGTGAAATAGCCGGCTATGTTGCCTGTGTAGTCAGGAAGCAGAGACGGGGGGGGGGGTGGGAGGGAGGGAGGGAGGGAGGGAGGGAGAGAGAGAGAGAGAGAGAGAGAGAGAGAGAGAGAGAGAGAGAGAGAGAGAGAGAGAAGTGACTTATCAGTGAGTCTAAAATTGTGTTATCTAGACAATGCTAAAATCTGATCAGATTGATGATGATGATTACTCACCATGACTCTGACCTTTGTCAACTTGATATCCCAAACACATCTCTATAGCACTGTGTCCTGACCTCCAAAAGCTTATGGTCACCTCATAATGTAATACACATTTCAGGAGTCACATAGTTTTAACAGTACTGATAATGTTCCTAAGTCCATTGTGAGACTCCATACAATCTAACCACGAGACCTTGAGAAACAATCTTGCAGTTCCAGTATACAATGGCACAGAGTAATTACTTCTATTCATGGGGCATAGAAAAATACTTACTGAAGCAAAGCCAAAATCCAGCTCAACAAATCAAATTTTATAGCTTCAAGCCAGGCATCCAGCTGGGCCTGTTGGTGACATCATTTTGGCGCCCACAGCTTTGATTAGTGCTACCCAGACAGGTCTGCCACCTGCAGCCGATGTAGCTATCTCTTAGGCTGTCCCAACTTCATGCCTACTGCTTTCCTCGGTTGATATCCCATAGTCCTGGTATTTCCAGGATCCCAGGATCTCAACTGCAACATAAGCTTTACCACCACCACAGTTTTATGCAATGGCTGTTCAGGGCTTTCTTGCAGGGAATCGGATCCTGTCACATGTTGCTTGGCCTCAGCAGCTTTCTGGAACCTTGATATTACCTCTGTGACCTGGTAACCCTTGTGTTTTCCATGACTACGAAGCTAGTACCGTGAATAGCACTGCTAAGTCTTTCTGCCAGAGAGGTGCCATTTATCACAGTTATAGTGGCCCTTGTGTGCTTTCGTGAAGGAACCTAGGAAAAAATTTCTATAAGAGGTTGTTTCTGATCAGAGAACTCATTCAGAGGCATTCTCGGTTCAGTTGCTTTCCTTGAAAAGAGATGTAAATAAATTTACATTTTTACAAGCTGGAGCCTTCGATGGGGGGGACTTTTGCCTCCTGCCCCACAAATGCTTCCCGTTGTTCCAGTACAACTAAGAGGTTCTTCCTTGACCATCCCCATCCTAGTTAGCAGCTTCAAACTTGTCCACATCCCTCCCCTCCCTAAGCTGTGCATTTTCCATCTTGCCTCTCTCTCACTGCAAATCTGGGTGAAGACAGTGAAAAGTAACAATGGCTCAGCCTCCATGCAATGCTGAGATTTGCTCCTTCAAGCATATTGATGCCACATACAAGTTCTCAGGACATGCGTAGAATGGTGGAATGTAGTCAGATTTTTCTTTTCTTTCTTTCTTTCCTTCTTCTTCTTCTTCTTCTTCTCCTTCTTCTTCTTCTTCTTCTTCTTCTTCTTCTTCTTCTTCTTCTTCTTCTTCTTCTTCTTCTTCTTCTTCTTCTTCTTCTTCTTCTTCTTCTTCCAGAATATAATAGGGACATTTCTAGTTCAAATCCTAATGAAGTTGCCATTCCCTTCTGAAACTTTATGAGCCAGGACAGAATGTCTGCATTTCTGTTGGCACTCTGGTCTCCCATGCTGCCACCAGGATGGCCCATTTAAAGTTCTGCTTATAGCACCTTTCTGCTGCTTTTTCTATCTCTAAGGTCTCTAACTGAACCAGGACTTGTTCCTTTGGCTAAACGTCCCCAGGTTTATTGGCCTCCACCCTACCCTGTATTGGGCTTAAAGATGCACACGGCCACCCACTACTTTTACATAGGTGCTAGACATAAAAACTCGGGTCCTCGTCCTCAGTGTGTGTGTGTGTGTGTGTGTGTGTGTGTGTGTGTGTGTGTGTGTGTGTGTGTGTGTGTATGTATGTGTGTGTGTGTGCGCGTGTGTGCGTGCTTGGGTGGCTGCATGCATGTGTAGAGCACAGGTTTCTCCAGAGCCATTTACCTCTTTCTCGTTTTTTGGTTTGAAACCTGCTGAATGGTCTAGAATGTCTGGTCAGTGAGCCCAGGGATTTTTCTTTTAGCTTCTGGGACGACAAACACACGTCACCACACCTGACATTTTCCATGCCTGGAGTCTAGAGATCAAACTCAGATCTTCACGCTTGCACGGCGAGCACCTTACTCACTGAACTCTCCAGCCTTTAGTGATCTTGTGAGTTAACGAAGGATCATATTCTTCCCGCATCACTGGATAATGGACTTGGGTGTATACTGCTATCTATCTCATTAACCTCTTGAAAACAAGGGGTCTTTTTATGTTCCCTGTATCTCTCTAGTTCAAAAAGTAAATTCTCAATAAATATTTACTGACTGCGTTAAAAAACGAGGAATTTGGAAAGATTGTTGGAGTATTAAAAATGAAATAAGCTATCATAGAAGGCAGTTTCCAGGCATGCTGGCAGAAGTCAGACGTTACAGTGTGTCTTAGTTTGGGTTCTATTGCTCTGAAGAGACACTACAACCACAGCCACAGCAACTCTTATAAAGGAAAACATTTAGTTGGGGCTGGCTTATAGTTCAGAGGCTTAGTCTATTATCCTCGTGGTGGGTGGTGCGGTGGCACACAGGCAGACATGGTGCTGGAGAGGTAGCTGGGAGTTCTTTATCTGGCTCAGCAGACAGCAGGAAGAGAGAGTGACAGTAGGCCTGGCTTAAGCTTTGGAGACCTCAATGCCCACCCCAAGTGACACGCTTCCTCTAACAAGGCCACGCCACCTACTAGTGCCACTCCTTATGGACCTGTGGGGGCCCACTTTCATTCACACCACCACGAAGTAAGAGGAAAATTTGGGATCTGGAATGGGGGAAAGTTCCAGACACATTTGAGGAGGGGTAAAATGGAAGACGGGACACAGTTGTAGTGGGTCAGTGCTAAGCAAGAGTGACTGACCAGATGGTGAAACTGCGGAGGGCACTGTCCAGAAGAAATGTGTGAGAGAATAAAGTGGAGTCCGGTTTGAGGGAAATCTGGATGGCTGGAGGACCTATACTTTGTTTATTAGTATATGGGAGGAAGAGATTAAGCATACATGAAAGAAACGATGGAGCGGGATATAGCGAAGGATGCGATGCAGCAGGGTCAAGAGAACAAAGGAAGATCTGAGTGATGACTCAGCGAGGAAAGGCAGCTGCAGTCAAGCCTGAGGAGCTGAGTTCGATCCCGGGACTAGCATGCTGGAAGGAGAAAACGACTGCTGTACATTTTCCTCTGACCTCTACGTGCACCTTTCCCCAAATGGAAATAAATGCAATAAAAAACTGTATCAGAAAGAGAACAAGAGGGGGCTGGAGAGATGGCTCAGAGGTTAAGAGCACTGGCAGCTCTTCCAAAGGTCCTGAGTTCAATTCCCAGCTACCACATGTTGGCTCACAACCATCTATACTGAGATCTGATGCCCTCTTCTGACATGTAGGTACTATATACATAATACATAATTGAAAAAAAAAAGAGAACAAGGAAAAAAAAATCTCATGGTAGAAAGAAGCAACAGTGGTTCTGAGCTGTCTTTGGTCACTGCTTGGATTTACATGGAAAGGGGAGGCCCGAAGAGGAAGGTCGCTGCTTTCCTGCCTGCCTGCGCACATACCTCCTACCTATTTGCTTGAGTTTCTACCTGGTTCCTCTCTCTGCCTGTTTGTTCCTGCATCCCCTTTTCCATGCAGGTATGCATCCATGCAACAGTGCATTTTTTTCTTAGCCTGTGATACCCTGAGGTGAGGCCAACACACAGAAAGCTTTTCTTAAGTCACTTTTAGTCCTCAAAGGCAAACGGGGAGTATTTTAGTCTTCAGATTGTCCAGTGAAATGATTTTTTTTTTCTAGCCTGAAATGACCTTGAGGTCAGTTATAAACAGTGCGAGATGAAAAGTAACAGCGTTTTAATGCTTAGAACTTTGTACTGCTTGTGGTCCTTCACCATTGTAAATCTCTGGCTAATTGTTGGTGTACACATCCTTCTGTTGCAGCCTTGGCATAGTGACCAGAGGCAAACTAGTTCTACTTTTCCCTACAATATGCAGGAAAAGATTGGGAAATGATGTACCTTGCCCCCACCCCTGTACTCTTGGGTTTATGAACAATGGAAGTGAATAAAAATAAAGAGTGAATGGAAGAAATGGGAAAAAAATACACCCACCCTGACTTGACTCTGTCCAGTTAATGAACCCTACAGAAGAGCCACAGTAACACCGCCATGGGTTTTAATGATGTAATAACTGAATGTGCTCACTCACCCAGGGCATTTATGGATTATTAACTGCTCCACCCACAGCCGTCAGCTTTTGCATATAATTACCCCGAGTCTAACTTTCCTCACTAGACTAGAATTCTAGACTCACTGTGCAAGTCACTCTGTTGGTGAAGCACCCAGACATAGCTCTATGCCACCTGAAGTCACGTTGGGAAAGCCTGTTTAGTCTCTGGCTGGAATAGCCTGTGCTAAATACCTGCTTTAAAGTACTGTCTTTGGGGCAAAGGTGCTTGTATTTACAGACAGGACATGGGAGGCAGATAACAGGGATGCTGATTTTTGAGACTCAGGGGACTTTTTTTTTTTTTTTTTTTTTTTTTTTTTTTTTTTTTTTTGCTATCCTTGACTCTGAATCTGTGCTTAGAGACAGTTTAAAACTATTGAAACAGAAGTCTGCTGAGCAGATAAGGCTGTTAAGAGGCCAAGCGGGTAAGCTGATGGGAAGCCAGGATGGCTACTTGGAAACCAGGACTTCTTTGGGGGGATTGTACTCTTGTTCACGGATGTGACGCTGTTATTGTCATAGCAATAAGGCTGACCTTAAAAGGAGACTGTTTCTGATACCAGGAAGATTTTCATCTGACTATTTCTCTTTCACCCAGTGGCTTTGCTGGGGTGTCCCCAGAGCAGCACCTGGAGATGGAACTCTGCCCTCATTAGTGAGAACAGAGAGTCCTTTCTCTCCCCACAATTCAGTTTTGGAGTACTGTCTTATATTTCTGATAAAAAATATAACATATGTGCTAACTATAAGATATATTCCAGATAAAAAGAGAAAGTCCCATTGATTGTATCTTACAGATAGAATTGTTTATTTTTCTGGGAAAGTTTCTATGCATCTATAAATGCAGGTATTAGATCTGTTTTTAGTACTTTTCAGATAAAGGGGTGTTATACCCACACATACACAGGAATCTTTGTTAATGTATTTCACAGGTATCCTTCTATCTTTCTGAGCTTATATACACTTAGAATTCTTTTCTCATTTTTCAAAATGCATAAGACCATTTAGTTATATGGCAATGGCTTATATAATTGGTTACTTAATTTAAAAAAGTTATAAATAATTCTGCAATGAGATAATATGAACATTGATTTTTGCCTATGGGCTTAATTATTTTCTTTGGACAGATTTCGGATATCTAAACAGGTATGAAAAGATATATTTATGTAAGTTAAAATTTTGCTTCACATCATTCAATTTATTGTCTTCAAGAACTTACCCGATAATTCACGTTATCAGTATTGCTATCTATCTATCTATCTATCTATCTATCTATCTATCTATCTAATCTATCTACATTGTTTTTAAATTTACCTGTATTATCAGTACTTTAGTATGTCTGGTATTGTAGTTAAATTACCATTATTATTAGTATGCCCGGCTAGCAATCAATTAAGACAGTGACATTTGTTATATTTTAAAATAGACTTAGTTAACCTGGGGCAGGGCAGATATTAATCCTCTAAACTACTTCTCATAGTGGGGCAGGTATGGGATCCCTGCCTCAATCCCATGCTGTCTGCTTCTAGTAATTTCCATAATCCCAAATACTTGCTAATGTTCTTCATCTGGTCTGGATTCTCCATCCATGCCAGCTATGTGCTTCTCCTCCAGCTAACCCATGGCAGCCTTCCTCTCCTCTCCTCTCCTCTCTTCTCTTCCCCTCTCTTCTCTTCTCTTCTCTTCTCTTCTCTTCTCTTCTCTTCTCTCTCTTCTCTTCTCAGGTCTCTCTCCTTCCTCCTTGTTGTGGTCTTTCTTCTCCTTCCCTGTTCTCAGAGTCTTTCTTCCCAGGATTGCTCTCTCTCTCCCTAAGGCCAGGAACCTTAGCCCCACCTGTCTCATCTGCCCTGCCCAGGTGGGATGGCTTTTTATTAATCAAAAGGTGCTTCACGGAGACAGCAAGCAGTAATAAACATCAAAATACATTAGAACATACCCCAACATATCTATCTATCTATCTATCTATCTATCTATCTATCTATCTATCTATCTATCACCACCTGTGTGTGTGCACATGTGCCACATTGTATGTATGGAGATCAGAGGAAAGCTGTGAGAGTTGGTTCTCTTCTGCTACTTTTACGCGGGCTCTGGGCATTGGACTCAGACCATCAGGATTGTACAGCAAGCTCCCTTACCTGCTGAGCCATCTCTCCAGCCCAGGATATAGAATTACTTACAAGCTTAGGTTTTTATATTTAATTCTCTGTTAATACAAAGAGATTTATAAGAATTCTACCTGTAAAAAGTTGCTGAGATAGTCTGTGGCCTGTGAAATACATTTTTATACATTTAAAATAAATATTCTATGGACACTTGAAAACAATCTTTTTTAAAAGCTAGATCATTATTTGCCATGAAGAGACAATATTAATATGTATTGTTTATATATTACACACATATATATTTTCTACTTTGACAAACATGTTTTTAAAGTTGGTTGCTAACCTTTCTGTTATCCCTATAATGGAAAGAAAGATAGGAAAGAAATGAAGGCTTGTCAACCTTTCTTTCTGTTTCTGTTACTGCTTTTTACTTTTTGGAGAAAATACAGTTAAAAAACAGCCCTAAGAGCACTGATGATGGCCCCAGGATGCCTGGTGTGGATATTAGTTCTTCCCTCACCATCCATGGACCCTGGGTGAACTGCCCTCATCTATAAGATCCCACCATCTTGGGAGGAGGACGTAAGTTGATGCAGAGCTGTGCCTGGCCCGTGGTGAACACGTCACTACTCCATGCATCTGGCTCTCTGGCAGTCAGAGTCACAGCCCGTGGCTGCTACATTTTTGACCAGTGTATTTATCAATATAAAGCTTTCTTTGTCACGCATAGGACTTTTTGCCTTGAACTCTGTCTATGCTGATGTTAAGGTTGCTGTTCTGCTTTCTTCTTGTTTGTGTTTGTTCAACATCATCCATTTGAGTCGGCCATCAGTATTCATTATTGGTTCCAATAGACCCAAGGATAAAGAGGCCTACGGATGCTCAAGTTCCTTGTATAAGAAGGCACAGTATTTACACATAATCATACATTCTTCTATATCCCTTAAATTACCCCTAGATCACGTACACTATCCAAAATGAAGTTAATACCATATAAATTGTTGTTATATAGTATTGTTTAGGCAATAATGTCAAGAAAAAAAAACTGTCATAGGTATAGACAATGTATTTGAGCATTTTTAGCCCTTGGTGGAACTCATGGTTAAGGGACTCATACATATACATATATATATATATATATTTGACTTACTATGATTTGCATGGCTTTTACTCAATTTTAATATTGTTATAATAGAAAACTGTTCTGTGAATTTATTATGTACAGTGTGATATTTTAAAACATGTACATTATGGAATGTCTAAGCTGAACAAATTAACATACACTTTACCTCACACGTTTACTGCTTTTTTTGTGTGTGTTGGGAAAGTTGAGTGGCTTATAAACAACAGGATTTTATTTCTCATAGTCTGTCTGGAGGTTGATAAGTCCAATATCAAGGTTTGACAGATTTAATGTCTAGAGAGGACTGTTTATGGGTTCCTAGATAGCTGTCCTTTGGCTGTGTTCTTATATGGCAGAAGGGACAAATGCAACCCCTCAGGCCTCTTTTGTAAGGGTGCACTAATCTAATTCAGGAGGGTCTCACCCTCATTACCTAATCATCTCCCAAAGTCATCTCTACCTAACAACATCACTGTCATTTTAGGATTTTATCTTATGAGTTTTGGGGGCTATATAGACATTCAGAGATGCTCCTGAGGAGTTATGCACATCTTGTAATGTGTGAACCCTTTCCCATTGTACATTCACAAATCTGGAGACTGCATTGTGGGGATGATGGGCAGGGTCACCTAGTTTGAGTTTGTAGTCTATGCTGGTTGTTCTGGAGTAGATATTCCCTGTCAGTTTGCTTTCACTATGAAAGGCAGTGAGTTTAACTCAGTGTCGAGCATCACAGTGTCTGTTTGATTTTGTTGCTGTCTTTTGCAGGCACTGGTTTAGGAGTTGGGGGCATCTGTGCTTGCAACTGGCATAGGTTGGGGAAGGGCTAGGCTTGTGCCTTACCTATTTTTACGTCTCCAGTGCCGTGAAGACTGCCTGATCCCTAGCAGGTATTATTTCTTAAAATGACCTGAGCTCAGAGAGGGAAAATGGTCTTGCATTAACGTTTGAGTTATGAGGCCTTAGGAAAAGGCTCATAGAATAGAAATGCATTATCTTAAAATTAGGCTCTCCATAACCTCTGCAGTATTATGTATAAGCAATAAAAAAATAAAACGTGTTTATTGCCCTTTCAAGAGCTTAGTCTGGACTAGAGCAGCATGTGCCTTCACCAGGAGAAAGTCTGTGTCACCGTGGGAGGGTTGACTAACACTGGTGTGTGAATGGCTGTTTTCACTGGTAAGGCTGATGGGGACATGCAGCCAGTAAAAGTGCTTTGGAGGCAGCTGCTGGGGAGGCCTATAGCCCCTGATCTCACTGGGATTTCATATTTGAAAAACAAAACGAAAACAAGAACAAACAAACAAACAAACAAACAATCAAAAAACCCTCAGTCAACTTGCTCGAACCCCCCACAGCTTATATCAGGGGGCACTGCTGCAGCTCTAATGAGATCCCTAGGCGTATCGGGCCTCCGATTTACTTATTTATTTTTATTTTAATAAGGACCTGTTTGACTTCCATAGATATCTGGCTAGACCTTGATTGATTGTCAAGCTTTTTAAGTAGCATTGATTTTTCGCTGCTGCCGCACTGGGATGATGAGGTCATTGTGTTTTGCTATGTTATTGAAATTCTCATTAGAAAAACTTGGAGGTTGTAATAAGTCCGTCCAGGCCCTGGCTCCCTGATTTGTGCTAAGATTGAAAGGCTCGAAACGCTGACGCATGTTAAGATGATAAAGGCAAAATTAACAAGGAACCAAAGGACTTCAAGCAACAGCAACACAAAACCCCTAAACCCTGTATAAGGACAATAACAAAAAACCCCACCTCTTTCCCTCTCTAATTCTTAGGGGGAATTTTAGAACTTTCTAGATTTTTAGAAATTGGTGGCTATTGATCAGAGCTTGTCGTTTCTTCTAAGTAACAGCTACCATGGCTGAGCAGAGAGTCCCATGTAGACCAGGAACGGTTACATGTCTTATACACGCGTGCACTTTCTTTGTGCACCTCTGTAAGGTAAGTGCCTGTTAGCGACTGTTTAAGGGGCTGCGGTTCAATCCGACTGTGCCTGATTCCAGAGTCCACCATTGTAACTGGTAATTAATTGTATGTGGTGGCTGTTCGAGCCGACTCAAGATCCCACTGTGGAAGATCAGAAGGCAACCTCTGAGGCCACAGTGTAAAGGATAAGCCTTCTCTCCCAGAATAGAGTCCTAGAGAAAATGGCAAACAACTCAGCACCTTAGGACGCATCTTCTTGAACTTCCTCATCTGCGGGAAAACAACCCCCTCCTGGGTCCCCCTCCCACTTGAGTGAGGCTGTGCCCAGGGAGGGTGGGGGGGAGGGCTCAGGAGGACTGTGCACAGGGTGGGATTCCTCCAGCTACCGTCTATTGATCAGCAGTGGCCAGAAGCTTTAATCCTGTTAGAGTCTGTAAAACCGGTTTCCATCTCTGGCGCCTGACTCAGGTTTCAGAGCAGGAGAGAAATGTATGACATCATCCCTGCCTGCATCTGTGCTGGGTGGCTAATGAAATTACACAATGGGTTTGAAGACTATTAAAGTCAATGTTGATTCTTCTTATTATTAAGAGTACTTTCAAATTTACTGCACCACGAGGCAGTTTTGAAAGCATCATTTTTCATAGGTGTGTTCATTGCTCCAGATTTTAGTGCACATCTCCGTGGGATATTGAGAACAAGAGCAGCACAGAGAATCAATTCCGAAATCTGCAGGATGAAAGTGCCTGTGGGTCTTTTGCTGGAGGGAGGAAAAGATTCTGGGATTTTTTTCCATAATGAGGCACCATGATGACCCTGGATTGAAAAAGAGCCACAAAACATGTTCACCAAAGAAATATGAAGCACCATTGCTGCCATTAACAGTGGCAACACTTTATTAATAGTTAATGATATGCCATTTAAATAGTGTGCAAAAAGAGATTAGTTCAGGAGTACCCGGCAAAGACAGTGAGCCAGCGCCAGGCTTGCATTCCACTGGGGAAGGACCATGCCCACCGTGTTCATCAGCTATCTCCAGGGCCCAGATTAATGTGAAACGCACAGAAATTATTCTCTTAAAATACATATACATACATACATATATAGTGTTTAGTTTATGTATCTTAATTGTACAACTCACTGGATTTGTATACACGCACACTGCAATATACACATACACAATGCATTGTCAGGCAAACCAAGCTGAAGACCCTCCCCCACACTTTTAAAGAGGCTTTCCCATGCTTCCCTTATCCAACCACGCTCACTATTTTGACTTCAAGATCTAAAGTTAGTTTTATCCACAGCTAGTATACTTCACACAAATTCAAGGAAGTTGAATATTCACGTAAATAGGACCACACAGTATGTTTTCCTTTGTGTGGGGCAACTGTGATAACCCAGGGGACCCTGAGAGCATGTTAGCCTTTGTATCTGGCTCCTTTTGTTAACATCCTGCTGCGAGGCCTGTCCATGCTGTTCTTCCCTGGTGAGGTTTGGGTTCATTGTCAAACAAAGCTGATCTGAACACCCTTGTGTATGGCATTTGATAGACTTTTCCACTTCCTACTGGTTTCCCCGTGGAACCAAAACGTTTGGGCTTTGGTTCTTAGGATGCATTTTATTTTTCCATTAATTATTTTTTCTTTTAATGTTTTTGTTTATTCTTTGACAATTTCACATATTTTAATTATATTCTCACCTCCTCTTCTCAGATCCTCCCTACCTCCCTAATCAACCGACCTTATGTTATTTTTCTTATTTAAAAAAACACCCCCCAAAACCCAACACACACACACACACACACACACACACACACACACACACACACACACACACACACACCCCAAACAGAAACTAGGAAATCCGATTTGTCCTAGCCAACTACTCCTGAGTGTGGGGTCTGCTGTGGAATGCAATTGATATACCCAGTGTCACTCCACTGAAGAAAACTGAGTTTTCTCACCCGGCAGCTACGGATTAAAAATAGCCTGATTAAGGGAGGGGACTTTGTGCCCATTTCCCCTCCTCCAGTTGGGATTTTGTCTAATTTGGGCTTGCCCAAGCCTTGTGCACATCGTCGGAGTCTCTGTGAGGTCACGTGTGCATCTGCCCTGCTGTGTCTGGGAAACACCATCTCTCTGAAGCTGTTTACCACCACTGCTTCTTACAACCTTTCGTCCCCCTCATCCTCACAGACCCCTAAAAGCAGTTTTGAGACATGATGCTTTTACTATGTAGCCCAGGCTGGCCTGGGATGCGTAGTCTTCTTGCCTGCTGATGTATGCCACCATGCTTGGCTAAGTGCTCAATTCTTCACTGTCACTGAATTCCTTTCCGCCCAGAACAGGTGGCACGTTTGTGAATAGAGCAGTTAAAAGTGACCAGTTGAGCTAAACTACACCCTAGCCTGCCTTTGCTGAAAGTGACTGCAGAGCTGCCTGGAGATCTAGCTCAGCAAAAGGAGGTCCATAAGATCTGCAGAAGTAAGACTGCCAGGGTTTATTTTGAACAGAATGAAAGCTTCAGTAAGCTCAATGGACATTTTCAACTTAGAAATTAGTGCTAACCCTAACGCAGTAGGTCATTAGTAAGTAACATTAGATTGTAGAGGTGAGACCTGGTGGAAAGTGTGCCGTTTCTGTATGCCCAGAAGAAAGACTTGCATTTCAGGATCTGCTCACAACTGGAAGAACTCTCCAGATGCCCGAGGTCCACTCGGAATCACTGAACTGAGGCAAAATAAGACACACAAAGAAAATTGCTGAGCAGCATTCCAAAGCTGCGGCTGCTGGTGTAATTTCAGGGTTCAGTGATGTCTAATACATCGCATCCTTGTTTCCTTCCGGAATCCTGAACCAACTAAGAGACAGCGAGGGAGTCAGATAAAGATGGACTTATCACAGTTGTTTCTGAATTAGCTGAAAGGGTGTGCTGTGGGAGGAGTTAGACTCAGCACCCAGGTCCTAGGCAGCAGTGGGCAGGCAGACTTCATCCAGGGCTGGCAGTGTAGCATGAGAGAACAGGCAAGGCAGGTAGGCAGGTAGGCAATGGGTAAGAATGTCCTAGCCTACCCCAGGTTGCTCCATGTCCCTTGGGAGGAATGAGGACAACACAAGGCCAGAGTTAGGATCACATAGCTTTCCTCTGCTTAGGAGGAGGAGTGAGGCTTTCTGGAGCAGCTTTGCTCCACCTCTAAAATGTATATTGGTATCTATAGAAAGGAGAATGTAAAGAAATGGTACCTGTATTCAGAGGGGGGAAAGAGCACTTTCCAGAAGAGAAATGGCTGAGACTTTCAGGAAGCAAGACGAGCCTGGTCTGGAGACTGAGGAGAAAAGATGCTTTAGAGCAGGGTTTGGCAAATGCTGATGCCAGCTTGTGACCTGTTTCTGGAAAGATGGATTTATCAGAGCAGGGCTGTACTTATTTACTCCCCAATTGTGCCACAGCGGCAGAATTCAGCAGTTGGAACAAAGACCACCTGAAGGCAGAAATAATTGTTTTTCTGGACCTTTACAGAATAGATGTGCTGAGCTCTGTCGTAGGCAGAGGGTAGCTCACAGCTGGGTATGGGAGAGAGTGGCAGTGGCTGAGAAAGCGAGGCTGGCGACTACAAATGATTTGATGATGGTGGAATGTAAAACAGGCACAGTGTGGTTGGCATGGGGTGGGGCAGGGTCAGGTAGAACCTTGAAAGATTCTGGTATGTTCCTCAGGAACAAGTCCCCGGCTACCACGATGACACTCCTGGGTGATGGGGGTTGAACAGCAGGATCCTGGGGTCTGTAGAACTTTCCAGTCTCTGCAAAGCAGTTTTGCAGGCAGACCGAACAGTTGAATTAATCACCTGCAGAAATGCATGCACACTGGCTAAACAGAGGACTTAAACTGGTGAGGAATTTCACCCACAAGCTGAAAAGATCTGTGTGCAAGAGAGAGAGCTGTTTGAAAGGTCGGCCTTCTCTCGTAGCTTGGGAGGGGGTTGGAGAGGAGAGCAGAGGGCAGCTGCCACTGAAAGGGGGAGTGGAAGGTGAATTAGGAAGATGGCTATGTCAGGAACAGAGGTGACAGTCAGAGGCTGAATGCAGGTAAAGGTGCTTGCTGCCAAGCCTGATGACCAAGGTTCAATCTCTGTTACCTATATATATGTAAGCTTTTTGGCTTCTGGAGTTTAGGTTACACTGCTTAAGATCATGAATGGAAAAAAATACCGAGTTAGAAGCGGGTGAGGTTTGGAGTTGAGAAGAAATTCAGGTCCTAGGTGAAGGGCTGGATGAAACAAGGCATGCAGGATTTAGACAGGCTGGCAAAAAATGGGCGATGACTCTGGGCAGTCTCTTGAACAACACCGAGGAAGAATGGGGTTTGGGGAGTTTAGGAAGAGAAGGAAGGGGGTATTCGAGATGACTCCCAGCCCCTGTGAAGGTAAAAAGATGTTTACTGTAGGTTTTGAGTTGGGTTCTATTGGATGCTTTGCCGCAGCCTCAGTAAAGATTGAAACTGTTGTCCTTTAATTCTTGGCTGTCAAGCAGTTGTTTACATATGGCACTGTGTAGAGATTCGACCAGATATGATTAATTCTTATTCCTATATATCTTTGTTTGAGTTTTCAGTTTTATTTGAACAGTTTTGTTTAGGCATAATTGATGTATAAGACACTACACATATTTAAAGTGTACATTTTGAAAAATGTACACCAGTGAATTCATAACAATCAAGGCAGTGCATGGCTTCCGTACTCGTAAAGGCTTTCTCTCATCTTTTTACTTTTCCCATGCCACTGGCCCCAGGCCATCATTGCTGTAATTTGTATAATTATAGATTAATATTCCCTAGAGTTTTATACAAATTAAATAATATAACATATTATTTTTTCTTTTATAATTTGAGATTATAATATAATTATGTAATTTCTTCCTTTTCCTCTCTTAAAACTCTCCCACATACCCCTCCTTGCTTTTGCAAATTATGCCTTCTTTTCTCATTACTTGTTTTTGCATGCATGTGTATATATATGCACATATATATTCCTAAATATAACCTGCCCAGTCTGTGAATGTTACTTGAATGCATGTTTTCAGGGCTGACTATTTTGTATCAGATAACCAATTGGTGTGCTCTTCCCTAAGGAATACTGTTTTTTCTACTCTCAGGATTTCTTAGTTGACAGCAGTTCTTTCTTTCTTTGTTTCTTTCCTAAACATTGTTATTTTTTTTACATATACATTTATATTATTACACATAATAAACTACCCATAGCAATAAACTACCTACAGCAAGAAGAACCATGACACAGTCATGAATTATATAGCTGTTACATTCTTAGTGTTTTGGTTATTTGTATTTGACAGCCTTGAAGAAAACATCTTTCCTATCTTGGTGCATCTAAAATTCTGAATGTAATCACATGTTGTGATTATCATCTTAAAACATCTATCTAGACCTGAAAACATCTTAACCCCTTAATTCCTGGCAACGCCCAGTCTACCTCAAAGAGGATGATGAGCATCAAAGAATCTTCTTATGGAGATGGCTTCAAAGGTGGCGAACAAGCCATGGGCAAAGTGTCCTCATTTCTACCATAGACAGAATTCTGCCTAAAAAAGAGCAAGCTTAGATGCAGGCAAACTCTGCCAAAACAGGGCAAACAAGTCCTCAACAGTTCCGGCCCCACAAATATGTTAAGGCTGAAGAAGATGCTCCCACATAGTAGAGAGTTTTGGGTGACTATGCAGGTAGCAAACTGTCTCTGTCATCTTCTCATTTGTTAAGCTACTAACCTGCACTCCCGGCATACCCAGGCTATCAAGTTTATTCCTCTTCAAGTCTCTGATGGAGTTGAAGACCAGGTAGCTTAGTTTTACAATGAAGCCGGCAGTTCTTTGCGTAGGGCTGAGGCCCCATGGATGTTCTGTCCACTTTAGCATGTCCGTTGGTGTCATCCTTGTTTAGCTCATATTCAGGCAGTCATCTTGGTGAGACTTTATGGGTGTAGCCTTTGACATTACTAGAAAGCATAATCTCACAGCAAACTCCCTGATTTTGTTCTAAATGTCTCCCCACCCCTGCTTCCGCACTGTTCCCTGAGGCTTAGGTGTGAGAGTTGTTTTGTAGATGTATCCATTGGGACCAGGCTCCACACACTTACACTATTTATTTCACAAGGGAGATTCTGGTTTTCTTTTCTTTTCTTTCTTTCTTTTTTTTTTGCTCAGAATACTTATTTTGAAATTCCTCCTTTTTTGGGGGATGGGGGAGGGTGTATGTATTTATCGTTTATCCCTTTTCACTGTTGAGTATTATTCCACTGTATAGATAGCGCACAAGGTACTTTTTCATCCACTGATAGATGTTTGAGTTGTGTCCAGTTTTTTTTAGCCATTATAATAAAGCCGTGTGTAAACTTATGGTCATGTCTTTTAGTTCTGCTGGGTAAATATTCTGGAAGTAAATAGATGGATCATGTGGTAGATGGATATTTAACTAGCTAAGAAATTGCCAACCTGTTTCCCAAAATTATTGTTCTTCACATTCCCATTTGATGTGCATGCGTGTTGGCTTTGTGTGACTCTCTCACTAACACTTGGTCTGCTCAGACTTTTCTACTGTGTAAATATCAGCAAAAGGGCATCATGCCTTTATTTCTCTGATGATCAGCCGTGTTGAACACATGCTTGCTTGATGCCAGTATATCTTTGGCGAGGTATCTGTGTATGTCCTTAGCCCATTGATAAATGAACAGTATCTATGCTCCTGTAAATGATTTTAACAGGTCTTCATGTAATCTACACACAAGCCCTCTAACAGATTTAAAACTATATTTTCCAATTTATGTTTTAAACTTTGATAAAGTCTAGTTTATTAATTTTTATGAATTATATAAGATTTAGCTCAGAAATGTTGATATAGTCCAAGGTTACAAAGATTTTACCATGTTTTTTTTTTAATTGAAAAGTTTATAGTTTGAGTTTAGTTTCATGTAGTTTTAAGCCTGAAAACCTCAGCTTTTGCAAGAAGTATGACGCATGAATTAGGGGTGGTGTTTTTTCTCCTTCCTCCTCTTCCTCCTTGCTTACAGTTATTGAGAAGTTCCAGCATCATCTATTGAAAAGGCTATTTTTCTCCACTAGATTGCTTTCACACATTTTAAAAAAAAACAATCCATATCTTTATGAGTTCATTCCTGGTTTCTTTATTATGCTCCATTGATCTACTTCTCTGTCCCAATACTCATACCACAGGGTATTGACTTTAGATGTCTTTAGGAGTTGTTAGCCTTCTACTGTGTTTTTTTCAGACTGTCTTGGTTATTCTGTCCCCCGTGCTTTGCATACATTTTGGCACTAGGGTTTTGACTTGTGTTGCATTGACTCTGTAGATCAATTTGGAGGGCATTAGCATCCTAGTGTTACTGGTCTTCCAACTCAAGAATATAATTTTTAAAAAGAATTAGTCTTGTCAGTGTTTTATCATTTTCCATGTAGGTCCTATATAATCTTTGGTCAGGATTACTTGTAAATACTTCACTTTTTTGGGGGGGGGAGCGGCATTGCAAGTGATAGCATTTAAAAAAAATCGTGATTCTAAGGAATCCTGTTATATACAAAAGGAATTGATTTCCACATATTGATCTTAACTCCTGTGACCTCAATAGCTCGCTTACTAGTTTTAATAGACTAATGCATCTATTTATTTATTTATTTGATCTTGGAATTGAGTCAAGAGTTATGAACATTCTATTACTTATTTACTACTAAGCTATATTCCTTGCTTATCAGGGTAACATTTATTTTAGTTAATTTTTGGTTAGTATACAAAGAAATGAGTTCATTATGATATATATATATATATATATGTATGTATACACACACATATTTGATACCTATTAATATTCAATTTTGCTCTTGTCTCCCTCATCCCTTTTGCCTCTTGTCGGTCCACTCCTTTCTCTGGGCTCCCCCTATCTCCCCCTCCACCCTTTTAGGTCTCTTTCTCTCTTCTCACAATCCCTTTTCTACTTTCGTGTCCTATGAATTTTCATTATTTATAAATCTAGACTTTTATATATGAGAGAAAGTGTGATATGTGATTTTTTTTTTCTGAGTCTGGCTTATATTGTTTAATGATTGCCTGACTCAGTCATATCCAGTTTTATTCATTTTTCTGCCGATGTCATAATTTCATTGTTCATTACAGCAGAATAAAATCTAGTGTGTGTCTGGAATTTTCATTATTCATTTATCAGTTGATGGATATACAGACTGGTTCCATGTCTTTTTTCTTTTACTTCATTGATACAAGGTTGGTTGGTGCCTCCCAGCCTCCTCCGTTTTTTTTTTTTTTTTTGAGATGGGGTTTTTCTGTGTATTCTTGACTGTCCTGGATTCACTTTGTAGACCAGGCCGGCCTCAAACTCACATAGATCCACCTGCCTCTGCCTCCTTGAGTACTGGGATTATAGACATGTGCCACCACGCCCAGTGAGACAGGGTCTCTTTCTATGTAGCTGTGTCTAAACCGGTACTCTAGTACCAAAGTCTATATCAAAGCTTGAACTCACATCAGCCCATGTGATGAGGCCTGACTTGGATATGTAAATGTGCAAGTGTCTCTATAGTAGGCAGACTTAGATTTCTTTGGGTACACACCCAAGAGTGGGATAGCTTGCTCACGTGGTAGTGAGGCTTTTATTTTTTTGAGGAACTTCCATACTGGTTTCCATAGTGGCTGTGCCAGTTTACACCTCGCCAAGAATGTTTAAGGGTGTCCTGGTTTCTCGCATTCTCACCTGCATTTGTTGTTCATTTTCATGATGATTGCCATTCCAGCTGGGTGAGATAGAATCTCAGAGATGATCCCGTCACCATTTTCCTACTAGGTAATGTTGAACATTTAAAAAAAAAATCAACTTGGTATTTTTTTTCCTTTGAGAGAGTCTATTCAGTTCCTAAGCTTACTTATAGTTTGGATTTCTTGGTATTTAATGTTTGGAGTTCTTTATAGATTCTTGATATGAATCCTCTGTGAGATACAGTTGGCAAACGTTGCCTCCCAGTCTGACATCTGATTGTTTCCTTGGCTAGTAGAACGTTTTTAACTTCATGCAGACCCATTAATCAATTCGTGTAATTCCCAGGGTCTTGGGGTCCTTCTCAGAACATCCTCGCTTGTGTCTCTTCAGCTATTTTAATCTAGTAGTGTAGGAGCTTTAGGTCTTTCCTTAAGGTCTGGGTCCACTTTTAACTGATGTTTGTGCGGAGCGAGGGCTGTGTATCTAGTTGCATTCTTCTATGTGGGCTTTTCCAGTTTTCTTAGTACCCCACTCAGCAACAAGACTGGCTTTCCTCCAATGTGTATTTTTTGCCACCTTTGTTGAAGACAAGGTAGCTGTAGCCGGGAGGTTTATTTTTGGTCTTTTATTCTAATTCATTGGCCTGTGGCCTGTGCCATTACCATGTGAGTTTTTGGTACGATGACTGTGTAGTTACAGTTTGAGAGTAAGCTTTATAATAAATACCCCCAGATTGCACTTTCTTCTTAAGGTTACTGTGACTATTTGGAGTTTTTTTTTTTTGAAGGCAAGCATTTTACCATCTGAGCGAGCTATCTAGCCTTAGAAAAAGCTTTTAAAGAGCAAACTTGACAGGAACATGCTTACAAGTAAAAGCCTGTCCCTACATTGGTCTTGAAGTTACTTTTTAAATTTTTGATAGAGGCTGCCCTTCATACTCTGGGAATGAGTCTGGGGTAGCTCTTCTGAAATCAAAGGTCTTTAGTGGAGAAAGAATTTGGGTAAAATGAGGAGAAATGATTATTTCCAGACATACAGCATGTTAAGAGATATCCTATGATGAACAGGAATAAGAATGATTAGAAGTATGTCCAAGGACCCTCCACACATGCCAAATGGGAACCTCGCTGCAGGAGATACACACCGCTGCTTGTGAATTGTCATAGTAACCACTGATTGTGAATTGTCATAGTAACCACCGCTTGTGAGTTGTCATGGTAACCACCGCTTGTGAATTGTCATAGTAACCACCACTTTCGAATTGTCATGGTAACCACCGCTTGTGAATTGTCTTAGTAACCACCACGTGTGAATTGTCATAGTAGCCAGCACGTGTGAATTGTCATAGTAACCACCACTTGTGAACTGTCATAGAAACTACCGCTTGTGGATTGTCATAGTAACCACTGCTTGTGAATTGTCATAGTAACCACCACTTGTGAATTGTCATGGTTACCACCGCTTGTGAACTGCCTTAGTAACCACCATGTGTGAATTGTCATAGTAACCACCACTTGTGAATTGCACCGTAAGTTGCTCTTGTCCTCTGTGGTGAGAGTATCTCATGGACCCCAGAGAGGAAGGACTGAAGTGGGAAGTGTGTTGGCTATGTCTGTGTGAAACTAAACATCTGGGCAGTAGCTAGAAATTTTAGCCAAAGCATCTGGAAGTTTATTTCCATTTGTGGGTTATTGTGCTGGCTTTGATGGCACTGTCTGAGGTGGCTCAGCCTGCTTTTAGCTGCTTATTTAATGTCACAGAGACACAGAAACTAAAAAATCACATGCTATGATGACAGGTTGGTTATGGTTAAAGAATATTTTAAAAAGTTTTTAATATCAATTAAAACATGGTTACGTCCCATATAATAATAAGCTGTTTTAGCATATATGAATTGTGGATTTTATTGTGATATTTCATACATGTATCAAATGTACTTTGATAATATTATTTTCCCCCTCACCCTGTTGTTCTTTCTTCCCTCTAAATAGCCACTCTTCTAACTGTGTGATTTTATTTGTGTATGTTAATTATGGATAATGTATCTTCTTACATTTCCAGATATATAATGTACTCTGATCATATTTACTTCCCGATAGCACCCTCTTCTCTTTCTTTCACTTCATCAGTTGTCTTCCTCTTCCCACGTGTTTTCTAATTCTTTCATCCCTTTGTGTGTGTTTACGTTTTTCATATAATATATTTTGGTTATATTCTTTCCCCTCTCCCAGCTCTTCTCAGATCCTTCCCATCTCTTTATCCACTCAACTCCATGTTTTTCCTCCCTCTTTTCTCTCTCTAAAAAGCTCCAAAGAACAAAAAATGAAAACCTAAATAATTGTTAGGTAGTTAACTTAGGCTTACTTACAGGACTATGTGTGATGGGCTGTTCCCAGCTCATGGGAGCCTTACCAGTGACTGCACTATTGTCTCTTCTCAGCTTTCACTAGCTGCATATAAATCCCCCCTTTATGGCAAGATGCTGGAGATACTCAATGTTGTGCAGATAACCCCAGCTTAAGAGTGTAGCTGCGATGTCATATTCAGCCATTAAGGTTCTACATCATCTCCTGCTCTCTGCCTCTTCCCCTAGCCCTTCCTCTTCTTTGTCTGTGATGCTCCTTGAGCCTTGGAGTGGTGCTAGAGATTCTCACTTTATAGCTGAGCATTTGGCTGTCACTTAATCCCATCACACTGACCAGTTGTGAGTCTCTACAGTTACCACTGCCCAGTGCAAAAAGAAGCATCTCTGATCAAAGCTGATAGTAACAATGACCCATGGGTATAAACATGGTTATTTAGGTGACAATTTGATTGACATATCATATCTACTTAGCAAAATGACAGTTTTATCTTCCTTCTAGGGTCCAAAGTATCCCCAGACCTAGGTGTTTGGCAGTTTTTACAGTATCTGATGAAGATTGTCTCCTATAGAGTGGACCTCAAATCCAATCAGAGTCTAGTTAGTCACCTTTGTAACATATTTGTCAGTATTGAACCACTAGGAACATCTTACCTAGCTTGTTGGTAGTGCTGTATGTAGGGTCCACAGCTGGAGAAAAGGGCTGAGGACTATTCTCCCTTCACATCCTAAGGGCACCTTTTGGCACTGTGAGACTATCCTGCAGCGGGGAAGCCACTCACCCAGCTCCAGCTTGGTTTATGTATGCCCTGCAGTCAGAGTGTCTGGTGTCTTCAGAGTGTCTGGTGTCTGGTGTCTTCAGCAACAGGAGCTTACCATTTTGCTCAGGTGCTAATTGTTAATATTGATTTGGGAGTGCTAGGGGCCTCCCTGACCAACAAACACAAGAAAAGAGCCCACTCCTATCACTGGAGGTTTTATTTAATAACATGCTTTCTGAGAGCAGGTTTGTCCATTCATACGACCTTTGTACCTACTTCCCAAATTGTGTGTGTGTGTATGTGTGCGTGCACATGTGCATATGCATATGAATATGCCTGCACTTGTGCATGGGCACATGTATGCATTAGTCTTTCATGTGGAGGCCAGAAATTGACTTCAGGTATCTTCCCCTGTCACTTTTATTTTTATTTTTTATTTTTTTGAGACAAGGTCTTTCACTAAATCTAATAAAGCTTGCTGTTTGCTAAACTGGTTGACCAGAAAGCTCTCAGGATCTACCTATCAGGATCTACCTGTCTCCATCCCTGCCTCCTGTGCTACAAGTTGTAGGCATGCACTGTCACACCTGGCTTTTACACGGGTGCTAGAAATCCAAATCCAGGTGGCTTTCAGGTTCATGTGCTTGCCGAGCAAACATTTTACCCACAGAATCACCTCTTCAGCTCTCTGTAATTAGCTTCTCATGCACGAAGTTTCCTTAAGTCTTTTTCATCCATACTTTTGGTTTGCCCTCCCTATTGATGTCTTTTTTTTTACTTTTCCCACTTTCTCCACTTTAATTGTTCTTCTCAACCTTCTCCTTTCACTTTTATATCTCATGCATCAAACTCAGCATCTCAAAGCCTCCTCTCCCTCTCTGATCAACCCCTCTATAGTTTCCTAGATGCTACACACACCTGCTCCCACATAAATACATATATTAAAATATGAAGCTAGAATTTATCTATGAGATAAAAACATATGGTGTTTGTCTTTCCAAGCCTAGGTTACCTAGCTTACTATAATATCTTGCAGCTCCAAACATTTTTCCTGCAAGTTTTATAACTTTATTTTTTTCTTCAGAGAAGAATAAAATTTCACAGATATTTGTACCACATTTCATTACCCTTTTATCAGTTGAGGGCATCTGTGATGATTCTGTTTCCTTGCTATTGTGAAGAGAGACAAGAAAGATGAGTGAGCAAATATCTTTGTAGTAGGATACAGGATCCTTTGGGTATATGTCCAGGGGCGGTCATATGATTATTCAAGTCTTAGTTTTTAGTTTTAATATCCACAGTGGCTGTACCAGTTTACACCCCACACAGTGAATATGAGGGTTCTGCTCACTCCACATCCTGACCAGCATTTATTGCCATTTGGTTTCTAGCTGAAAACTATTATGATTAGAGTGAGCTGGAATCTCAAGGTTATAAGTGTAACTTTTTATTTTCTGAAAGTAATTGTTGTCTCAGAGGTTCACTGCCTCTGTCTGCTAACCTGGGCCTAGATCTGGAAGCTTTGAGCCTTCTTATAATCTAAACCAGGCTGAGAATGTTTTCAGCCTCTGAGACTTAATGCTGAATAAGCTCCCACCCTTCCTAGCTCTTCCTGAACTCTGGCTGGTTGGTTCGACTCAGCTATTCTGGCTCAAACGCCTCTCTGAGCTGACTGATCCAAACTGGCTTCTCTCAGCTTCTGACTGAATTGCTCTGCTTGGCCTCAAACGAACTCTAGCAATCTGTTCTAATCTTCTGACTTCTTTTTATTCTCTGGCTTGTTCTGTCTTCACATGAGTCTAGCTTGTTCTCTTGCTGTCTCTGTAAAACTCTCTCGGTAAAATTGCCTCTTTCCTCTCTCTGCTGCTCTCTTAAGTTGCCTCTTTCCTGTCCTCATGTGAGTTGGGCATATTTTTTTTTTCTGTCAAATCTTTCATTTGTCACTTTGCCTCTCAATTAGGCACCACTTCCAAACATATGTGCTTCCTTCTACACACTAACCTTACCTAGATTGTGTGGGATTAAAGGTGTGTGCTAGGGGCCGCTCTGTACTCCAGTCTTATCACAGAGACCTAGAAGGTCTGTATGTGATCAGAGCAGCCATGTGGCTGCATTAAAATTACTCTAAACAAAAGAGTTTTAATAAGCATTTCTCTTATGTATAATGATGTTGAACACTTAAAATTTGTCTACATATTTTTTCTTTTGAGAATTCTGTTTGATTCCTTAGCTTTTTTTTTTTGTGGGGGGAGGTCTGGGTTGTTTTCTTGTTTAGTTTTCTGTGTATTTTGGTTATTAATTCTATGTCAGATGGCCACGGTTTTCTCCCATTCTATCGGCTGTGTCTTCACCCACTTAACAGTTTACTTTGTGATACAGAAGCTTTTAAATGTCGTTAGGTCGCATTTGTCCATTTGTCCCATGAGGCCCCTCATTTCCATGCTGGAGTCCCATTCAGGAAGTCCTTACGTATGCCTGTGCATTGTAGTGGGTTTTTTTTTTTCCTGTTTCTTTTTTCTCTAGCAATTTCAGACTTTCAGATCTTATCTTAAAGTCTTTGATTCATGTGGATTTGAATTTTTTTTTTCAGGTAAGAGATACAGTTCTCGTTCTTCTCCAATATGAAGATAATGTTTTTTTTCTAGCACTGCCTGTTGAGGATACTGTCTTTTTGCCAACGTGTACTTTTGGCATTGTTGTTAAAACAAACAAACAAACAAACAAAACCCTCAAAACCAAAACCAAACCAGGTAGCTGTAGCTATATGGGCTTTTTATCTGAGTCCTCTACTCCAGTCCATTGGTTTCCATGTGCCAGTCTCATGTTGTTTATTTGCATTTATTTATTTATTTATTTATTTATTTATTTATTTCCAGAGCCGAGGACCGAACCCAGGGCCTTGCGCTTGCAAGCGCTCTGCCACTGAGCTAAATCCCCCCAAGCCCCAGCCCGGGCCCGCCATGTTGCTTTTATTACCATAGCTCTGCGGTGCAACTCAGAGCAGGAAGAGTGGTATCTCTAGTGGTATTCTTTGCTCAGGATTGCTTCGGTTATCTGGAATCTTTTGTGTTCCCATATAAAATTTAAGACTTTAAAAAAAATTATATTCCCATGGGCAGTGGTGGTCTACACCTTTAATCTCACCACTTTGGAGGCAGAGGCAGTTGCAACTCTGTGAGTTCAAGGCCAGCCTGGTCTAGAGAGGAGAGTGAGTTCCAGGACAGCCATGGCTACACAGAGCAAACTCCGTTGTGAAAAACATACATATGCATATATATGTATATAAATATATAATATATAAAAATATTTTATTTGATGCTAACCTGAAATTCAAATTTAACTGGATATCATACACATACACACACACACACACACACACGCACACACACGCACACACATACATACTCCTTGAAGAATGGTGTTGGAATTTTGATGGAATCTTTATTTTTGGTTAAAAAAAATTAAAAGAATTGAATCAATAGACTCACAGTCTTCCTTTTAGAAATGTAATCTTTTTAATTGTAATAGAATTATATCTCATCTCTCCCTCTCTCTTTTCTTTTTTGGACAGGGTCTAACTATATAGCCTTGGCAGGCCTGGAACTTGCTATGTAGATTGTGCTCTCCTTGACTTATACACATCCTCCTGTGTCTGCCTCTAAATGCTGGAAGGAAAGGCATGCACCACTGGGCCCAGCTCCAGCATTTCCTTAGTTTAAGTTGGACGGTAATGTTTGCAGCGAGAGGAAAGCCTGGCATGATGAGAGGATTTTTTGACATTAAGGATATAGGCAAGACTTGGGGGATGTCCAGAATATTAATATTTCATTTTTGTTATGTAGAATTCTGTTGTTCTGGGACAAAGATGATAAGGAGTCAGTAACAAGAAACATAGATTCCCCTTCTCCCCCCTAGCTTGCTTTTTTATCTTCTCCATCCAACCAGAGTTTGCTATTTCCTGAGAAAAAAATATGGATACAATATGAAGATTCAGCGGTAGAATTTGTTCTCTCTTAAGAGCTTTGTGTGTGTGTGTGTGTGTGTGTGTGTGTGTGTGTGTGTGTGTGTGTGTGTATTTGAAAACTACTGGACTGGATCAATGGAAGTGATCAATAACGAAAGCCGTCTTCAGGAACAAGGAGTAAAAATGTCAAACAGAAATGTGCTCTTGGCCAAACAGAAGGGGGGAAGGGTAATTTCTTTTCTAGCAACAAGTCCTGCTAAGGCGACTAATTATAGTTAACAGATATTGCCTGGGACTTACATTAAAGTTTTATTTGATGCTAACCTGAAATTCAAGTGTAACTAGATGTCTTGTGCTTTTATTTGTTATAGCTGAAAACCCAATCACATATTCTTTATGACAAAATTGTGAATGGATTCTCCAAGATAATGATTATTTTTCTATACACAGGAAAAAAATTCTCACATCTTGGCTACATACATCAGAACATATGAGTCCCCGCCAGCCCCCTCTTTAAGTCCCTACACAACTTTCCCCTTAGCCAGCAATCTTTTCGCCCTGCCACCTATAAAAGGAATAGTCTGGAAGGGCCCAGTCCTCCCCTCAGGACATTGAGAACAAATTAGTGTAACTCCTGTCATTAAGCTAACTTTTCCAATTCTTCTTGAGACAGGCTCTCATGAGCCTTCTTTTTTTGCTTTTTATTATTATTGTGTCAATATTTCCCAGACCTTCACAGTGAGATATTGGAGAAAGAGCTGCAGGGAGTCTAAAGGTGTTGATTTACTGTCATCACTCAGGGAATCCGAGAGAGGCCTGGAGAGGCTGGATACTCTATTGTGTCACCTCTACTCACGCATGACATGTTGGACCTTCTCACCTCACTGTGTCCTGCAGAAAATTACTTTCAATACTAAGTATAAAAAGATAATAATAAGATAAAAACCGTAGCAATGAAATCTTGCTCTATTACAATAATTTTTTTAAAAGCCCCACTAGTCTCTTATTCATTTCTCTAGTTTCTTTTTCCTTTTTTTTTGTGTGGCATATATGATCATGTGAGTGTGTGTGTGTGTGTGTGTGTGTGTGTGTGTGTGTGTGTGTGTGTGTGTGTTTGTGTGTGTGTGCCTAGAGGCTAGAGGTCTTCTTCAGTTAGTATTTCCTTATTTATTTTTTGGGGACATGATCTCTTGTTGGATTTGGAGTTGGCTGGCTGGCCAGCAAGCCCTGGGGATGCTCCTGTCTCTGTCTCCTAGTGCTGGGATTAGAGGCAAACAGTGCTATGCCTGACTTTGTACATGGGTGCTACAAAGCATGTTGCCAGCTGAGTCACCTTCTTGGCCCACATCCATCCATTACCTATTCAATCAGGCAGTAAGCTTCATGAGGGCAAAACACCTTGTCTGTCTGTTTCCTTGTAGCATGCCTTCCACTTAGAATAACGTCAAAGAAAGAGTCTCAATAAATTATGCGTGAATAAATGGAGTCTGGCAAGCAGTGCAAGGCTGGTATCTTGCATAAGACACTGTGCAACCCAAGGCGCATCTATACAACCTTTAGTCTATTTTATCTTTGTGTTTCATGTGGTTTCTAATGAAGTCTTCCAGTGACCCAACAAAGAAATTCAGTCTTCAGTTATGAGTCTCAGGTTCAAGTTAGCATAAAAAAAACCTGTTATCAAAAAATGTCTTGGAGTGTTTCAATAATATTTTCGAGTGTTGCTCGAGTGTCCATTATCTGAGCTGTTTGAGGCTAGAAGCTAAAAACCAGGATGAAAAGCAACTTAGGGGGAAGATAGGGTTTATTTCACTTTATGTTTTCAGGTCTTAGTCCAGCACGGAGGGAAGTCAGGACAGAAACTGAAGCAGGAGTGAGGCAGAAACCAGGAAGGAATGCTGATTTCTGCCTCCCTCCCTTCTTTGTTCTCAGACAGCTTTCTTATTCAGCAAAAAAAATTACCTGCCCCACGATCCCACCAGTGGTTGCCTGGGCACAGCTGGCCACAACCCTATCAATCAACAATCAAATAATTCCTCATAGACATGGCCACAGGCCAATCCGATCTGAGAAATCTCCCCAGTGGAGACTCTCTTGGATAGCTCTGGGCTGTGTCAAGTGGATAGACGAGGCTAGGACGCTGGTCTTTACCATCGGAATTTCATAAATGATAAATACAATTACGAAAAAGGTTTCTAGACAGTTAAAATGAGATCTCCATCTTGGATAATTTATTACATGAAGGTAAAGGTTAACAATAACAGTCCCCTGGAAGTATAGGCTCAGGGTTGTACTTTTATCACCACATTCAGTTCTCAGAAACCTGAAAGCTGTCATAGCTTCACTTTATAGAGGAAGACACCACAGAAACCTGAAAAAACAGAATAGTAACAACCAACGGGAAGGCAAAGTAACCTGCCTAAGTCACACAGCTGGAAACTTGAGGAGCGGGGATATAGACGTATAGTTCTTACATTTCAAAAACGATTCCTCATAGTGACCATGTAATATACAATACGTTGGAAGAAAGACGTTTTTGGTTAGGTTTCAACCCATTACACACAATAATGATGGGGTACAGTTATAGGTTCCTCTAATGATAGAGTAAATTGATTGTGTGCTTCTAGAATTATGGGCAAGAGTTTTTCTAGTAGGTTTTTTTTTTCTTCTATTATACATAGTTTTCCTTCAGCAACTTAAAAAGTACTTTGTTAAAATTTGAAATTATAATATATTTACATCACTTTCTCCCTCCAGCCCCTCTCACGCACCCTTCCTTCATTCTCTATTTCAAACTCATGGCCTCTTTTTCTTTAGTTGTTGTTACACACACACACACACACACACACACACACACACACACCCTTACCTCAGTCTTTTTAGTGCTACCTCTGTGTATGTTTCCAGGGCTGACCACTTGGTATATACAGTTCACGGTAGCCAACTGGGGGAGGCTCTTTCCCCTGGGGGAGACATTTTCCCCATTCTCAGCACTCCCCCATTTCTCATAGTTCCTTGTTTAGGGTTGAGGGCCCACGCCATACTTTATTCTTCTTATTCTTCAACTGGGAGAACTAATGTGCAAATAAATCTTTATCTATTTTCCTGCTAACTAATCTTAACAAACAAACAAACAAAAACAAAACAAAACCCAAAACAAACCAAACAGTAGCAGCAAGGTCCTGCACCCAGTGAGGACGGGATGATGTATGCGGTTATGTACGTATGACCTTTACTTTTTCTTGCTGGGCTTTATTTCTTTTACTCATGGGCTTATAAAGCACAGGTTGGATGGTAGCCTGCTTTTCCCCCACAGAACTCTCATTTTAAAGTGTGGTTTCCAGCCATGTGTTAATTTTAGTACCGTTTTACTTCATTAAAATAATTGGCAACTTCCTTGAGTTCATCACAATGGGAGTTTACCTATTTTTAACTGTCTAAAGCTCAATGAAGTGGTGCTATTTTTACTTGAAAAAAATAAGCCCTCATGAGTTATTTCTGAAGACTTTCCCCTATAAAAGGTGGGTACTTACGTCACTTCCATTTCACAGTAGAGAAGAGTCGGGGCTCCAAGAAGTTAAATAACCCGGGAGGGGCTTCCGAACACCAGTCCTAGCTCCTGCCTCAGCTCAGTGTTCTTGGCCACAGAAGAGTCAACCTTATGATGTCTGTGACCTCTTGGCTCTGCCTCCTATTTATAGGCAGCCATCATCCTTCACAGCATTTAGAACATGACCACTGGTACCCAGGGTTATGTTCAAACACTCTATCATCCAAAAAGAGCTGTGATTACGACTGGGTTACCCTCTATCATGGCCAGTTCTGGTTGGGAGTGGCTGTTAAAGTGATGTCACCTCTCTTCCAGTGAACATCTAGGAGTAGCAACACTCCTCACCCCGTATCCCTGCATCCTCAGCATCCCTAGGTCTGGGGAGTGGTTTTGTTTTGTTTTTGTGTGTGGTTTTTTTTGTTTTGTTTTGTTTTTTTGTTTTTGTTTTTTGTTTTTGGCTCCTTCATGGCATTTTCTGTTGGTTTGGCTTCTTTGAAAGCCCCACCCCCAATGCTGCTTGCTGCTAAAGAGCGGCAAACAGACCCTCAGGGAAGTAGACAGAAAGGTAAGCAGCTGATGTCGAGGAAGAATCAGCAGCATTATTCTTGCTTTCTTCTATTCAGAAAGTCCAAGTTAAAGTGTCAATAGAAGGCCTCGGAAGGACACTGTCGTGTGGTATTTTATCTAGAGCTGGGGCCTGGGCCTCTCCTTTGTTGGTCCTCATATCTTGCCCCATGTCTTGAAATACCTTCTTTGTACACATTCCTCCCAGTTTCTCTTCTGAGGTTCTAGTGTGTGCAAAATTTGCATAGGCAGCTCTGCTCAGCATGCTCAACGCACTCTTGACCTTCTTCCCAGACTCCTCTTCTCTCAACCACCCCCTCCCTTCCTGGTAAGCATCTGCTTTAGTCTCTCAGTTAACTCAGGTTAGATGCTCAGGCCTCACCTGTCACTCATTTTGCTCACAGCTCATATCTAATCAGCTCTCACATCTGTCACAATATGCTCAGAAATCTGACCACTCTTCATGCTTCATGCCCATCATCCGAGCCTAGAGTCCCTGCCTGCCTCCTGAGTTGCTGTAATAGTATTATTCTTCCTTCACCCTTGCTTTGTAGTCTCTTCTCCACAGACCAGTGAGTGCAATTTAAAAAATTTTAATTTTATTAATTTATTCCGATTACATCTCAATTGTTGTCACTTGTATCCTCCCGTTCCTCCCTCCCTCCCTCTTTCACCCTCTTTCACCCTATTCCCCTCCCCTAGATCTAAGACTGAGGGGACCTCCTCCCCCACTATATGGTCATAGGCTACCAAGTCTCATCTTGGTAGCCTGCTTATTCTTTCTTTGAGTGCCATCAGGCCTCCCTATGAAGAGGAGGAAGTGGTCAAATATGGGGCACCAGAGTTCATGTCAGAGTCAGTCCCTGCTCTCCACGTAACTGTGGAGAATGGAGAATTTAAAGATTGCAGAATTATGACCATCCTCTGACTGAAACCCATCAGCAGTCTCTCATTTCCTTTGGTGAGGGATCCAGACTCCTACATGATCAGACTTCCTTCCCTGACCTCTGACCTCACCTCCAGCCACCTTCTCCTTGTTCCACTGCAGTCCAGCCATAGTGGCCTTCTCACATGGAACTTGCCAGTCACAAGTACTTTGGTTCTTCATCTATCCAGAACACCGTCCTCCCTGGACTCCGTGTCTGCTTTACCTCTCTGCTCAAAACTCTCTACTAGAGAGTTTCCTGCGATCTATGTAGAACAGTGCTATCACCTGAGAGCATGTTTTCCGTGTAGCCCCATTACCTTGAACAGTGCCATGACCTGGTACAAGGAGACAGTCAGAAACATTTGCTCTCAATGAGTAAAAATTAATCAATTAGTTACCAAGTAAGAAAATAATTTTTGTTTTGTGGCTTCCCCTTGAATGTTTTAAATTTAGTCCTAGGTTCTAGTGCTACCTTAGTACACACACACACGCACACACATTCATCATAGGGAAGAAAATTTGTCCCAATTTATTCACCTATAAAATTAAGGGTTTCTCTAGCTAGTGTGTAGGGTATGTGAGCACATTTTTCTGAGACCATATACGTATAGCATTTCTGAGCATACTGTGCTGAGCTTCTTCTATGGCTCTTCCTGTGTTTGCAGTGCTGGAGACAGCATTTTTCTTCAGCATCTGAGGATCCTTGATCCTCATCCACACATCATGTACTTGTGCAAATATGAGGAGTATTGTGTGATATGTTGCCAGGCATGGGCTAACGGTGACAGAACATAAAGTTGTTATATAATGTACATTAAACCATCAGAGCAGACTTAAGGTTATCTATAAAATAATCTGGCCTCACTAATCTTCACTTGGCTACATTTACTTGAGTAGGCAAGATGTACAGGACTATGGTGGGCATTATTATAACCAAAGAATCCCTTTGGGGAATGTTTTACATGTGAATTTCCATGGTTTCATAACTGTGTTGGAAAAATCAAATAATTCAAAACCACTGATGTTATGATAGTGGTTCTAGAGGGCAGAAATGTGTTCTGTGCCTTTGTAGAGTTTGGTGTAGGCTGAAAGAAAGAACTGTGAGTCCATACATGTGTGTGGTAGATGCAGGCTTGGTGTCTTAGCGTTTTATTGCTGTGAGGAGACACTATGTCCATGGCAACTCTTGCAAAGGAAAGCATTTAACTGAGTCTGGCTTACAGTTTCAGAGGTTAAGTCTGTTCAGTCCATCATTATGGTGGGAAGCATGGCAGCATGCAAGCAGACATAGGCCGGAGAAGGAGCTGAGAGTGCTACATCTGAATCTGCAGGCAGCAGGAAGAGACAGTGTGCCCCTAGGCCCAGCTTGAGCTTGTGAGACCTCAAAGGCCACCCCCAGTGACACACTTCCTCTGAAAAGGCCATACCTACTTCAACAAGGCCACACCTTCTAAGAGTGCCACTCCCTGAGAGCTTGTAGGGGCCATTTTTATTCAGCTCTTAGGAGGCTGTTTACACAGAATGCATTTCCTCTTCATGTCTTGACCTAGTAATGATAATACCTTGAATGGTACTGAGACTCAGATGTTTGTGCTATTCCTCGTGAGCCTCCTTTAGAAATGAGCCCTCCCTCCCCCTTGGAATCATCCTGTTTCACACGAGTCATCTATTTCTGGTTGGGGTGTGGCCTAATACAGCCCCATAACACATTCTACTTTTAATGGGAACACCAATAGGTTATGCCTGTTTTGGTCCAGCAAGGTTGCTGCACCTTTTACTAAAAGTTGGACTTGATATCTGACCAAAGGAGATGAAGTCAGTTTTCTAAATTCTGAACCTTTGGTGAAAGCCCCTGGACTTGAAATCTCGTTTGCCCATCCTTGTTACTGCATACTTGCCCTTAGTGTCCTAATAGGTCACTTGACATTATGGTGTAATTCCCAAATTAAGACTTCTTTGAGAGTGCAGAGGTATACCGTGACTAAGTGATTCATGGACAATTTATATAAGCCAAGACTGTGGAAGGCAAACGTGACCTAGTGACTGTTACAGAGGTGACATGAAGGGGGGCTACACAGTGGTCTCTTATTCTCTGCAGGGGATGGCTCCAGGTCGCTTTCCTCACTTGCCACGAGTACCAAAATCTGAAGATGTTCAAATTACTTAGATAAAGTGGTTTGGTATTTTCATATAACTTACACCCACCCACCCCAAATTTAAAATAACATACCAGTTGTTTACAATGCATAATATACACGGTAAGTTCTCATGCTGTATAATTTGGGGGATTTTTTTTAAAAAAAAAAAGCAAATTCTGTACAAGCTCAGAACAGGTGCATTCTTTAAACATTTGTTGTTTGTTCTCAAACAGGTCCTCACTATGTAGGTCAGACATCAATTCATGATCCTCCTGCCTCAGGCTACTGAGTGCTGAGGAAAGGTACACGATCTCATGTTTTGTTTTTGTTTTTGTTTTTTTTCTGAATAATTTTGATGCAAGTTTGATTGAGTGCAGGATATAAAACCTGTAGCTTAAGAGAGCCAACTACGTTTTTTTTTCCTCCATCAATTTGAAGTTATGATTCTACCACAGAGGGTAATGAGCCTCCTCCTGTTAGCAAGACCTACCTACCTTTTTGGTCCTCTTTGGGGGCCCTGTCCTAGGCCATAGGGAAAAGCCTCATTGTTGTCTTTGGCAGTTCCTGGATGAAGAATGTCCGCTCTAGCACGAGTTGGATGATTGAAGTTTCTCTCTGCCAAGCTGGGTGGCAGTGTGGGTAGCTCCTGGCTTATTCCTAGCATTGCCTTTAGTTAGGAATTAGAGTCATATGAAAGTCCTTGAGAAGATAGTCTCCTAGTGTCTTCAGATTCTCTCGTTGTCATCAAAAGAATTAGAGCATGTCTAAGCTCCCGAAAGAGACTATAAAAAAGCGTAATACACTTGGAGAGAATAAGAAGACTACAGACCCGTGGAGAGAAAGGGCAGACACACTTCAGCCTAGCCTGTGAGCAAAGGCCACGGGCGCATCAGGGCACCAGCTGCTGCACAGAGCGGATGAAAGGCTTGAGGCACATCACCAGCGCACACGTGTGTTTGAAGAACTGGGTTTACTTAGTGTGATGCATTCTCTTTATAAACCTTTCATCAACTAAAAATGTGAAGAGATGCTTCAAAGCATCAGGACCACCCCAGCGGCCGGGGTTGTGCCTGGAAGCTGCTCCCTCCTCATTTGGCTTGGAGGTTTTTTTTGGCTTGGATGTAGTGCATCGGATTAGCCAGCCAATTACCGAGCTGATACTCTATCTGCCCCTCCAGGGATTTCCCTTCAGATGCTCACAGAAACATTTTGTTTTCCCTGGAAGAACAGTTCGGTCAGCCTTCGGGTAACCACCTTTTGTAGCCTGTGCCAGAGTTTGGATTGATTTCTATAGCCTGATCCTCCTTGATGTTCTAGTTCAGGGTGTTCCTGTTGGTGATTTATGGGGAGCACTTTCAGCCCTCTAACCTGGTGATCATAATTACCATTATTGAAAACAAAGGTGTTCCTCCAAGTGGCTGCCTCTTCCTGCACATTCAAGAATGTGCACGTGTGCATTTTTACATTGTGAAAGAACAGGGAGCTACTGGTTTTGTGTGTGTGTGTGTGTGTGTGTGTGTGTGTGTGTGTGTGTGTTTTGTTTTTTTTCTCTCCTGAGAAGGCTCTTCTAGGATTAAGTGATACTCTTATTCTTATGATTCTAGTTATAATCCCCTGCATTTGGACTTATTTATTGCTTAATGGCTCAGATTGGCACCTCACTGATCTGGACTTCCAAGGCAAATGCCACCAGAGAAGAATTATGCCTCCGAGTCTGATAGCTTCTGTAGATGAAAGGGTGTGGTTGAGATCATAGGCCTAGTGCTTGGCCCTTCCTATGAACAATTGTCTTGGAGAGGTCAGATAAGTAGGCACATGGCCTCAGTTCAGCTCTGCAGGATTTGGGAGGTCTTACCAAGTGAGAGGTAAAGTATGAACCAAGACTAAAATGCACCTCTACTGTCATCTGCACTGTCCCCACTGCCACCCACTTTCCTGTACTGAGAAAAGAAAAATTCTCAGATTGCCTTGGTGGTGGTGGTTATTGTTCTTTTCTTTTGTTTTGTCTGTGCTTCTAGACTCTTCTAGACACTTCATCGAAATGCTCTTGCTAACAAGCCAAGTGACTGCTTAGAGTGATGGATGCTGTGGTAGTAAGCGCTGTGTCAGTTATGTTTTGCTGCACCGATTAAACATTCTGGCCAAAAGACCTTAAGGAAGAACAGGTTTATTTTTGGCTTACAACTCCATAAGGCTAGAATCTACATTGTCAGGAAATGCATGGCAGCCTGGTGTTGAGAGTGAATAAACTGGCCAATCACGTATTAACAGAATACAGGAAGCAGAGTGAGGAAGCAGGAAGTGATACAAGCCTATAGTGTCAGGAAATGTATGGCAGCATGGTGGTGAGAGTGAAAAAACTGGCCAATCACATATTAACAGTATACAGGAAGCAGAGGGAGCAAGCAGGAAGTGATGCAAGCATCTAAACCAAAATCCCGCCCCCAAGGAAGGACTTCTTCAGCAAGGCTGCACCTTTAAAGCTTCCACGACCTCATCAAACAGCATTGCAGACTGCAGGCCAAGTGTTCACAGAAAGAGCCTGTGGGAGATTTTTCTCATTTCCACAGTAACAAGGCCCTGATGCTCCTCCGTGAGAGCGATCCCTGATCCACCTCATTCACTTAGAGTCATCAATTCTATTCTTCACTCATTTTTGCAGCATTTATGAAATATCTGCAACATTGTGCTCAGGGCTAGAAAATTGTGATGAATGACACTATCCCTTTTTGGCTAAGGGTATAATAGCACACCCAGAAAACCTCAGAGGCACAAACGTAAATTCATAAGAATAAATGAGTTTTTGTAAGATGGCTGGATCATTAATAATTCAAAGTGAAAAGCTTTTTTCTTTCTATACTAAAAATTAAACCTAGAAATGGAAACAGACAACAGTGTTTTAGTCAATGTAATAACATAATGTATAATTATACATCATTTAAAAAACTAAGAAATCTTTATGTCATTAAGGAATATTAGCTCCTTATGAGGAGTATGGAATAAATTCAAACAGATAGATACACATGCCATAGTTCTAGACAGAGTCATAAAAACACCTAGAATTGCCCAAAGTTATTTTATAAGTTTATCATAATGCCAGTAGATTCCAACTATTTCTATTTGGATAAAATCATGAAAAATTCTTATGAAAATAAATGCCCTTTTTGCAATGGTGAGAAGAATAGAGAGGCATACAGAAAGAATAATAAATACTTTTATTATTAAATATAAATATACTTGATAAAGCTACTACTTAAAAATAACACATTATGGTATTGACACAGAATAAACATATCAGCAGAAAATAGAGTCTAGGAGATTTTTTGTCATATATGAGCAATTATTGTATAATGAAAGTGGAGTTGTGGTATATTAGACAATAAGTGAGGTATTTAATAAACTGGCACACTATCCTTCTGCATGATATACAGATCATGAAAAGTATGACAACATATATGATGAGTGGCTTGAAAGTTTAAACATAAACAAGAAGGTAATTGATATTATAGAAAAAAAATCTAAGTGATTATAAGTAACCAAAGATTAGGGGAGACCATCCATTATAACCAGTTCAGGAAAGCCTGAAACCATTATACATTATAGATGATCTGACTAGGGCAAGCACATAAGTTAGGGTATGTGGAGCTAAAAAAAATTGGACAGAACATTCTCCACAGTTGAGTGGAGAGTGGGGTATGACTTTCACACGAACTCTGGTGCCTCACATTTGACCATGTCCCCTGGAGGGGGAGACCTGGTGGCACTCAGAGGAAGGACAGCAGGTTACCAAGAAGAGACTTGATACCCTATGAGCATATACAGGGGGAGGTAATCCCCCTCAGGAACAGTCATAGGGGAGGGGAATAAGGGGAAAATGGGAGGGAGGGAAGAATGGGAGGATACAAGGGATGGGATAACCATTGAGATGTAACAAGAATAAATTAATAAAAAATAAAAATATTCCACGCAATGGTAAAGGATGAGTATTTATAACACTCAGGCAGGAGTGAGAACCAAAAAGGATGAAGTGACTTCCCCCTAATGTGGTCTGGGATGGGAATGGGTAATATACTGAAGAACAAAATCTAGTAGTTAGAGAAATGAAAATTAAGGTAACAAGTGTCATATTTTACATGTTCGACTTGAAAGTACTAAGAAGTGCAATAACATCTATTCCTGAAGAGCAGGCAGGAGTATGGGGCAGGGGCTCTCATTTCACTTTGCTGGTAAAAATGTGAATTGGTGTGTGTGTGTGTGTGTGTGTGTGTGTACACGTGTGTATGGTGTGTGTACATATGTGTGTATATGTGTGGTGTGTGTGCATATGTGTGCATGCATGTATGTGGTGTATGATGTGTGTGTGGTGTATGATGTATGTGTATGTGTGTGTGTGTGTGTGTGTGTGTGTGTGTGTGTGAGAGAGAGAGAGAGAGAGAGAGAGAGAGAGAGAGAGAGAGAGAGAGAGAGAGAGAGAGAGATTTGGGCCTTGCATGTACTAGGCAAATGCTTTACCACTCAGCTGTACCTCCACTCTCAGTCTTTTTGAAAGCCTTTTGGCAGTATTTATAAAAATTAAACAAATGGTCCCTCCCACTCCATGTTCCCTTTCTACTTTCCTGGCTTCTGTGATTACCTCAGGTTATATATTCAAATCTAAGGATTCAGAGCTGGGAGCCACAAATAAGCAAGTACATGTGGCATTTGCCATTTGTCTTCCTGGGCCTGGGTTACCTCTCTCAGTATATTTCCCAGTTTCATCCATCTTCCTGCAGCGCTCTTGACTTCATTTTAAAACAGATGAATAGTGTTCCATAGTGTATGCGCTACCCTTTCATTATCCATTAATCAGTCGAAGGACATTTGCATTGTTTCCATTTCCTAGTTATTGTGAACAGAGCAGCAATGAACATGGCGGAGATACATCTGTGGCTTTGGGCATCTAGTTCTTTGGGCATATGCCCAGGCGTGCTATAGCTGGGTCATGTGGTAGATCTGCTTTCAGCTTTTTGAGAAGTTCTCCACACCGATTTGCATACTGGCCTTGCCAGGTTACAATCTCAACAGTACTCACTGGCAGTTGTTGGTTGTTTTCTTGATCTTAGCCATTCTGACTTGGGTAAGAGGAAATCTCACAATAGTTTTAATTTATAATTACTCAATTGCTAAGGATGTTGGACATGTCTTGAGATGCTTATTAGCTATTTTTGTTTCTCCTTTTGAGAACTCTCTGTTCAGACAGTACATAGGCCATTTCTCAATTGGGTCATTTACTTTCTTGCTTCTCCTTCTCCTTCTCCTTCTCCTTCTCCTTCTCCTTCTCCTTCTCCTTCTCCTTCTCCTCCTCCTCCTCCTCCTCCTCCTTCTTCTTCTTCTTCATCTCCTCCTCCTCCTTCTGTTCTTGGAGCATTTTAGATATTAATCCTGTATCAGATATATAGCTGGCAGAGTTTCACTGTGTGCTAGGGAAGGAGAGGGAAAGGGAAAAATGATGTAAATCTATATTTAAAATGTTTAAACTTCTCAAAAATCAACTTAAACCCATTTAAAAACAAACAGCAACCTTTTAAAGTGCTTCTTGAAGTACTAGAAACTTAACAGCTCCATAGAAGAAAATAGATGAAATCAGGTTTGTTACAGTGTTGTTCATATTGCGACAAAGAAAAGAACCAAACAGGAAACAGGTGGATGGGAGCCAACAGGCAAATGATCAGCTTTGTACTGAAACATCTCTTCCACAAAATATTATGCAACAATTTAAATAATTAGGGAGTGATTGGCTGGAAGTTTCACAGAGGACAATCAAGAGTCATAGACATAATAAGGAGAATTTGTAGTAAGCATGGGGAATGGGGATAGCAGTGGGGAAGACGTGTGTGTGTGTGTGTGTGTGTGTGTGTGTGTGTGTGTGTAAAAGACCTTGGGCTGAGCATTATGATGAGCTCCTATCATCCCAAACTAGAGAAGCTAAGACAGGAGGACTGAACTGTAAATTTCTGCCCATCCTGGGATACACAATGAGACATGAGACTTTTCTTGGCAACAACAGCAGCAGCAGCAACAACAACAACAGAAGGTAAATAAAAGAAGGGGAAAGGAAAATAAGGCGTGTTTGACCGAGGCAGTCTTTGGAACTGATGGCTTTGGACATGGATGGTTTCCACTTGACGAGAAAGAAGACATCATCATGGCCAAGGGTGATGAAGGGATGAGGAGTAAAAGTCCTGGGGTCCAGGAGGGGAAGGAGTGCTCAGAGCCAGGGAATCAGGGTGGATGCTAAATGCAATTAGGACAGAAGTCCCGAATTTAGCTTTAGTGTTGAGACTGTGAGCCAGATTGGAAGGTTTGAGAGAAAAACCGAGGTCAAGAATACTGGATTAGTTGTGGAAGGGAATTTATTTAAAATGAAAAGAATCGCAGCCAATCACAAATTTGGAAAAAGCTGACAAAAATCTCTCACAGCACAGGTGAACTCTGTGGCCTCCTGCATTTTGATTGCCTTTCACTTCCTTTGTGCCACTGGGGACTGAACCCAGTGCCTCGCGCAGTGTGTCATCACTGAGCTACATCGACACTTTTTCACGTTGTATTTTTCAAGACAAAGTTTCACTAAATAGTAACTGAGGCATGTCTTCAACTTATGATCTTCCTGCCTCAACTTGCCAAATAGCTGGGATTGCAGACTTGTACAACCAGGCCTAATGATTGTCTGTGTGTATGTGTATGTATGTATGTGCATTTGTGCATGTGCATGTATATAAAGGTATACACACGGTTCTTTCCTTCTTCCTGATAAATTCAGTTCACCAGGAATGCTCAGCAAGCACTATTACCCATTGAGAAATCTTGCCACTCCTGACTTTTCATATAACGATAATGGTATAATATATTTTAAAAAAAACCTAAAAACAAATAATTTTCATAAAGTATATTCTGGTAATGGTCTCCCTTCTGCGGACTCTTTCCAGATCCTCCCCACCTTCCCACCCACCCAAACTCACACCTTTTTTTCTATCTCTTATTAGAAAACAATAGGCGGCAACAACAACAACAACAACAACAACAACAACAACCCAAATCACTAAAGGCCAAAGAAAGGGCCTAAGAAACAGACAGAAGCAGACACACACATCCACTCACACAGAAATCCTATAAAAACACACGATTAGAAACTATAACATATAAACAAAACCCTGTAAGGTAAAAAAAGAAAAAAAAAAAACCAAACCCAAACAAACCCAAAAATGTTGTAATATATCCTTCATAAAGAAAATAGTTTTTGCTCTATCATGTTTATTATTTTTTTATTGTTAGAAAAATTATTTTAGTGTCATGCTTGCTTGGTTTTTATAATATTTAAGAATTGTGAAAGTTTGGGAAACGTCCTCTACGTGGGAGAAAGCTTTCCTTTTGTGAGAGCATCAACGATATAGACATACCTTGTTTTGGTGGATCTCTTGGTCAGGAGTGTTTGTCCAGAGTGAGTTGCTGCTGGGCACCAAGCTCAAGGCCACGTGAGGTGGGAGCCCTTGCTGGGGCCCCCTCGACTACTCAGAAGCCACGGGCGTGCTCCTGGAAGCCATTGCTCCCCTGGGCTTCTAGCAACACAGACAGACAGAGAGAGGCCGAGGGCACGTATACTGCTTTCCTACTAACAGCAAGAGATGCCTCCTCAGCTCAGCTTTCTCCTAGCTGGGCACCCCAAATACTGGCAGCCTGTTTAATGACGACAGATATAGAAAGGAAAGTGGAGTTCTGAAAGACAGCAATCTTAAGCATTTTTGGCTAAATAGAGCTTACTTTTGCAATTTGACCAGAGCTCCCACAATCAAGGTACTAGTTTTTTTTTTAGGGCTTTCCCCAGGGCTTCTAAACTTTGCCTTCATTAGTTGATTGTGCTATATTCTCTCCTTTCTTAGCAACCTACTTGGAATTCTATTGGACAGAACACAAAGTTCATTGTTAAGTTGGCGTCCCCCAGCCCCACCCCCACCCCCACCCCCACATTCTTTCAGCATTTCTTATTTCCTTGCAAAAAAAAAATTTTTTTTTTTTTTGTCACATTACAGCATAGGTCCAAATAAGTCAGCCTTGCTTTTCCTGGCTTCAAAATCATTTTTTAAAGCCTAGATTCCCAACACAGGGGCATTACACATAGGAACTGCAGTGATTTGAGAGTCAATGTTCTGAAAATGAGAAATCCCACCCAAATGATGAAGCATCGTTGGAGCTTTGCATATATTTTCCCTCCTTCATTTTCATATATATTATATTTACCATCAATCTTGTGGCAAGTTGCAGAGCAGAGAGATTGGGTGACATAGTTCTCTGATGGGGAGATCAATCTGTAAACAGCACTTCGCCGCTCTGGGTGAAAATAGGGAGAGCACGGCATTGCCGCTTATTGCTACTGTTAACTCTGGTACAGACTTCAGTTGTGCGCACAGCAGCAAGTCAGCCAAAGGTCTGAAGAGAGAACTCATAGGGACGAAGGGAAAGAAAAGCCACAAGACGTGATTGTGCGGTCACTTGGGAACAATTTCTTTTTTTTGATGAGTTTGAATATGAATGCAAGAATCCCAGAAATGTCAAAAGAAGCCCAACCAATTTATCTGAGGGGAAAATGTTTTTATTTATTAGTGGCCTATTTAAAAACTTTTTCATGCTTCTCATAAGATTAGTCCCCTGCAGATAAAGATTGAGTGCAGCCATTTTAAAAAAATATTTTCCATTTTGAAATTAAAGGGCTTAGAACTCAGGCTGAGGTCTTTAAGTCTGTGTTTTCAAGAGATGTGGTCATATCTCTGTCCAGGCATCACACAACTATGTGAAGTGTGTTTTAAGCCGCTTCTCACATACTTACTCACATACTTCTCACATACTTATGCACACGCACGTGCACACACACACATACACACATATACCACACAACATTTTCACATACACCACATACCACACACATACTCACATACATCACATACCACAAACCCACACCCACACCACACATGCGTACCACACACAACCAAAACCACACATTTACACATCCGTTCACACTTATTCACACACATACCACACCATACTACACACATACACACACTACACACACACATGCCACATACACATACCACACACACACTCACATACCACACATACACCACATACCACACACCCACACCACATGCACACAATAAACACCACACACATACATGCGCACTCACATACACATACCACACCACACACACACACCCCATATATCTCACACGCACTACACATATTATATCTCCCCCACCCCATACAGAGTCTCTCTCTCTCTCTCTCTCTCTCTCTCTCTCTCTCTCTCTCTCTCTCTCTCTCTCTCTCGCACATCACATATAACACCTCTACATACGCCCTCTCACCCCTCCCCCACTTTTGGCGTTATTGGCTTTAACTACACTGCAATTGCAGTAATGAAAAGCAGAGCCGTCAGAAGCCCACAGGCACTGGGTGTGTTTTCCAGAATAGGTTACAAGAATTAGCACGAAAGAAATAGCTCTGTGTACAGAAAAGTTTGGGAACAAATACAAACCAGATGGAGGAGCCCAGAACCAAGGAGGAGGAGGAGGAGGGGAGGAAAGAGGGAGCTGGGTCTGGCGAACAGTGGGGGAGGGGTGAATTTACCATGTCCACCCAGGGAAGCGCGGTGCGGATTTCAGACTACGACGAGGTCTCTGTTGCTCTGAGGCCAGGGGATATGTTAATATGCTTCTGTAGATTGCCCACATCCATCTGCCTCTGCGTCCTGGCCACTTGTGCAGTGGAGAACCCTCAGCTACCCTTACCCTCAACTCTTAACACTGCCAGCTGTCCCAGACCCTTCAGGGGGATAGCCCTGCCTTTGTGTGGTCTCACTCTGCCCCTTGGGTGGTAACTACAGCAATCCCACCCTTTGATTGTTCTGGCGTGTCTGAGTTCAGATGTGGGGGAAATAGCATGGGCTCTACTCCCAGCAGCTGATTGGAGAGGCAAGGCAACACTAACACACCAGCTGTAGTGGAATCAACCCTGCAGAGGCATGCACAGGGCATCCTTTGACCACCAGCAGACAGGAGACTGGAAAGACCCAGCAAATCAATTCTGTTCCCTCTCTTTCCCCATGGGCTATGCCAAGATGCAAGTGTCCCATGTGGCTTGTTCAGATGTCCTGAATAAGGACAAATGCAGATGTGCCTTCTCAAGGTGCTGTGGCCAGCTCGTCCTTGCACTGCCTTGTGTTTGCTTTCATGTTGCTCAGACTCTTTTCTTTTTTTTTTCTTCACTCTTGCTGTCCTTGGACTGGTCTTCTCAGTTGCGCATTGATACACAGCTTTACTCCAGCGCTCTGTTTTCTAGGAAACCTGGGCTAAGGTGATAATGTCTAGCTTACAGTGACGCCATGAGCTCTCTTCTAATTTTCACCTGCTCTGTCATGTTTTGCTTTTGAGGAAGGGTCTCCCTGTGTAGTTAAGGCCGGCCTTGAACTTAGGATCTTCCTGCTTCTGCCTCCAGGGTGTGGGGGTTATAGGGGTGCCGTCACACATGGCTCACCTTGTTTACTCATTTGCAGGAGCAAGCATACCTCAAAAGAGCAATGCTTTATACTATTAACTTCTTGAGCCACACTGTGATACTGATACAGACTTTGAATTTGACAGTGTGGAGATAGTTGTTTACGAAATACACAGAGAAACCCTGTCTCGAAAAATAAAACAAACAAACAAACAAAAAAGAATTATGCTGCTAATCTAGGCAGCACCTCTATGGTAGTTTAAAAAGAACACCATAGGAAATTGCCATGTTGTTCATAAACAGTTGTGATTTAAGGGAAGAGGTCATTATGAATTGTAAGTGATTGCTTTGCATAATAACAAGTAATTTACGAAACTCTTGATTGTATTCATCTAGGGATATGAGACAAGCTGATAAGAAGGCTTTTGCAGTTAGTTTATTAGGCATTCTGAACTTGATGGAGGCGAAAAATGGTTTACTTTTCTCCAGTTATTGCAATGAAACGTGTTGCTGAACATACTCTGGTTACTTCCCCTAAGATGGCTTTGCCAATTGCTTCTAGATGGTTGGTCTGAGAGCAGCCAATAGAAAGCGTGCTCTGGGCTCAAGCAGGTGCTTTGCTAGCACTTATGTAAGTGTACCATGCATGTGCCAACCAGTGGAGGCCATAAGAGGGCATCAGAGCCTCTGGAACTGGAGTTGTAGGTTCTGAGTTGCCTTGGGAATGCTGAGAGCCGAATCCTAGGCTCTCTGCAAAAGCAACGTTTTTTGCTTTGTTTTTGTTTTTGTTTTAAACAGCTGAGTTATCTTTGTAGAGCGGGTGTGTGCGTGCATGTCTGTGTGTGATATACTTTAAGTTTTCTTTACAAAGTAACTCTTTGCTGATTACAAAAGTAGTTCTGTTCCACTATAGTGAATTTGGCAGTACGAGCTCATTGTACTACCTAGCAATAACATTTGCCATTAGCACTGTAATCCTTCAAAAATAACTCTATTTGTATTCTTTTTTTCCAACTGACATAATATGAGCCTATTTTTATATTTAAGACAGGTCTTAGAGGTAGTAGTTGAAATAATCACTTATGTCTCTATGTCATGGATTCTCCGTGTCTCTCCAGATGACTATTTTCATCTTTGTAGACAATTCTGTGACATGCACAATTCACTTTTCTCATTTTCTTGGTTTAGATGCCCCCCCAGAATGCATACGCTACACCAAAGGTGATATCTATTTTGAAAGATTTTCATTAGGAGATTGGCAAGCTGCTTTCCGGAAATGTACCAATTTACAGTCTCATCAGCACCAAGCGAGATGCTTTTCTATGACAATGTCCCCTGCTCGTCTTGGTTTCAATCCCCAGGTAGTTTCACTCAGCTTTCCGTTTCTTTATCTATGTGAGCTCATTGCAAGAGCGATGTTCTCAGCGGGGCGGGTGGGGGTCTAGTTTCTCTGGCTAGTATTCGCCTCTGCTGTTGCTCCAATTCATTTCTCACCCCTAAATTTAGAAGCTACAAGTACGTCCATCTTCCTTTTATATCTGCAGGACAGTGACTTGACTATATTTTCCTCTAGATTGCCTTAATCATAGGGTTCTTTCTTTCTTTTTCTTTCTTCTGACTATTGCTTTTCATTTCTCTGCTTTCTCAAGTGGGCATGCGTTTCCATCTTGCTCTTCCTCTGAGGACCCTGACTATTTTGTTCTAGAAACTGACTCCTTTTAAGTCTGCTTCTGACACAAACTTTCAAGTGACAGTATCCTCTCTAAAGCAGTAGGAAATGAAACAGAAAAAAAAAATTAGCTGGCTTCACATGTTCCTGGTTACCAAATGTCTGGCGAGGCTTACAGGTTTAGCCTTTAATTATGGGGGTAGGATTTTCCCCTGTGGGAAACTGTCTCACGCACTGCTCAAGGCTTGGCCTTCCTGGCATTGGCAGTAACCAACAGGAAGTCCGAGCTTTGCTTGGATGAGACTTAGGGACCTGTTCATGGTTTTCTCTGAGATCTAGTTCTGTACCTGGGATTTCCAGCCTTGGGCTAGTGATTCATGGTACGGGTGACGATGTGAGCAGGAGACAGACTGCGTGCAACAATCTAATCCAGTTTTTACTAATGTCTGGTGCCCACGTAGACAGGAAGACACATTTTCCAGTCAAGTTTCTGTCAGGCCCACATCCCCAGCAGCGTTCTTTAGTCAGGCCCCAACTTCTCTTCAACATCAACTTTTTCTTTTTTCAGGGGCTTTCATATGTTCTCACTATATACAAGGAAGACATTTTTTGGGGGAATTTTCATCCCAAATGTGCTGTCAGTCAGTCCAGTTGACGTAATGGAGAATGAACGATGCATCTTAGTGCATTTTCACTTCAGCTCTAACAGCTCTGCCCTTATAACTGGGAAGTGGAGACATTTCACTGGGGCTCTGGTCACATGTGCACCATGTTTGCTGTGTGGGCCTAGAGTGAGCCGTGGTGGGCACAGGGATTGTTTAACTCCCTCCCTGATGGTGTCCCAGGTGTAGGCTCTCGTACTCACCCATGCTACTCACGGACAGAACCTAGTGCTGGCCCCAGACATGGTCACCTCCGTGCTAACAGAATGCGTTCAAATAAGAGCTCTCTCACTTAGAGGTCACATGTTTTTCCACCAAACACATTTTTTTGCTCTCTATATCATTTATTTTGTGAATTAAATATGTTATGCACCTGGTAACATACCATACACATTATTTAAAAATATATATGCATATGCATACATGTGTGTGTATATATGTATATTAAGAGTCCAGCTAGATATCAGTGACCTGATACACACACACACACACACACACACACACACACACACACACACACACACACACACACACTCAATTAGACTACGGAAGAAGAAAATGAAGGGCACATCTTATTTATTTATTTGTCACTCATAAAGGATTAGATTTGGAGCTCATGTTTTCTAAATGAAAGTAAAAGAAGAGGATTAGTATGGGATTAGAAAGCTTGATTCAGGATTCCCTATTAGAGTTTTCTGTGCCTATTTTTAGCCTACAACATGAACAAGTCAATACAGGCAAAGCAGTGGTGTAGCACAAAGGGACCAGAGAGCTTGGTCTGCATATAGTCTGCACTTAGCCAGTAGGGGGTACTAGGTTCTGAGACTGAAACAGTGATTATTTTCAATTTCTCTAGACCCCTTACTTTCTGTTTTTAAATAAGTTCAGGATAAATCTCATTTCAAAAATCACCTGAATAAACGGCAGGGTTACGGTCTTGGGTGAAAAGCCTGTGGGTAGATAGCTGGTTTGTGAGTCTGATAGGAAGGAACAAAACAATAGGTTAAAATTTTAAGTAAGGAGTAACTTGGAGGAAAGTATGATGAGTTACTGGACATCCAATTGACTAATACTGAGACATGGACAGAGAGGAAGAAAAAGCATGTTTTAAAATAAATCCATTACAGCCACATTGCAGACCCTTCAGCAAAAATTAGAAGCAGTCTTAAAAAACACAGAATACAATTATAAATTAACAAACTATGTCCATCTTAACAGCTAATCAAGCCAGGAAGCAACACAATTGTGAACCATTTAAAAAGAAGTCTCTCTCTCTCTCTCTCTCTCTCTCTCTCTCTCTCTCTCTCTCTCTCTCTCTCTCTCGTGTGGTGTGTGTGTAACAAAGGAAGGAGAACAAAGGCTTGAAATACCAACATGAACAAAAAAAGCTTAAATATGTGTATCAAGTGCCTTGAGGAGACTAGAAACATTCCAAAACAAGACAAAATGAACAGTGAACGAGAAATGAGGAGATTGTCTTTTGTACAGAAATGTTTTTCTGTTTTTTTATATTTTAAGCACCACAAAGGAACATTAAGAGACAAATTCTAGGAAATATGTGATTTTGGAAGTAGCACGCATGACCCAGATAAAAACAAACTAAGATGCAGAACACTTTTTGAGGAGTACCTTGGTATCACGCCCTCGGACCCTGCAGAGACAAAAACATGTACTTAGGCATTGATAAATACTTTAAAATTTACAGTGATCCCTTGGTTACATTTTTCTTTTAAGACAATTAAAATGATACAGGCGAAGAAAAGGTCTCCTTTTGTCCAATTGTATTCTAAGTTTCTGTCCAAAGAATTTACCAGAAGTATGACAGAAATAATAAGTTGGAATGGGACTGATTTTCTCAGTTAAGAAGTATGTTCCACAAATTGCTTCCTATTCTTATGCTTACTTTTGATCATCAGGAAACTTTGCTTTGAGTATGAAATTTCTAGTGTTTTAGGCTATTGTCATTGCTTTCATTTGCCTGCCAGAGTTTGAGGTATCAGGACCTCATTGCTGAAGACATAACAAACAGTTTTGTCATAGGACTTTGGGGGAAATCAAATTAGTACTGACCCGAAGGCCCCCTCCCTGAGAACTAGCTCTTATAATGGTGTTATGTAAACTTCCAGGGCGGAAAAAAAAATGCTATCAGCAGATCTGTCTAGCTATAAATACTGCAAATTACAATAATGACTACACAGGCAAGATGTCACCAGTGGTGCCACAGTGGCCCTAATATCTTGGGGGTAACCAACAGCAGTCCTATTGTACTTGGGCCCATTCGGTAGGCGCCAACTCATGCCTACAACTGTAAACCTAGCCAAGATCCTGTAGTTAGAGTGGCCATAAGAGGAGATTCTATGCAGTAGCTTGAATGAGAATGTCTCCCTTAGGCCAGAACATTCTAACTCTTGCTTCCCAGTTGGCAGAACTGCGTGGGAAGGATCAGGAGATGTAGCCTTGTCGGAGGAGGTATGGCATTAGAGTCAGGTTTTGGGATTTCAAAATACAGCCTTTCTAGTGTGCTCTGCCTCTCGCTTGAAGATCAAGATATGCATCCTTAATTGTTCTTGCCACTTATGTCTTTGTTCTGCCACTATGGATTATTCTTCTTCTTCGTCTTCTTCTCCTTCTTCTTCTTCTTCTTCTTCTTCTTCTTCTTCTTCTTCTTCTCCTCCTCCTCCTCCTCCTCCTCCTCCTCCTCCTCCTCCTTCTTTAATTTAGAGAGGAGTTTATTTTAGCTCTTGGACCGAGAGTGTCAGAGTCCATCATGGTGGAGAATTAAGGGCATGGCAGTCAGGAGTGACGAGATCACATTTAATTTCCACACAAGAAGCAAAGCAAATGAACAAGAGACAAGGAAGACTATAAACCAGTCCACCATGGATTTTTGACTCGTTGAGACTGTAAGCCTAATTAAACACTTTCTTTTATAAAGTTGCCTTGAGAGTGGTGTTTTGTCACAGCAATAGGAAAAAAAACCCACTTGACACATCCTACTGCTATCATTGTGTTAAAATAACATAGTTTTCTACACATGTGGATATTGTCTTTATACCCACAGATAAGGACAACTCTTACCCCTAATCAAAGAAACTTCTTTTTCCATGAGACAAAGGCAGCTACAGAGAATCACAATTTGGCAAGGTGCAGAGAATAAATGACTATGGAGTGCCCAGTCCCCAATAGGACATATGTAATACAACCTGTGGGAAAGATTAAGCTTTGTCACAGGTGGAGGCAATCTTGGCGGGCTTTACCCTTGGGGCACACCATGAATACCTTGTGACAGACTGTTTGGAGCCTTCCTGAGCTTGGAATTCAGGAAGCCGACCTGGGAACCCCACCGTGGCTATTGTTTTCCTAATTGACCCTGGAAGGGAGAAGGAGACCGCCCTTTGCTTGTGACTGGGAAGGTGGGGGGAAGACAAAACAACAGGTTGAGAGGAGGAGAGCACGTGGAGAGAGAGCAACCAGACCGGACCAGCTCGTGGGACAGCAAGACACCTAAAGACCCGTCCCGTGGAATGGACACCGGAAGGTTCACTCTTCTGTCCCTTTAACCTTTTTTTCCTTCTTGTGTATGCTAGTTGGGTTGTATAATAAAGTTTAATTGTTAATAAACAGAGCCAACAACAACCTCTACACCTAAGGCCCAGGGGACATTTGGGAGGAGCGGACAGGAACATCTGTAAGAGTCAGATGACTAGGACTGATGTGTAGGTGTCCTGAACAGGCAGAGACTTCGCACCTATGAACTGTCAATAACACGACTTCTTGCAAAAGATCACACCAACTAATATGCCAGTGTGGATAAGAGAACCATTCACGAGGCCTGACCCGGGTTGAAGATGTAGCTATAGTCAGGCAATAGCTACCGAGGAAGAGAGAATCAACTTTTAATTTCTTCTATGGGAGAGCTCCCTGGTAGGTTACACAAGCTTACGCGGTCAGCCCTAGCCTCATATACATATGGACAGTCCTAACTGAACTCAGCTGGTGTGTGTGTGTGTGTGTGTGTGTGTGTGTGTGTGTGTGTGTGTGTAAACAATAACAATTATTAAAAAGGTCATGAATTTCAGATTGGGATGTGTGTATGGGAACACAGGAAGAGTTGGTTAGAGTATGGAAAGGGAAGGTAGAAATTATATATATACAGTGCATGTCTCTATGGAATTCTTGAAAAATAAAATACAAATTTCTAGTATTGCTATTTCCCTTTTGATTTTTGTGGTGATAAAATGCTCCTGAAATTAAAATGTTCGACTCATCCCACCCTTCAAATCTCCATCTGTTCTCTTGTGAGCACAAGACCTACATAGCTGGTCTCAGATGTGGCCGCATCCATGTTAGTGAAAGAATATATTCAGATATGAAGTCTATAAGTGAAGACTTATTTATACAAGATACCTCAAAAGTGCCAGGCAGTATTTCTAGGAACTAGAAGGATACAGATAAACATAGTAAGGTCCCAGCCTTCAAGGAATCATGACATAATAAGTAAGAAACATCACAAGATGTTGATCTAGAACTGGTTAGTGGCCAGGCTTTGGAAGTTTGAAGATCTGGGTTTGAATCCCAGGTCTTCCACTTTCTATTTTAAGGGTCATTAATGCTACCCAAGGCTTTGCCATCCTGCCTTGTCATACCCTTCGATGACATTCCATGCTGTATAGAAACAGATACTATTATCCTTCTGGGCACAGATACGCTGAATGTTGTTTTTAATTATTTCTAGTCGCAATGATGGACTCAGGATTTCATCAGGCCAATCCTTTCCTGAGAGTTTTTTTTTTTAAATTTTATATCTGGAGCTATAAAAGGATGAGGTTTTTTTTGTTTATGCTTTTTTCTTTTATGATAAAACTGTAAGAATGCCTTGTTTCAGTGTTGTGGGAGAGAGTAAGACAACCAGACACATTATTGTCTGAAATAACAGTCTATAAATATATATGCACAAACACACACAACTTTTATTGAGTGTTCCTCTCTTCAAACTTCACAAAAATAAATGACTATGTTTTCTCTTCATCTCATGAGATGGGAGAAATTAAGAATTTTAGCAATCTCAGATTATTCCTGGGCATTTTCACTGGTATATTGGAAGGCAGTTTAAGTAATTGATCCTTTTTAGATCTTAGGTGTTGTACAAAAGCTAGTTTAGAATTTATTATCTGTATATGACACCTTGTCAAGAATTATATTGTAAAATTGGGTCTATTTATCTAGTATAAATGAATGATCTACATTTCATCTCAGTCTTAATAATTATTAAGAGTAGATAATCTGCACATCTAAGCAACATTTACTCAGCACTATGGAGTAGAAGTTGAATCCTGTGGATTTTTAGTGTCTGGTATCTGGTGGGTGAGGGTGTGGGTGTGGGAAGTTCTGAACAACCCTTTTCCTTGTACCATCCAACTGTCAGGAAGAAGTTCTGCTGGAAGAATGGAAAGCTAAAAACAGAAGGGACTAAAAGGAGAGCAAGGAGGGGAGAGAGGGAGGGACAAAGGGAAGGTTTCCATGCTTTCTAATTACTTTTTCTTAAAGCCTGCTATGTCTTTCCTTGGGTTCCTTGAGTTGCATCCCAGAAAGTTTGTTCCCCACAACTAAAGAATCTCATATTAAAACAAGCATTTGGTACCCTACCTAACAGTTAGCAGCACTCTGTAAATGTTTCTATCTTATTACTGTGCTAAGGGATTTCGATTCAATATTATATAATAGACAAGGAAAGAGAAAGAGGTTAAAGATTTGGCTCCTAGCTGGGCAACTGGAAAGGGTGGTTAATATTTGGACAGGTGAAGGTGGGAGGGAAGTCAAAGACTGCACTGAAGAGATGTCCCTCGAAGGCAGAGTATGGTGGGTGTCTGTGAGGTGGGGAGAACTCGGCTGGGGCAATGTGTAGCTTACATGTGAAGTTAGGCAATTTGGAAGGGAACTCAGAGACCCTAGGATGGGATTCATACTGTATTCCAAAAGGCAGGTATTTTAAAAACCGAAAAATGATAATGAAAGCTCCCTGAAGCATTTTATTCTGATGTAAGGTGTAGTGGAGAGGAGGACACCTGTATTGAGAGCCTATAGACGCTTGAGATGAGAGGAAAGGGAGAGAAAAGTGAGGCATCAGTATTCCATCCTTGTGTGTCAGTAAGTGGCCTGTGCCAGAATGAGCAGATCCACTCATCTGGGTGGGTAGCCTCAGAGTGACAGCCACAGATGTACAGTTACCTCACCTTCTCTTCTGACTGCTTGATTAGCTGGTGGGTTGTGTCATTCCAATCTGTTACCCATGCTTTCCACACATCTATCTTCTTTCTTTCTCATTCTGGGACCCTTTACCTATATCCAAAGAGCAGATTTCTTATTTCTTCCTGGTAGTGCTGTGCATCTTACTAGATCTTTAAGACGTGTGTGTGTGTGTGTGTGTGTGTGTGTGTGTGTGTGTGTGTGTGTGTGTGCGTGCGTGCGCGTGTGTGTGTGTGTACAGAGAATAATATGGAAAGAGCTTAAAGCTAACAACTTATATAGTGTGAGCTGAAAACTCTCTTCCCTTTACTACGACGTTTTGACAGCAAGAAAAACGACAGGAGGATAACATTTATTGAGTCACAAAAGGCCTTCTTTGTGGATTTGGATAAAGATCCATTTGTACATTCTAGACAAATCTATGTCTATTTGGGAGGTAAAATCTGTAGCTTTGTAGATATTGTCATAGAAATTGACCCAATGGAGAGACTCTGCTTTCCCAGTGGACGGCGTAAAAGTAATCTACAGACATAGTTGGCTCAATAAATATGCTTATAACTAACACAGAGGATGATGATTTACATTTGAGGGAATAACTCTTATACATTAGAAGTAGGGAAAAATAACTTGGGAATATACCACTCAATTCTGGCCATGTGGTCATTTTAATAACACTATAAACAGTGGAGATGGAACCAACAAGTGCTCCTTTATGAAGACTGGCTGACGACTCAGTTCTCTAAACCTGGGATGCTAAAGGCTGAGCGGAGTGTGATAAAAAAATTTACCATGCAGCGAATGAATTAGGTGAGTACAAACTCAGAAAAATAAGAGCAAGGAAAGCATAATAAATGTAGTTTCAAGAAAAATAAAAGTATATTGTCACACATCAAAAATAAAATCATGACAGCCATTATATCATGACTAGAGCTAGAGCAAAGTGTGATAGCTTTGGAATGGATTTACAAAGACAAGGGTGTTTAGTCCACAGTGCTCAAGGGTAGGAAATATGCCCATGTTTTTTGTTTAAGTCACAAAATAACATCTACTCATTGTGGAAACACTAGACAAAACTATATAAAAATATATAATATTTTGGAGAAATTTTGATATTTTTATGTATAACTTTAATTTCTTCTATTTATATATTTAATTTACCCAAATGGACTTAAACATAGTTTTTCAATTTTTAAAATTAATTTAATACTTTGTAATCATCTCTCCATGTAACTTAGAGCTCTATATGCACCTCAAATGGTGGCAGAACGTTCGTTGCTTTCTATTGAACAAATTCCATATTGCTACTCTGGAATCTGTGCCATTTGTCTTTTAGATCAATGATGTTGTCAACTTAAAAATGCCTTAGAAGATTTTAAATACATTAATTTTATAGATTAATTTGGAGGGGAGATTTATAATTTTATGTTGAAAGAATATATATTTTCATTTATCCACATCTTTTATGTTCAGTAAAACTTCGCTGTTTTCTGTATACTTGTGTGTAGCTTATTAGCTTGACTCTCAGGTCCATAGCATCATCATTTCAGGATCATCATCTCAGCATCAGCATCTTAGCGTTAGCATCTCAATATCATCATTTCAACATCAGCATCAGGATCACTATTATCTATTCTTACTCTATATGATTTTTCTTCATTAATCTGCTCACTTAGCATATATAAAAAAACCTTTGCTTTTAAAATTGTTTTATTGTTTAAAGTACCTTCTTACAAAGTGATCTAACTGTTGTTTTCAGTTCTTCTAGTTTAATAATCAAGTCACTCACCAACAAAAATAACTTTGTCTCTTCTAAGGGTTATAGTTCCCATGAACAGTCTAGTTGGGTAGTTCTAGAGTGATGCCCTACAGTAGATGTATGCATGCTTTATTTCTCATTATCATGGAGAGGACTTACTGTTCTCTGCTTGGTTATCAGCCTGTGCTGTTACTTGGTGGTTACTGGTAGAGTCTTTAAAGACTTAGGGTCTGGTGGAAGGAAGTTAGGTCACTGGGGAATGCCCTTGAAGGGAACGTGGTGGCCTTAGCCTCCTCTTTTTCTATTTGCTTTTTGGTTCTGTAGATGACCAGATGTCTCTCCTGCACACTGTCACCACATGCCTGGCTTTGCCACAGCCCTCAAATAAAAAAGCCAATTGAGTATAGACTGAAACTTTCAAAACAGTAAGTACAAAAATAAAGCTTTCCTCTTTATCCTTTAATAGTTTCAGGCATTTTGTTTTAGTAATAGAAAACTGACACCATATATCAGCTGACATCAGCTGAACAGAAAGTTTCACTAATAGTGAATTTTATATTTTCTACTATAGAAGGTCCATAACTATTTTTTTAAACAGAATTTTTTGCTATGTAGGCTAAGTTAACCTTGAAATTATAATTGTCCTGCCTCATCCTTCTAAGTGCTAACATTACTAGTTTGAGCAACCACACCTTACTAAAAAGGTCAGAGTTGTCAATATTTTAAACGAAATCATTTAAGGTTATATAATATATTTATTTTTTGAATATTCTTAATATAGAGCTTAATTAACTAATTTTTATTCTTTGCTATTTGGTAACACAATGTTGAATTTGTAGATTTTCCTTTGTAGATTGTATTCATATTTGTAACTGTACCTTTGGCCAGACAGTACACACATTGAATGACGGGGCTTTGATACTTGTGACATTTTCTTTTTCTTTTATTTTCAAGAGAGTAGGGCTCCCTGGGCCCCTCCCACTATTCTAGGATGAAATCTGTGTGGGGAAATGCTCAGTGTCAGGGCCTGAGTTGGAACAGGGACTCCTTAGTAGCTGAGGGTCTCTCTCTTGTTCTCATGTCCTTTCTGAGGTGGGTGGTTCAGGGCTTCTGACTCCTTAGAAGCCATGTAGGCCATGAGGTCCACTACCCTGTTGCTGTAGCTGTATTCATTGTCATACCAGAAAATGAGCTTTGCAAAATTGTCATTGAGAACAATGCCCCAGCACCAAAGGTGGAAGAGGGAGAGTTTCTGTTAAAGTCACAGGAAACAACCTGGTCCCTAGTGTAGCCCAGGATGCCCTTTAGTGGGCCCTTGGATGCCTGCTTTACCACATTTTTAATGTCATCATACCTGGTGGGTTTCTCCAGTCGCCATGTCAAATCCACGATGGACACATTGGGGATAGGAGCACAGAGGCCATGTCAGTGAGCTTCCCGTTCAGCTCTGGGATGACCTTGCCCACAGCCTTGGAGGCACCAGTGGGTGCAGCCCCATGGCCATCACACCACAGTTTCAATAAGGGCCATCCACAGTCTTCTGGGTAGCAGTGATGGCATGGACTGTGGTCATGAGTCCTTCCACGATGCCAAAGTTGTCATGGATGACCTTGGCCAGGGCGGCTAAGGAGTTGGTGGAACAGGAAGCATTGCTGACAATTTTGAGTGACTTGTCATACTTCTCCTGGTTCACGTCCATCACAAACATGAGAGCATCAGCAGAAGGGGCGGAGATGATGACTCTTTGACCCTTCAAGTGTGCCCCATCCTTCCCCATGGTGGTGAAGACACCGGTAGACTCCACAACATACTTGGCACTGACATTACCCCATTTGACGTTAGCGGGATCTTGCCCCTGGAAGATGGTGATGGGCTTCCTGTTGATGACAAGCTTCCCATTCTCAGCCTTGGCTGTGGCATTGAACTTGTCATGAGTAGAGTCATACTGGAACATCTAGACCACGTAGCGGAGGTCAATGAAGAGGTCATTGATGGCAACAGTCTCCACTTTGCCAGATAAGACACAAACCCTGTTAACCAGGCACTCAGTGTGGCCAAATCAGTTTACTCCCACCTTCACCATTGTGCCAAGGGTCAAGGCTGGCACTGCACAAGAAGAGGCCGCTGTCTCTGGAGCAGGGAGGAGCAGAGAGCCACAACATTTTCATTATTTGTATCCTTTTGTTTTGATGATAGAGATCAGAGGAATGCTTTCTACCCTCTAGGGTTTAAAAAATATTTTGTCTATTGTGTTTTTAACTCTTAATACTATAGGTACATTATCTAACTTGAAAATATTCTTATTTCTCTTTGACTATTTTATCTGTCAGTGGAATATGTAATCTACTTTAATAATCTTGTTAACTTCTCGCATTTTTAAACAGCTTTAAAATACCACTTCAGTGCATATTTAGTACTTATGTATTCATTGTGGATTTTCTTTTTTTGGGTGATGGTGATTTTTGTCTAATTTAGTAACTTTTCTTACGCTAGTGCTGTTTTGTCCCTTAATATCATTCCTCCTATTGTCTTTGTTTGCATTTCTCTGGTATATCCCTGCTGACCCATGTTGCTCTTAGCAAAGCCCTTTTTCTATCATTTTCCTTCCAATGAATGTCTTATTAATAATATCACCTTATAATTTGTTACTTGTCTCATGCTTCTTTATGTTGAGGTCCTTTGTCCTATGCACATATATTAATTAGTCTTATTTCTGTCATTCTAATTTATGCATTTTTCAAACTTCTAGTCTCTGATTCTCCAACATCATTCTATTTAACCCTATCTTTTCTTCTTTGTAAATAAGGTATTTTTAGTCTCCCAATTGCTTTATTTTCTCTTAACATGTTTATTTGTTTGTTTATGTTGGAGGGAATCCGATAGAATGCATATGGAGGGCAGAAGACAATTTACATAAGCTGGTTCTTTCTTTCTATCATGTGAGTCCTGGAGATTCAACTTAGGTTACCAGGTTTGGTAACAAGTGCCTTTATCTACCAAACCATCTCACCAGGCCATGGTTGGATTTTCTTATTTGAAGTTTAAATTCAAACTTATATACCAGGAAAGAATTCTCAGTGACGCCCTATTAAGAGTGACGTATCACATCTTCATTCCTTCTTTCACTTCATTAGGTTTTAAAGATCAGTATTATGTTTACGTAATGGGTTATATCGGGTTTCAATGGACCTGGAATCACTAAGAAAAGGAGCTGAGCCTCTGAAGTGCTGGGATTAAAGGTGTGTGCCACCATCACCTGCTTGTGAGTTCAAAGCCAGTCTGGTCTATAAAGTGAGTCTAAGACAGTCAGGGATGTTGCACAGAGAAATCCTGTCTCAAAAAATCTAAAGAAAAAAAAAACCACCAAAAAACTTCTTTTTCATTTAAGTTGTTCTTGCCAGAGTATTTTGCCACAGAAGTGAGAAAAATAATATAGTTTAAACTTTTTTGTTTGTTTTTCGAGACACGGTTTCTCTGTTTAGCCCTGGCTCTCCTCGAACTCAAAGAGATCCACCTGCCTTTGTCTCTATATGGGCCACTGTTCCCAGCTTAAATTTATTTTCTACTCTGGAAAAAATTTTTAAAAAGTCATAGGGACACTTGTATTTGTATTAGTTACTTTCCTGTTACTGTGATAAAATGCCATGACCAAAAGTGGCTCGTGAAGAAAAATTTCTTCTGACTTATGATTATGGGTGGGGAGAGACCATAATGTTGGGGAGACATGGCATCAGGTAGTGTGTACAGGAAGCTATGAGAGAACATCTCAACCACACAAGAAGCCAACAAAGTGCCCTGGAGAGTTGGATGAAGCTAGAAACTCTCAAAGCCCGCCCCCAGTGACGTACTTCCCCCAGCAAGCCCACCCCCAGTGACGTACTTCCCCCAGCAAGCCCACCCCCAGTGACGTACTTCCCCCAGCAAGCCCACCCCCAGTGACGTACTTCCTCCAGCAAGCCCACCCCCAGTGACGTACTTCCTCCAGCAAGCCCACCCCCCAGTGGCGTACTTCCTCCAGCAAGCCTGCACTTAGTGACATACTTCCTCCAGCCAGGCAGCTCGCCCTAAAGGCTCCGTAACCTTCACAAACAGCACCTGCAGCGGGGTGTGTAAACATGTGAGCCTGTGGGGGATGCTTCACACTCAGACCTCCACCACATTGCTCCAAAGCCTTCAGCAAATTGATTATGCAGGTTTGAAAGATAAATGGTCAGAACTTGGTTTCACATCAGTGGTCAGAGGCTTTTACTAAGACATATTTATATCTGAGTCTTGTTTATGAGTTTAAACATTTATGAATTCTCAGCCTGTTGGAACAGTCTAACAAATATTTTTCAAGAAGGGCACAGGATTGATTTTCTTTCTGAGCCCATGTGTGTTTGTTTACCTAGCTGCTTGAATAGTATTAGGATTTTGACATTTAAATTATCTTCAAAATTCTATAGCTATTACTTCATTTTCTATTTGTGACAGTACCCAGAAGTTGATGAAAAATGATTTTTTCCTCTTGTCTGTTACTTATCTAGATTGGCATGTTTGTAGTATTATCTCTAATTTTTTTCCAGACTATTTTAGTGAGTTTATTTGGAAAGATAGTATGTCATAGTTTTGATGGTAGACCCTGTCTATATATTGCCATAATGGCTTTTGTTACTGATGACTGAATCACAAAATAGGAGTAGTTCCCTCTTTTTTTTTTTTTTTTTTTTTAAAAATTCAACTTTAGTGATGACAAGTTTCAAATCTGTAGGATTAGGTCTTCCAGAGATTATGCTGGCTGTCCCCAGGAAGCGATAGTAGAACTGAACATATACTTTTAATTATTTGGAATTAAGTTGAGAATCCATGGGATGAGGCTGGCAAGATGGCTCAGTGGGTAAAAGTGCTTTCCCCAAAGCCCCATAGATTTTGATATCTAGATCCCACATAAAGGTGGAAGGAGAAAACTGATTCCATAAAATTGTCCTTTGACCTCCCCACAAACGCTGTGGTATAAGTCTTCCAATACTACTATTACTACTACTATACCAAAAATAACAGTAATAATAATTCAGAGCTTCTGAAGGTGTGATGTTATCTAGCCAGGAGACTGATTTCTGCAGAGTGTAAGGGAACAATTAAAAAAGCAGACCAAACCAGGCCTCCAAATTCCAACAAACCAAACAAACCTGTCTTACGTTATGAAACAACCATCGAATCTCTTTAAACTCTCTGAAAGTCTTCAGTTTGCTAGTATGAGCCTCCTTGTACTACAGTATCCCTAAACGACTTTGTTTTGCACGTCAGCAAAGGAGCATGCAGGAAACAGAGTACAACATCGCTCAGACCTACAGGTTTCTATGGAGAGGGGCCAGGCATTCCTGTCTTGATTGTACCCCCTGCACTTGCGTTCTCAGGGTCCCGTGTCTGGTTGTAAGGTTGGACACTCAAATGCCTCTGAATACGATTCATTACCTTCTGATGAAAGCCTTGCATTACTCTGCCTTGTCTGTTCTTCCCCATGCTCTGTTCCTTGTAAGGTGCTGGCTTGTATGATTTTGTTCCAGGGGGACTCACATCCCATCCATCACTCTCTGGCTTTCCTGTGCTCCTCTGTGTGTCTGCATTCCTTGAGGGTAACGTCCTCATCTCTCATCTGCCCTCCCCCCGCCCTCTTTTTCCCTATGTGTCTCTGGTTCTGGTGTTTGGCCCGCCCTCTCTGCAGCTACTCCTACGTTTGCATCTTCCCTGAATTTTCAGATGATGTTGGCATTCTCAACTTCTGAGCTTTCAGAACTACTTACAGTCTCCCATCTTCCCTTTCTGGGTCTCACTGTGGGTTCTTAACATCAGATTTACTTCTGGATCGTGGGGTGTTTTCCCAGGAGAGCTGGTCCCTTTTGCCTCTCCTTGCTGCATAAATTTCCGAATCTTTACCATGGACTCACCACCCGTTTGCTTCTGCTTGTCTGGAGCTTTAGTTTCTTTTTGTGCCCTTAGTGAGACAGATGACATTCCACTGTTAGGAAACCTCTCCAGGACTGGCAGACATGGGACAAGGGAGGCAAGCACTGTGTCAGTGACTTGAAACTCTCCTTCCGGACTTTTTTGATGGTTTCCATCATAATCTCAAGGCCCTACCCCCTTCAAGGGGCTTTCTGAACTATGCTTCCCACTCTGTGCAGATTCTCTCCAGAAACTTATTAATGGACACTTATTAGTGGAAAGGTTCCTGCAATCCACATGGTCCACACACCAATCTTCCTATTGGACTTGATCATTGGTCAGATATCTGAATTTGCCATTTTAGGATTCATCTTTTTCTCCTGGCTGTGGGCTGACTATATGTGTGTGTGTGTGTGTGTGTGTGTGTGTGTGTGTGTGTGTGTGTGTGTGTGTTGGCTGAGCAAGGCACTGATATATGAATATAGCAGAATGTCACTAGGAGTCATTTTATTGCTATGTTTCTTTAGTAGAACAGTAGTGTTTGGTTTCCTGCTAGTTCCCTGGCCTGTCTGGTCTCAGGTTCTTGGCTACGGGAGCAGGTTTGAGAATGGGTTACATCTTATGGAGTGGGTCTTGGATATTGGTTGGTTACTTCCACGAGCTCTGTGCCACTATTGCACTAGCATGTCTTGCAGGCAAGTCGCCATTGTAGATCAAAGGGTTTGTAGCTGGGTTGATGTTTACCTTTTTCCTTTGGTAGCATGCAGTGTACTTTCCAATGCCATGAGCACTAGTTCATAGTGATGAAGGATGTACGTAAACACCAGCTTGGCTTCTTCATGTTCAGTGTGTTGCATAGCTGCTGTCTTCAACAATAGTGCCATACCATCAGTTTGTGGGAAGCAACCAATAGCCTTGGCAATAAATAGCCTGTGTTGTTTAGAGGTCCCAATGGGACCCCTTTGGTCAGCAACTCAATTAGATGTAATTTTGAATACTGGAATCTTCATTTGGTGATGAGAGAAGTGTGGCTTGGCCTGTCTCCCTGTTATTTGGGGATTTCATTTAGGTTGACTTCACATATATATATTTATATACATTTTAGGAAGTTTCTACTGTATTAGGTTTCCATATGACCCCTCAAATGGCTCTTAGTGTTAGCTGTTCTTCTCTGTATTCCCTTCTTTGACTCCTCTTACCTTCCCCTCCCATTTTGACCCTCCAGTTCCAGCCCCACTACTGTCATCCACCTATGACTCTCTATTCTGTTTCTCCTTCCTAGAGAGGTTCATTCTTGCCCCCTAGTCCCTTACTTTATACCTAACCTCTCTGGTTACATGGATTGTAGCTTCCTTATCAATGATTTAACAGCTACCATCCATATATAAGTGAATACATACAATATTTGTCTTTCTGGGTCTGGATTACCTCACTCAGGAAGATTTTTTTTTCTCTAGTTCCACCCACTTACCTGAGAATTTTATATTTATTTATTTTTTAACAGCTGAGAAATATTGCATTGTGCAAATGTGCCACATTTTCTGTATGCATTCTTTGGTTGAGGGGCATCTAGGTTGTTTCCAGTTTCTGGATATTATGAATAAAGCAGTAATGAACATGATTGAGCAAGTATCTCTGGAATATAATGAAATGTCCTTTGAGTATAGGTCCAAGAGTGGTATAGCTGGATTTTGAGGTATATCAATCCTAAATTCCTAAGAACTGCCATATTGATTTCCATAGCTGAAGAAGTTTGCACTCCTACCAGCAATGGATATAAGTGTTCTCCTTACTCCACATTCTTGCCAGCATGAGCTATCATTTGTTTTTATTGATCTTGGCCATTTTGACTGGTATAAAATGAAATTTTCATGAAGTTTTGATTTGCATTTCCCTGATGGATAGGGATGTTGAACACTTCTTCAAGTGTTTCTCAGCCATTTACATTTTTCTTTTGAATTCTCTGCTTATAACTGTACCCAATTTTCCAATTGGCTTATATTTTCTTGATGTCTAGTGTTTTTTTATTTTGGACATTAGCCCTCTCTGTTGGGTGCATAGTTGGTAGAAATCTTTTCCCATTCTGTAGGCTGCCACATTGTCTAAATGATGGTGTCCTTTGCCATATAGAAGACTTTCAGTTTCATGAGGTCCCATTTATTAATTGATCATCTTAGTACCTGGGCTACTGGTGTTCTGACCAGGAAGTTCTTTCCTGTGGCAATGAGTTCAAGACTTTTCCCCACTTTCTCTTCTATCAGATCCAATGTATTTGGCCTTCCATTTAGTATTTTGATCCCTTTGTAGTTTTGTGCAGGGTGAGAAGTATTGATCTATTTGCATTCTTCTACATGCAGTTTGACCAACATCATTTGTTGGAGATGCTGTCTGTGGTTCTGTGTCTCCCGGGAAGCTGCTGGGCACCAGGCTGGAAGATGCATGGTGTCCCAAATTCTGTTTCCCTCAAGATCTTGAGGCTCCAGATGAGGAAGGGTAGAATGAAGTCCATGTCACAGGATTTCTGGTAAAGCTTGGGGTGAGACCACTAGGTGAGTCCCAGGTCTAGTAATGAACTTTTGGGGGAGAAGGAAGGGCCCTTCTTGCCCTAGTGTTACAACTCAGAGTAAACAGCCAGTCTTAGACAATCTTCAGTGAAATAGATGGTGCACAGGTGCTTGTGCTTTATTTCATGTAACACAGGGACTTACAAATGTTGGTCAGTGGGGAGGACCTCTGAGGATGAATGTGTCTCATTGGCTGGGACTAGGATGCTGGCAATGCTCTATTTACATGGGAAAAGATAACAGGTCACAAGCTCATGTGATTGACCACCTGTAACCACCTTGGGGTTGTGTCACCTGCTCTTGAGGCAGGCATGGAAATATGAAAAAGCCTTTGTCCCACACCTTCCATTCTCAGGATGAGATTTTATTTTATTTTTATTTATTTATTTTTTTACTTTTATTGAATGTCTATGATTTACACATCATGTACCAAAATCCCTCAACCTCCGCCCCCAGTAAAATAAAACAAACAGACAAACAAAAAAAATCTTGTCACAGGAGCTGTAGTGTATCACTCAGTATAGCCTTTTGTCCACATATGTTTACTTTCAAATGTTCATTGTTACGAGTCATGGGTCTGGTTTGAGGCCTATACTATCGTTACTGGATCCTTACTGGGACTGCTGTCAGATATCCCGTTGTTGCCATGTGTCAAGGAGATTCTTAATCTTTGAATCTGTAGGTCCTGTCCCTTCATGTGTTCCAGCAGGTCATACATGGGGTAGATGTTGGGGTGAGGTTCAATCAGAGCCCTGGATCAAGGCCTGCTCCCTTGTCTTCCGGGCAGGGCCTGCTCTCCTGCTCCATGTCATCATGACAGGACCTGCTTTTCCACTCCTGTGTCCCCAGGACAGGGACAGCTCTCCTGCTCCCTTGTCCTTAGAGCAGGGCTCACTCTCCTGTTCCTGTGTTCTCATGACAGAGCTGACTCTCCTGCCCCTGTGTTCTCATGACAGAGCTGGCTCAATGGCTCCCGTGTCCTCAGAGCAGGGCCAGCTCACCTCTTCCCATGTCCTCAGGGCAGGGCTGGCTCACCAGCTCCCTCAGGATGAGATTTTAAATCACTTTCTCCCTCCCATCTTTTCTTCTTGTGTGGTGCTGGATATTGAGCCTAGAACATGGTAGGCAGGTACTTTATCATGGAGCTACAAGATAAGCTCTCAAAATTCATTATCTTCTAGAGATCTTTTTTGTGTTTCTAGATGACATAGCTACTAAAAATGTCTGTGTTTTAAAGCATGAGTCCCAACTTACAGATGCTCTTTTTACTTTGTTTTAATTTTGACCCTCTTACAACGTTAAGCAGTGGGTTTTATTACATTCTATGTTAAAAAAATAATCCCACTAAAGAAAAGAGGATCCACTGGAGGTAGAAGGGAAACAGGGCATGTTTTTGTGCATTTATTTTCTGGTTGTTGAAAACACCATCTCACATTCCAGGATAGGTGCTCTCCCTCCCCTTCCCCCATTGGGACAGGTCTACAAATGTTGTATGTGACTGCAAACAAAATCTATTTAGTGATGTTTTGGTCTCCTCAATTAGAATGAGTTTCCTGAGAAAAGAATTATGTCCCTGTAGCTTTTATAATACCAGCTAGAAAGCCAAATCACCAAATCCAAAGGACTCTTAGTAATCCTTCTTCTCTTTAATGTCTCCACAGCATTGACGGTGTTGAAAGGCTTTGGAGATGTCCCCTATTTTCCTCTTGTTTGCTGCTTCCACTACTTTACCTGGGCCTGAGTGAGATTTCTGTCGACTGGTGTCCCTAGTGTCAGAATTATCTTCTACCTCCTCCCCATTGCATCTTTCATGTTTCCATCAAAGGAATCTTTGATTAGTACACATCCTGTCTTAAAATAGCCGAGCAATCTGTATCTAGTGGATGGAGGATACTCAATTCACTTCTTCCTATATAAGACCCAGTCTTATTTTACTTTTCTAAAACTTACACAACAGCCTCAGGAGACAACAGGTGGCTCTTCCAGCACTTACTATGGCTAACTTGGGTCTCTGAAGAACATTGTAGCTCTGGCCTTGGAGACCATCACATCAGCTGCAGCAGAGAGCAGGTGAATGGGGAGGAGAGACGAGGGCCTTTCTGAACAATTGTGCTCTCAGCTGTCTGGGTAACGTGTTAATTTACCACTTGAAAACAATACTGTTGTTTGTGTCTAGCGACCTAGTGGAGAAATTCCATGGGTTGAGAGCAGAATGGGGGTGGACTGGCTCATAGTCATCAGCTTTGCTATGTTGTTTGGGGATGGGAGAGGGTGGTTGTTAGCTATGAAGAGGCCAGAGGGCAAAAGTGCAAGGGAAGGGACAAAGGCCGCCATTTGTCTGAACTGACTCTAAACCACCATAATCACAAGAATCAAGTTTCCTGGAGAACAGGTTCATGGGTGAAAGGCAGGCTTTACAGAGGCTATTTTTAGGATATTTTTGATGCTGTTCCTCCTAGTTTGCCTTTGTGTGTGTCATAGCCATGGTGACCATATGCTTTCCAGGTTAGCATGGGTCAAAGTGGTCACTTTAATGTTTATTTGGGAAAATGTTTAATATTTACTTTAGATAATATTTACACAGTCACCATAGCTATGGAGGAGAGATTCTCAGATGACCAGACCATGGAGTGCCTTATCAAGCAAACAGGAAAAATGGAATCTACTGAAGGAAAAAAAAAAAAAAAGCACAGAGTGTAAGGTGTAGAGGAGGAGCTCTGGCAATGACAGAACAAGCATATCACTTGTCTTGAGTCATCTCCAGTCTTTAAGGGCATCCTCTTCCTCCCCATCTTACATCTTAGGAAGGCTGTCCTCAATGGATACAGCAGTGGGCTTCTGTACCTGCACTTCTGTTTGGGTGTGATGGTGGAACATACTGCCAGCAGATGGAAAGCTCAGAGGAGAATGGTTCCCCGGGCATTTATTTCCTTTACTCTCTTTCCTTGGTGTGCTTGCTGTTCCCTTTAACTGGAGGTCCAGCTGCTGTCAGGTCCCCAAAACTTCTGAATTCTGCCTCTCAGGCCTTGACTGGGAACAGTTTTCTGCTGTTACTAGCTCTGAAAGATCAGCCTGAACTCTGCCCATACCTTTGTCAAGAATGTCTTAACTCTTTTCACTAAGGCTTGAGACTATCACCTGTTTTCTGTTGGACCCCCTAACTGATGGGGATGTCATTCTTGAGTAAATAAAGGGTTAGAAGGGTACCTGAGGGCTTCAGTGGTGACCCCCCAGTCCAGGCAGTTCAGTGGATATTCTATAAGTTGTTTTCAGGTCTTGGGATGAGAGTCAAAACTCTGCTTGTGTGAGGTTTGTGTTGCTGCATTTTGAGATGTCCTGTGCATCACTAGCCTGTGGCCCGAGCAACATTGCTCCACAGCACTGGTTTTTATTTGGAACCTGGAGAGAGCAGGGGATGTGTTCTCCATGAGCACCGCTGGCCCAGAAAGAGGTTTCTGAGTCAGCAGACGAGAGCAGACAGTTCCTCCTCAGTGACATTCATCTCTCCTCTAGCACCAGTAGCTCAGATCCATCCTGGCACCAGACTGCAGTGAGGAGAGCTGTCCTGAAGTTTCCAGCCTAGTGCCTCCTGCAGTCATCTCTGGCATCCTTGTCCCCTTGCAAAGCACAGTTCCATTAGCAAGGGAAATGTCCTATTTTCAGAGCAACCCACCAACCAATCAACTGTCACTGTCTGCCAAGTCTTCCGGATGAAATCACAAGGAAACCTCAGTGTCCTGGGTCTCCTTTTGGCCTTCCCCTCTGGGGACACAGGGATCCTTTCATAGTTCCAGCAGGACTTGCTTTCTTTCTACTTGCTTGTGGGCACCCATCTCCAAAGCTGCAATGTTTTTCTAACTAGTGATGCTGCCTGATCCAGTCTGGTGAGATGCTAGGAGCTTGCCTAGCTGCTCATTGTTATGTACGTGAACTTCCCATAGTTTGAAATTGGAGCAGTTTTTATTCTTTGCATCCCTTTCTGCCCAGCTGTTCCCTAAGGGAATCCTTCTTCTTCATTTGACTTTTCTTGGCCAGTTCATCAGGAAACAAACAAAACCCAACAAACCCAGACACTGCTCAGATTAAAAAAGTGATTATGGATAGTTTGCCCCAACCAATGATGTTACCTTGATCAAATTCAGACAGGCCAGGAGTGAGGCAGGAGGCACATAGAATTGAGTTCCCCCGGCAGAGAAATAGTAAACAGAAAAACAGCTATTTCAGAGGGCAAACTATTTGCCTCACCAAGAAAGCATGGAAAATAACCCAGAAGAAAGTAGGAAGCAAATGGATTGAGTTGCTATGGGAACACAGTTGGGAAAAAAAAAAGCCCCACGAAATATGTAAATACTGTAATTTGGTATTTTAATGTACTTCTTTTCCATGAAGAAAGTTCCCTGACAACCAAAACTAACAGCTCATTCGGCTGCTGCACAGCTCTGATTGACAGAGGATGGGCAAGTAGGTGTGTGAATTCAGTTCTGCCCCAGGAGCCAGTGCATCTGGATTTTCAAGCATAAAAGTCAAACATCTGCAACAGTAGCTCTCAAAGTGGGGCACATATCAGATGTACTCACTCCGGGGAACTTTTACAAACTCAGCCACACCACAGGTCACTGAAATGAGATTCTTGGAGGGGTGGGGGTTGATGAGCCTTTTGTTTGTCTTTTGTCTGATGTTCTGAGACAGCATCTTGCTTTGGTCTTGAATTTGTGATCCTCTTATACCTCCGCCTTCCAAAGTGTTGAGATTACAGAAATAAGATACCACACCTGTCCTGTGCTTGAAAACAGAACAGAAGAGAACAAAACAAAACAAAACAAAACAAAACAAAACAAAACAAAACAAAACAAGATAAAACAGAGGAGAACAAAAGACCCCTGGTCATTTTTACTCTTGATACCACCTGGGAACCACTGCTTCTAATCCTCATTTGATAGATTGGTGGCCATTGATTGCTTATTTTGCTGTATGCCTTTCCGAGGTTTTATTGTACCCACTTCTAGCTGATTTGGACATTTAAATGCTGATAATGGGAAATGATTAGCAATCATTAGTCTTCCATTATTAGTGCTATTATCTTCACCATAATAGATTAGTGCTTCTCCGAGTTGGAGAAAACATGTGATACTCTATTACAAATCATTATCATTTCGCTGCAATAATAATAATGATTAACTGCTGTTATTTTTAAAGTTATAGATTAATAATCATAATTTGGGAAGTTTGGATGTTGCTCTAAATGTTGATATCAATCTATATTTTTATAATTACCATCATTAATTAGCATTAGTTATGTGGTAAATTAATAACAATGCATATGGACATAGTTATTCAACCTGCTTAGTAATAGTCTACTAATACTGGAAATAGTCTACACCAGAGTTAGTAAATGGTACAACCTCTATTTTCCCAATGGGAAAAGTACTGCACACAGGGCCGGCCACTCAACCTTCAGTTGTTTGTATGTTAAAGTTCTGACATATTTCTTTTTCTTTCTGCCTGGCTCCTGCTTCTTTAACTCTGTCCAGCGTGCCACATCCCACCCTCCTTACTGTGGTATCACTCTAGGCAAAAATGAACAAACTATTATTTAGTCCAGCATTTACTGCTATCCCGCAGAATTTGAATGGATGAAGGATATGGGTTCATGGTAAAGGTCAATATTATAGCAAGCATGAATGCATGGCGAAAATTGCATTTGGTGTAATCTAAATTCAGGTGTTCTCTTATGAGGTGACTGGTGAGCTCACCCCCAGAGAGCTCTCTTTCTTATGAAACACGCTGATCCTTCTTACCTGGAATGCTAATGTTATACAGTGCAGCTTTGGCGTCAGCCCCTAGGTGCAGGCTGACTGCGTTCTGGTCATTAGTCTATGTTGTGGGTCACCTGCCTGGGTTCTTTATCCTCTGGTGTCCCTGAGATGACCTCAGACTGCCCACCCCCCAGGCTCTCTGGTTTTGTTGTTGTTTTATTGTTTTGTTACTATTGATTCTTACAATACCATTATTATTATTCTTACCAGGAATAATTAAGTAAAAATTACTTTTAATGTGAGTCTTTTCCCACACGCAGATAGCTCCATAAGAGTGGGAGCTAATGCTACTCAGCCTTATGTCCAAGTGATGCTTGCTGGTTGCCTCCCCCATTCGTATTAGAAAATAGATATGATTGACTAATATTTTTCTCTTTCTGACTTATTATTTGAAACACATCAGATCCTTAATTACAAAAAAAATCAAAACAAACTTTTTCTGTTATAGAAATTTCAAATACACCCCCCAAAGTATGATCCTATGAATCATATAGTTTTTACAATCATCATATTTGTCAATGCTGTCTTAACTATTTTCTTGACTCAAACTGGTTTTTGTTCTTAGATAGAAAATCATCATATCATTAAAAATACCTTTAAATTTATATTTGTATTAGTTTGTTATGTAATTAGAATTTTATACATGCATACAATGCACTGTTTATCATATTTACTTCACACAATTTTTACTAACTTCTCCCATATCATCCTAAGCCCCACCTCCCAATTTTGTGTCTTTTTTTTTTTTTTACAGCCCCAATTGCTTATTATTTCTGATTTGCACTACTTATGTACTCCTTGGTGTGGGACCATCCACTGAGATGTGGCAAGCCTCACTACACTGTTAAAGAAAAGTGACGCCTGAATCTGGAAACGACCTAGATGTCCATCAACCGAAGAAAGGATAAAGAAACCGTAGTACATTTACACAATGGAATATTAGTCAGTTCTCAAAAACAAGGAAATCTTGAAACTTGCAGGCAAATGGATGGAGCTAGAAAAGATCATCCTGAGTAGGGTAACTCAGACCCAGATAGACAACACCTGGCATATACTTATAAGTGGATATTCGCCCAACAAAGAAGTCCTTTGAGAGACTCCACCCAGCCGGGGGTTTGGGACAGATACTGGGACTTGCAGCTTGACCTTGGTAGGAGAGCTGAGAATTGTATGGAAGAGTCGGGGAGATGGAAGGACCCAGAGGGGTCAGGAGCTCCACAGGGAGACCACCAAGGTCAGTGGATCTGGACCCCGGGGGCCTGCACAAACTGATACTCCAACCAAGGACGATGCATACAGAGTACTTAGACCTCCTGTTCAGATGTAGCTGATGGACAGCTCTGCTCCGTGTGTATGGGGAGGTGGGAGAGATGGGACTGCCTCTAACATGAACTCTGGTGCCTGCAATTTGATCACTGCCTTTTGGCGGGGCGGCCTTAGGGGTACACAGATGAAGGGGATACAGGCTACCCTGATAGGATGTGATGAAATGGTGGTGGAGGAGCCCCCACCCACACATCAGAGGTCTTGGGGAGAGGAATGTGGCAGAAGAGGGAGGGAGGGTAGGGACTGGAAGATAAGAGAGAAGGGATAACAATCAGGATGTGATGTGAATAAATCATAATAATGAAAAAAAAAAAAAAGAAAAAAGAAAAGTGACTCTTTTTTTTCCCCCAGATGCCATCAGCGGTGAAAGCTTCTCAGCTAGGCATGGGGCTTGTGAGCCTGTTCCTGCTTTAGGCGGGAATGTGGATTGTCTTGATGTTGATGTCTTGTGCAGGGAGCCGCAGCTGCTGTGAGTTTCAGAGTGTGGCAGTCCCGTCTGTCACGTTCAGATGACACTGTTTTTAGCCTAATCTTCCCTCACCTCTGGCTCTTGTGGCCATTCTGCCCTGCTCTACCATCTTGGGCTCTGAACTCTGGGCAACCAGGAGCAGTGGCAATAGCTTGTATTGTGTGATACAGATGCCCCTCTTGTGGATGAGCACCCCACTGGCACTTACTCTCTGTGCTTTGGACAGCTGGGAGTATCTGTGTTAACCACCAAGCACTGCACAGAGGCACTTCTCTGAGCAGTATGAGAGCTGGGCTAATGCACGTAGAGATATATAAACATTTAGAGGAAAGTTGGTTCTTCTGAGCCTTAAATCCAATGAGAGATGGGTAGTTACCACCCTAACTCTTGTACTCCTCTGGTGTCCAGGGCATATATCTTGCCAAGCTGATTGTGACCGTAGCTAACATGTACTCACTTTACAGCTGCTAAGGTCCTTGATGCCCGCTAGCCATCCTCAGGAGGCTGCACAGCACTTTACAGTCTATAAAAGTCAGCCAGCAGCTAACTAGAAGCTTCCTGCCCAGTACCCACTTGACATCTCCATGTCCTTTCACAGAAGTCTGGTGTTTTCAGCAGTGGCGTCTCACCGTCAAGTTCTGGTGGGTAACCGCAGCAGTGGAAATAGCCTGTATTGTTTTGGTGGTCTTTGAGAGACCCCTGACTAAACAACACGAGGTGAAGTATCCCTCTTCTGACACCGGGTCTTTTGTTTGAGAACCAATGGCTTCTGTGAGGACCATAGTTCCCTGTGTCAGATACCTCTGGTTAAGCACTTTCATAGGGAAAATGTATTTAGGAAGGTTATAAGACAGTTTGTCTCCATAGAGCCCTTTTAAGCATCTTTAGTGTTACTTGTCCTTTTCCTGTATCCTCCTCTGCCCCACCCTTCCATTCCTCTCCCCACTTAACCTCCTTCTCCATTATCCTCTTTTTCTCCTTCATATCACCTGTGCTCTGCCATCCCCACTTCATTATGATTTTTCTTTCCTTTCCCGCCAATGGCCCCTTTCTAGTCTTTGAATTCTACAGGTACTCCAAGTTAAAAACACAAATCTAAAGATTTGATATTATGATCCATTTATGAGTGAGGACATGCAATGTTTGTCATTTTGGGTTTAAGGTGACCTTACCCGGAATGGTTATTTTTAGTTCCATTCACTTCTCTGAGATTTCCATTTCATTTTTCTTTACATCTGAGTAAAGCCCCATTGTATATAGGTACGACGTCTTCATTATCCCCTCGTCAGCTGGTGGACATCTAGGCTCTTTCCATGTTCTAGCTATTGTGAATAGAACAGTTATGAACATAGGTGAGCATGTCTGTCTATAGTAGGGAATGGAGTGCTTTGATTATATGCCTAGGAATGTTGTAGCTGGGTCACATGGTGGATCTATTCTTTGTTTTCTTAGGAATGGCACACACAGTGGCTGCCCTACATTTTATTCCCCCCAACAGCGCATGAAGGTTACAATGCTCCCCCCCAACACAATACTTATTGCCTTTTATTTTCTTAATCTTAGCTACACTGAAGAGGGCAATTCTTTGAGGTTTGGAGTCCAGATGTGTTAATTCAGAAAGAATTTGATTTGATTTGCATGGCTAATTTAGGGCCATTTTAAAGGAAGTCTTTCAGACTCTATATATTCATTTTATGCTGTAAAGAATGTGAACTTGTATTTAGGTAAGTTTTAGGGGTACATGCACATGCACATACATACATACATACATACATGCATTCATACATACATGCACACACAGATACACAGACACACACAGACCAGCACACACACATACACGCACTCATGCATGCACACACATATCCAGACACACATACACAGACACACACACACACACCAAACAAACAAACAAACAAACAAACAAACAAAAAGCCCTCACCACTTCATCCAGGGTCTAGATTGCATTGCATAGTATTTTTACTTTCTCTACCCATAGCTGATTCTTCCCTTCCTTTGAGGACTGTCCGTTTTGCTTCCTGGCTCTTCACAGTCTTCTCAGATCTGACCTTCAATCCTGCTTAAGCCTAGGACTTGTTAACAGCCAGGTGTAAGCCTCCAAGAATGGTTAATTCCCCCATGGCTCCTGTGCTTGGTTACCGTCTGGATCCGCTTTGGATGCCTAGTACAGATGCGTATGTCGAACTGAACTGCGTAAGAAAGATGCGCGGTTCATTCTATATAATTTCTGAGTGCAAGGCAAGGGGTTTAGCTTTGTCTAACATCTTGAGATGTTCATGAGCTGGTGAGCTTCTTGACTACTTAAAGGACTCAATAGCAGCCTAGGAAATCACAAACTGGGGAGCTGGCAAGGTGTAAGGGTGGGGAGTCGGTGTAGCTATGTCTAAAGGGTTTGGTTGACTTGAATGCTTCCATATTTTCATTCATACTTGCCTGCCTTAAGCTGCTCTGCCTGGCAGAGTCAAAGCCGTGATACACTCAAGCAGAAGCCTCGCTTCACTGGCCACACTGAAGATGAACATGTTTCCTTGCCAGGTTTGCTCCCTGCTTGCACATGGCTCCTTGACACCTGGCATTGGAGCCTTCAGGGGCCCCTCAGGCTGTGCCAGAGCAGGCAAAGCATGGGTCTGCTGTTCACACGGCCACATCTCCAGGCCCTGTCAGGTGGCCATGGTTTATCTTGGCTTCACTGCTGTTCAGGTGAAAATAGACTGGGACACAAAGAGTGAACAACAGGTATTACCAGGAGTCTAGACAGAAAAAGGACTCTACACTCATAGCAATACTTGTATAAAATAGCTTGCTCCCCAAGTATTCCTCTGATGGCACTTGCCTGTCCAGACTGTGGTTTGAGACTATTTGGCAACTCTGCTCTTGCAGTCAGAGACTGGCTTCCGGGGCTCTAAAATCACGAGTGAGCTAAGCCAATCAGGTCAGTCAGGAAAGTATTTTGCACCCCAGCTTTGGTCTCTGGCAATTCATGCAAATTGACTTCCCAAGTTTTTGTGTTCCTCCAAAGCCTGCGCTTCTCTGGGGCAGTGTCAGCTTAACCAGGACAAGGCCCCAGCAGTGATGTCTTTGGTGCGTTTTCAATTGCCCATGAAGAGTATTCATGGTGTCATGCTCGGCGAAGTAAGCAGAGGATCCAACTGCAAACTTGGATGATCTGTTGCTATGGGGAGGGAGAACAGTCCCTAGCGAAAGGTCCCTTTCCTCTCAGGGAGTGGGGATTGGATGCTTTGGCAAAACTCAGCAATGGGCACTGGGATGGGACCCAGGATAATTGCAGGGTCAAAGCCAGAGGTGAATCCAGATGCTGGCCAGAGGGATCCTGTACTGTGCGGGCACACACTAGTGCTTTGATTACAGGTAGGATTAGAGGCAAATAATTTCATGTTCACATGTCACACAATAGCTAGAAATTTCATAGGTGGCCCTGGGAAGCCACCACTCAGCTTATAATGGAGTATCTTCTTTGAAATCGTTACTTTTGTGTCTTGGTCCTTGTTATAATAACACTTAATCCTTCTCACAGAAAAAAGAAAATATGTGAAAAGAAAAGAGAGAGAAAGAAAAAGTGAGAGAGAGGAGAGAGAGAGAGAGAGAGAGAGAGAGAGAGAGAGTGTGTGTGTGTGTGTGTGTGAGAGAGAGAGAGAGAGAGAGAGAGAGAGAGAGAGAGAGAGAGAGAGAGAGTGTGTGTTTGTGTGTGTGTGTGAGAGAGAGAGAGAGAGAGAGAGTGTGTGTGTGTGTGTGTGTGTGTGAGAGAGAGAGAGAGAGAGAGAGAGAGAGTGTGTGTATGAGAGAGAGAGAGAGAGAGAGTGTGTGAGAGAGAGTGTGTGTGTGTGTGTGTATGAGAGAGAGAGAGAGAGAGAGAGAGAGAGTGTATGAGAGAGAGAGAGAGAGAGTGTGTGTGAGAGAGAGTGTGTGTGTGTGTGTATGAGAGAGAGAGAGAGAGAGTGTGTGTGTATGAGAGAGAGAGAGAGAGAGAGAGAGAGAGAGAGAGAGAGAGAGAGAAGAGCAAAAGAACATCAAAGTGAATATAAAAAAAATTACCATGGCCGCCCACCCAGAGAAAACCATTCATAGCATATTGACAAATTTCTTTCTAGATCTGGTGCTATATGAAATATATATGCTATTTGGTGCTATAATTTTTTTGTCATATGCTTTCCCTCCTTTTTAGCTGAATTCAGTAAGTACATGTTTAGCGAATACCTTCTGTGTGCCTTGTCCCTTTCTGGCACTGAGATTGTTCTGGCAGACAAAGCAGGGCCTTTGTCCTCATGCGACCATGTACCATTGAGAGTCTGTAGTCAGTGTATACTCATATCCATAGACCCATTTATGAAATAGAAGTTTTAGTGTCTCCTATTTGTCTGCGATATAGATGGCATTTAATTGTCCTATTGCTGGACATTCAGATCTGTTGTAGCTTTCTGTTATCAAAATGATTTGATAAATAGTCAGACAGCAGTGTTCAGTGCAATTAGAGACAAAGGCTTTAGTGAAAAAAAAAAAACCCAGGAAATGAAGTTTTCTAAGGTAGGGAGCATTAATGGGCTCTCTTTGTTTGTGGCCTGCAGGCAATTAGTCCCAAAGGCACTTGAGATGAGAGAGTACCCTGGTGGTCTTGGGAGACTGGGCAGCTTGGGTTGGTGCAGGCGGGCTGTGTGTGGCTGTGTGTGGCAGATGACCCAGCTAGACTCTCAGCAGTACTTGACCTTCAGCTCAGTTAGGGACATTTATGGGTTTCAAGAGTTGTTAGGGGCCCAGCTGCTCTCATTGTGTCTTAAAAATGACAGAGAGCTGCTCTGTGAGGACAAGGTACTTGAAATTACATTTGAGCGACCAATAAAAGTCCCACACAAGCACCTATGCAGCAGTTGGGCACAGCCTGCCCTGGTGCATTGAGGGTGGATGAGGACTACGTGCAGAAGGGTTTTCTGTATGCTGAGGCCTCGTGAGCAGGAGGTGAGATGCAGCTGAGGGAGTAAGAGTCGATTGCCTGTGGCCTCCTGACCTTGTAATCCCTGTGTGTCACCACGATGTGCCCTTTCACTCACAAGAGGAAATGCACCTTTCCTTTGATGGACAGGCATCTAGTATGTGAGCCCCACCTACTTACTGCCTCTTCTGGTCCTCCCATTTCCAACGCTGGCAGCATTCCCGACAAAGTGTCTGGCACCTGTTGTTCAAACACCATTCCCTCATTTCACCAACTGCGGACACTCTGGTGAGCCTTTCGTTTTTGATTCCTTCCAGTTTCTCCACAGCATTGATCTAGATGGTCTTTATGCCATGTTGGGCATGTGCTGTATTGCCGCTGGGTTAAAAATCCTGTACTGGCTTCCTATTGCTCAAGAGGTGAAAGGTACTCTTTAGAGAGTAAAGGGGGTGCTCCTGTGGCCCTGGCTTTCAGGTAGCAATGCCTCCTGCTGTTTCAGCTGGGAACCACTGCCTGTTACCCTGTAGTGAAACATTTTATTCAGCCCTCTGCGTCCTTGAATATGTTCTTCCTTTCTGCTTGGAATGTCTGTTGGTACGAGGCACGCCCTTCCTTGTGACCTCATTGCTTTGGGTCTATCCATCTCTGCATCGTTACCGAACATGTTACCCATGTGCTTGTCTGCCGGACCATAACCTTTATGGGGCTGTGAGCTGTTTGAGCAGGAGGGCTGAATCCTATTAAGTTTTGTATCTCCAAACGCATTGCAGTGCCTAACATATATTTATTGCTGAATGAATGTTTACTGAATCATAAATATTGGGAAGATAGGTACAGTTGGGTTTACAAAAATATTTTCTTTGATTCAGACCTAACCATCCCGCATTCACAGCTCTTAGTACAGATTTATATTTTTGGACATCTTTAAACATTTTATTGTACAGATAATATTTGTTGTCACAGAAATGTAAGACTAAAAGTTGTAAACACACAGGCATGCAGACTCACATGTGTGCACACACATTTACACATATACACTACCCAACTCTAAGTGGTGTTTTAAAAAATAATTCATTTATTCATTTTACATGCAATAAGTGGTGGTTTCTAACATTCTATCTTCTGACTCTGTACTAGGCTTCTAACTTTTGTAATCTTTTTGAGGCATCTGTGGATCCTGATATTTTGGATTCAGCAGAGAAAATTAGAAATGTAAAGAGAGAAATGTGAAAATGTTAAACAAAAACCAAAATCTACCAAAATCACCCTAAAAATGAAAATGGGAACCAACATGGTCAAGATTATCATATATTTATAATACATTGAAAAATCAGTTGTTTTCTCTTCCATGTGGACATGTGTTTCTGTACTTTCCAAATATGAGCAACAATATTCTTCTTTATACAAAAGCAGTCATAAGGATTTGGTGAGACTTTCTATTCCATATAGAAATGCCAAAAAGCGGCCGTTCTCTCTGTTTTCCAACATCTACAAGTGGGCTCCAGGAGAGCCAAATCTTCCTGGAAGGAAAGCCCAATGTGGTGAGAGTTGAGAAGTCCAGGCCTGTTAAACACGTGCTCCAGAGTCCCTCCTCCTGCTCTACCACGTTGTTATTTACTCCACGAATGCCACGTGCAGATTTCTTCTCAGGTCAGGCTCTACGTAAAATCTGTGGGGGTAATTATCCCTGGTAGAGCTGACAAATTAGAACTTTTACTTTGTACTTCTGTGGGAGTGTGATGTAGACTTTCCCTCTTAGAACAAGTTTTTCCTTGTCAGGGGACCTGAGGAAAAATTTGAGGAAGAGCCATTTGGTAAAGAAAAGATTAAGGAAAGGAATTGGGATGAAGAAAGTATCGCTGATGCTCCGTTTGGGCTTGGCCACCCACCCTCCTTTCATATTGTCCAGGATTGCCCGTCTGAATGATTTATTTTATGCTCTGGGTCAATGTTTCAATGTGAGTCTAATGGCCAGTCACTTTCCCTTTAGGTGTGTAGAGAGGAGCTTTATTGGAAGAACAGAGAAAGGCTCATTTGGCTCAAATGTTCATTTTGAAGAAACTCAAGTGAACCAACTCATAGATCCAGGTCAGTACACAGTACAATTGCTAGAGGACAAGGGGGATTAAGTAGAAAGGAGGGGCTTCAAGAGAAGGGTATTTAAGACATCATGGAGAGGAAGAAGGAGCTCTTTGTCTTTAGCTCTTTGACTTTTAGCTTTTGGCTTTTTCTGTCTGGGACATGAGCTGAGCCAGAAAGTTAGCTGGACACTTTCTCTGACTCTCTGAGCTAGCAGGTTTTCACCCCACCATCTGGCTTGTGAGTCTTCATTAGTAAAAAACAAACAACCGGGACTTTCTTCCCTCCCCCCACTTTCTTCCTCTTCATAACAACAGATTTCACAACATGGAGATAGGAATGGTTGGGAGTGTTACGTCCCTTAGCCACTTAAAAATAAATATAGTAAATTATACTTTTTAAACCATTCTTAGGCATGAAGTTCAATGTTCACACTGTTATACAGCATCCCCATGCTCTGTCTCTGGGATTTCTTTCATCTTTCCAAATTGAAACTTCATTGATTAAAAGCTCCCTACCCTACCTACCATTCTGTCTCTATATTTGACAAATCTAGGTAGTTACTTATGAAAATGAACTCTTAAGAGTATTGCTCTCTTCGTTGGCTCATTTCACTTGATGGTCTTCAGGGGTCATCCATATTGCAGCCTTTATCCGCTGCGAGAGATTGCATTGGAGGTGGCACCATGAGCAGGTTGCTTGCTTGTTTGGAGAATGGGTGCTTGGTCATTTACCCTTGAAGAAGTCTGATGATAGCATTGATAGCATTCCCTGATACCCAAGAGGAAAAACATGTTCAGGCCATTCTCTGTTCCTACTGCCTCTCTTCTCCTGGGGACCACTAAAACCCAAAGCAGCAGGTTACTTCTTCCTGAAGGTCTATGTAAACATGGCCTTGTTGCAAGCCAGAGAGGATTGTGCTCCTCTGAAGGAACTAGAACACAATTTGTCATGCTTGGTTCCAAGTCATATTCTGAGATAGCCTTTTCGTATGTCCAATGGCTCCTGTCCCACCATGTGATGCATGGCTCTAAGTCATGGGCGTTGGGCTGGTCACACTGACAGCCGTGTAAGTGTCGGCATTGCTGGCCAGTGGCTTCTTTTTCCTGGATGCTTGTCTCACATGCTTCTTGGAAGCCTTGTCATATCTGATAGGACAGGGTCTGGTTTCTAGAGGAAAGGTTCTTTGGGGTTTGGATGAAATCTGGCTCACGCTGTCCAATTCCCAGAAAAATCTGAGCAAGCAGCCGTTGTAATTAACACTTGGCAAATCAGGCCCAGTGGAGGGCTTGCTCCTGACAGTCCAGTGATCTGAATGGGTGCAACACATGGTGTTGGCTGGGTGCTAGCCATGCTTACTAATAGAGAGTTCGCTTGACTTATTTTGGCCTTAGGGTTAGCCAAGGACAGAAGCCCTTAAATAAAGCATTGCCCCAGGTATTGCCCCACATAGCTCTGATTGTGTTTCTTCTTCTTCCTCTTGGTGATACAACCCCAAAATAGTTCCTTCTGTAGATCTTAGCTTCCGAGTAAGACAACACTTTAAAAAACTATCAAACTGATACAGAATGGATGGATGGGCTCTATAAAATCCATATATAATAGCTGGATTAAGAAGTGGGGTATTCTGAGAGTTCAGAAACCCACTTTATGCTGCTTCAGGCAGTATTCCAAATTCTGATATCCTATGTTAGCACTGGGCTGCCTTGGAACTTGATGTAAATAGAATTTTTAGTACCCACACTTTGAGTTTGGCCCATGCACTCAGCTTCCTATATATGTGACTTGTCCATGGAATTGTGCGTTGTAATTCATTCTCATTCCAGGGCGTATGATCACTGATGGATTTACTCTGCCACTTCCATGCTTTGCCATCTTGGAACCCAAGACAGGGAGAAAGATTAGTAATGCTGATTCTGCCATTATTTTTTTTAAAACTGATTATGTCCTATTCATGTACTTTTAGTATTAATTTTATTTTAAGATATTTCATTAAAGTATTACTTATCTTGACTAAAGGTTTTAGACCCTGCTTCATTCCCCCCCCCCAAGGCTTTAAGTATTAGGCATGTCTACTATAGCTAGGGATGGGAGATGCATATAGATTTTTTTCTATAGTTTCTTTTGAGCTATATCCTATTTTATCATTTCACTATTTTAATTTTATTTATTTTTGTCAACTTGGCAAAAGCGAGAGTCATTTTGGAAGAGGGAACTTCAAGTGAGAAAATCTACTCACCAGGTTGGTTTGTGGGCAAGCTTGTAGGGCATTTTCTGGATTAATGATTGACGTGAGAAGACCCAGCCTGTTATGGGTAGTGCCACCCCTGGGCAGCAATACAAACCTGAACCAAGGTCATTTATGAACGGTGTTTCTGTAAGCACTTGAGGGTGTGTCCTGTGGTGAACATATGCATGCATTTTTTGTTAATTATTTACTGACAGGTGATACATCTTAATGAAAGCACTGAGTGCAGAGGAAGGAGGTATTTAGTTTCTTTTCTCTGTACCTGCCTTTATCTCTAGAGCATTTGAGAGTGTACTCGACCTTCACTTATGAAGCTAAGTAAGCCTTTCTGCAAACAAGAGAAGCCTGAGGAATTCAAAGCACTGGGTTCATGGACATTACCTATCAGGGGAAGTTTGGGGTTCAGTGAGGTGGACAGTACAACATAAAACCCTTCCTAGGAAAGAGTCTTTCAGAGTCCATAAGGCAGGTCGGGGCCATCACATTTGCATACTTACATATTTGATATTTGTCTGTATACAGAGATAGATACGATTCAGATTATTACACTCAGATTCTCTGAAATATCTTTCCAATTCTATCTCCTAGAGACAAAAGAAAATGTGTTAAAGTTTCTTCCGATAATGATGACTTTGTAGGCTCTCCTTTAATTAACCAAATATTTTGGTCTCAGTAGCATATGATTATGAAATAACATCACATGTAAAAATTCCCATTTCCGGAATAGGGCTTCCTCAAGACCCAGCTATCCCACTCCTTGGAATATACCCAGAAAATGCTCGAACACACAACAGGGACATATGCTCAACCATGTTCATAGCTGCTTTATACACAATAGCCAGAACATGGAAACAGCCTAAGTGTCCCTCAGTAGAAGAATGGACTAAGAAACTATGGTACATTTACACTATGGAGTATTACTCAGCTATTAAAAACGAGGAATTCCCGAAATTTGTGGACAAATGGATTGACCTAGAAATTATCATAATGAGTGAGTTCACCCAGAAGCAAAAAGAGACAAACGGTATATACTCACTTATATCAAAACACTAGTCCAAGGGATACGTCCCATGAAAAACCTTACTTACCAAGAAAGTGGGTCAGAGGAGAGGACATCCTATTGAGACTTTAGGCGAGAGTAGCATGGAAGAATGGGGAAATAACAGGACCCACAGGGTCCTGGAAACCTACAAGAAGAACTTTATGACAGGCAGATCTGGGTCCTGGGGTCCTCCTCAAACTAAGGCACCAGCCAAGGAGAAATAGGCAGTAAACTTCGAACCCCTACCAAGACCTAGCCGACGAACACGATATTCTCCACTGTTGAGTGGAGAGTGAGATCTGATTCTCACGTGAACTCTGGTGCCCCTTTTCTGACCATGTCCCCTGGATGGGGAGGCCTGGTGGCACTCAGAAGAAGGATAGCAAGTTACCAAGAAGAGACTCAATAATCTTAGAGCATACATAGGGGGAAGAAGTCTCCCTCAATCACAGACATAGGGGAGGGGAGAAGGGGGGAAGTGGGAGGGAGGGAGGAATGGGAGGAAACAGGGGAAGGGCTAACAATCAAGATGTAATATGAATAAATTAATTAAAAAAAAATAAAAATTCCCATTTCCTTCTAGGGGATTAGCAGGAAAAAAAATCCATGATATTTTTTTCCTCATCACTTTTACTTAGGATTACCTCAGGAGTGCTCACCAGGGCAATAGGACAAGAAATGAAGGCGTGGCGTATATATGGAAAGAAATAAAACTATTTCCATTAGAAGATTATGTGATTTTCAGAAAAATCCCAAGAATCAACTAAAAAGATTGCAGAACTCTTAGTGAGCTTAGCAATGTCATGGGATACAAGGTCAGTGACTGACAGTCAATTGTACTCTATAGGCTAACAGTGATATTTGGAATTTGAGAATTAAAAGATGAAAGTTTTTTGAATAGCACCAAAATATTTATATATAAAATTGACAAATATATGCAGGATCTATATGCTGAAAACTGAAAAGAAAAATAGTGAAAGGGAAAAAATCTAAGATCCAATAAGCAGGGAGATCTGCCGTATTCAAGACTTAGAAGATTCTTGAATGCATTTAATACAGTATTAATTGAAATGCTTTTTCAGATTTTCTAATTGACATTGTAAACTGGTTTTAAATGTTGTGTGGGACAATGGCCAGCATGGCCTGCCTACCATGGGTGCAGTAGTGGTACACATACCCTGGCAGTAACCAGCAGCTCTCTAACTTGACTCTTTTCAACAAGGGCAAAACCATGGCCTGTACTGGAAACTTAGTCAACTACCCAGGGGGAGTGAAGTCATACATCTTGTAGGAGAACCTGTAACTACCATTTCACTAAACCAGCACAATCCTGACTCCATTATAAATATTTAACCCTATACTTACAGATGAGTGTAGTCGTCACCCCTCATCAAAGAACCTTCTCTTGGCAATAGATGGAGACCATTAGAGAAAACCACAACCAATCAAAATGCAGAGTTGTGCAGCCCAGTCACAACGGATAGGCGTACAATACAACCCCAGAACCTAAGGCTTAGGAATCATTGTGTAACAGTCGGGGGGGGGGGGGGCAGGGGGGGAAAGAATTGTAAGAGCCAGGGGAACAGGAAGTTTGCTGTGAGATTATGTCTTCTAGTCATATCAGAGAAGCTACACCTAAGAAGTCTCACCAACATGGCTACCTAACTTAGACCTGGAAAAGGAGGACACCACAGACGTGCCAATGTAGAAGGGAGAAATCCCGGGAAGCTTCAGCTGTAGGCAGTGAACTACAGGCAATTAAGATATAGTGAGAGCAAGAGAAAAAGTCTTCCCTAGCGAAGGGCACACCAAGTGATTATCCAATATCAAACAGTCAGCCTGTAAGCAGACAAATACAAGTAACATTATGTGGACAAATCAGGTTCTAGTTTTACATTTAGAAATATATATGCATTTATATATACACATATGCACATATAACAGAAATTAAAGGAAAAGAGGCATTGGATTTGAGAGGAAGCTGGTCAGGATATGTGGGAAGGATTGGACGGGGAAAGGGATGGGAGGAAGTGACGTAATTCTCCTCTACACATGTTATAAAAAGTCCAAGTAGTGTGGGTAAGGAAGCACACTTGACTGTGAACCAAGTCTGCAAAGAAGAGCAAAATTAGAGGATCTACATGATTCACCTCAAGACATGAAGTTATAGCCGTGGCAGCAGCGTGGAATTTCTAAAATGATAGATGGCCGAAAAAACAGAGCAGAACGAGGAGCCCGGAAGGAGACCCCTCATGAGTGTAATCAATTATTTTGGGATATAGCAATGGCCAGTCATTGAAGAATAGACAGTCTTTTCAGTAAGCAATTCAAGAACAACTGATATGCCCAAATGCAAAACAAAGAAAAAAGAAAATATAGCAGCTTGACACACATGGCTCAGCTTTCACGAAAATGTACAACGTGACCTAAAAACTTTCCGAAGAAAATCTGGAATTTTCCAAGGGAATCTTGGGTTTGACATTAAAGAATAAAATTAACACCTGTGAATATAGGCTGATATAAATAAATAAATAAATAAATAAATAAATAAATGAATGCAGGATAAAAATAACTCCTCCGTACAAAATGATTACAATTATTAAATGTGGGTGGATAAAGGAAACTGAATAACGACCCTTAGAACACAGAGGTGGTAACTGATGGCGAGGTGTGCATGTGAATGGTCAAGGCAGGGATCATACTTTAAAAGCACAGGATTCTGTTGTGTGGATGATGTCTGTGCAAGTCCTTAGTGATCTAGTATCTTTAACAAATGTCCACAGTTTTCATATGCCTCCACCCAGAAGGTGCAGACTATCTCTGTTCTTGGGTGTGGGATGGATTTATGGCTTCTTCTTCTTCTTCTTCTTCTTCTTCTTCTTCTTCTTCTTCTTCTTCTTCTTCTTCTTCTTCTTCTTCTTCTTCTTCTTCTTCTTCTTCTCCTTCTTCTAAAACACATCAGGCATGGAGAAGGACAAGTGTTGGCTTCACAGTAGAACAAGTTTGCAGACACCAGCTTGCTCTAAGGACACCATCAGACATACTGATGCCTTGCACAGCCTCCTCCAATGTGGTGACAGGCACGTTAGCTCTGCTGTATTCCTCCCTCAAATCTGCAACATCAAGTTAGCCATAGGGAAACATGAATTAAGGGACACACAGAGCTCTCAAGGTTGTGAAAGCAAGACAAGGTTGTGAAAGAGCTGTCACAGGCTGGAGAAGAAGAAGGAGGAGGAGGAGGAGGAGGAGGAGGAGAAGAAGAAGAAGAAGAAGAAGACAGAAAGTCTAACCTGTTAGCATCCTGGACTGGATCCCAGAACAGGGAAGGAGCATTAGTGGCAAAATTATTAATACCTTTTTAGGGCTCATAATTTAGTGAATAGTTTTTCCCCAATATTAATTCTTACTTTTGATCGCTGTACACTGGTTATGTAAGATGATGAATGTAGAGGAAGCTAGGTAGAAGCTTATAGGAAATTCCTATTCTACACTTATGGAAAAGGCAACTGTCTGTTTATCTAAAATTGTTGAAATATATAAAAAACCAATTAAAACCCAAAATAGCCATTTCCAGATATACGGAATATAATATACAGAATATACACACTGGACTTATACTAATGTACACCCCTGCTGGTTCTGTTATTAAAACTAGACCCAGAACAGTTCCCTCCAGCCTTTCGTGTGGGTTCTGTCAATGTTCTCTAACATTTGCTGACCCCGTGGCTGCCTCAACTGCAGATGATGCCTGCTGGTTCCTCATTTGGCTAGACACGCCACCCCTCTGCCCTGATAATCTTGAAGGAAGGAAGCTCGTTTCCCAGTCCATAGCTTTAGACTGGTCATAAAAAAAAGTAGACAAAAGAAAGAGCTATACCGACCGCTGCATGGCCCAGAGGTAGAAAGATTGTAAGAACCAGAGACTGGTGAGAGATAGTGTGAAAAGATGTCTTCTTACTATGACATGGCCATTGCAGTCATGAACAGACAGCAACAAGACTTGCTTATGTGTGTGTACACACACACACACACACACACACACACACACACACACACACACACACCACAAACAGAAGGGAAAGCCAGCAAGATGGCTTAACTGGTAAGTTATTACTGTGCAAGCCTAGAGAGAGGAGTTCAATCCTTGGAATGCATGTAAAGGTGAAAGGAGTGTACGGATGCCACAAAGCTGTCCTTTGACCTCTACACTTGCACTGTGGCACTCACGCTCCCCAGTGATAGAAATAAACTAAAATAAATCTTGGATATTGGGAGGGGCTAGTTAGGACGAAAGGAGTCATCAGGAGTAGGAGAAGGGTATGACCACAGTAGATTACACACGTATATGAAACAGTAAAAAAAAACAGTGTTTAAAACCATGCAAACTTAAATAAGGGGACAGCCTACAGAGCATGCGGCCACCCAGTTTACTCTTCTGTAAAAGGTAAGGGAAGTGGCGCTCTCTGGGGAATAGAAGGCACACAGTAGGGATGCTGGTTCAGCTCAAGAGCGCCTCAGGGTTTGACCTTACCTACCACATTGCATTAGTCTATGTGCTGTAATTTTTCATGAGCTCATGGATTATTAACTAGAATCAACAGAAGCGCAAATGTCCAAATGTAGCTGCATCCAAGTATGATTGGTAGGGTTCTGATCAATGCTTTTAGCCACCATGCCGCAGGGAACAGCCCTTCCAACAGATGTTGCTGGGAACACTAGAGAGACACATTGGTGAAAAAGAAAACTGCACCATTTCTTACTGCATACATAAGAAATGCCTTTTGGTGGCTCTTAGTCCTGAATATAAAACACAGGTCATAAATCTCCAAGAGAAAATGGAAAGATGTCTCCGTGGCATAGGCAAGGCTTCTTGGGCAGGGTGTACAAAGAGTGTATCCTGATAAATTGCATTTCATTGAAACTGAAAATTGCTGATGCTCCAAAATCTCTCTTATGAAATTGGAGACATATATTTATTTTTCTTATTGGTGACGATTATCCAGCCTCTTTCACATATAATATATTGTTGCAGTTGAAAGAATAAAATGGAGCCTGATGGAGTGGAGTTGCAGAAGAGGCACTTTCTGACAAACCTGATCACCCAAGTTCAATCCCTGGCTCACATAAGGTGGCATGAGAGAACCAACTTCCAAGGGTTGTCCTCTGATTGCCACACTGGCGCTATGGCACGCACGTGCATGCGCATACACACACACACACACACACACACACACACATACACACACACTTTTAAAAACATATTAAAAAGACGAAAGGATTTTGCATGCATGTGTTGATGGTTGTATATGTGTGCATGTGTCTGTGTGGGTGCATGTACCTATACATGTATGTATGTGGAAGCCAGAGGCAATGTCAGGTGTCTTTCTCAGTTGTTCTCCACACTGCTTATTTAATTTTTAAAAGATTTATTTTATATCCATTTGTGTGTGTTTGTATATGTGCGTATATATGTGTATTTGTGTCTATTTGCATGTATGCATTTATATATGTGTATATGTATATCTATGCATGCATGTATGTGTGTGTATATGTATGTGTGTCTATGTGCATGAGTGTGCATGCATGCGTGTGTGTGTGTGTGTGTGTGTGTGTGTGTGTGTGTGTGTGTGTATGTGTGTATGTGTGTGTAGGTGCCCACAGAAGCCAGAAGAAGGTGTCAGATCTCTTGGATATGGAGTTGGCGTTGGTTGTAAGCTACTTGATGTGAGCTATAATAACCAAGCTTTGGTCCACTGTTGGGCCACCTGTCCAGCTCCCTATTTTATCCTTATTTTTTTATTTTGGGACAAGGTCTCTCACTGAATGTGAAGTTTACTTGTTTTACTAGACTGATGGGCCAGCAAGCCCGTGGCTCATTCCTCTCTGCCTCTGTAGCGGGGATTATAGGGCGTTCACTCTGTCCCTGGCTTTTACATGAGTGCTGGAGAATCAAAGTCAGGGCCTGATGCTTGCATAGTGAGCATTTTACTGACCAATCCCTCTCCCCACTCCAGCAGGTTTTAAATATAATCTGTATAATTAAAAAAAATTTTGGAATCTTGATAAAAATGGAATGTTATTTTTAAACCCCCCAAAATAAAATAAATAGAAAAGTCAGATTGAGAAAAAGTATTTATAGTAGACATACAATACAGAATATGGCAGAATATCCCAGGCAGCATTAAGTGATGTTTAATCCAGAGGCTTTTGGGTAAAAAATGACAACTTAGATACTACCTCTGTGTAACTTGGTGAGGGAATCAGAATAGTAAATAAATAAATAAATAAATAGCCGGGCATGGTGGTGCATGCCTTTAATCCCAGCACTCGGGAGGCAGAGGCAGGCCAGCTTGGTCTACAAAGTGAGTCCAGGACAGCCAGGGCTATACAGAGAATCCCTTTTTAGAAAAACAAAAACAAACAAAACAAACAAAAAAACAAACAAAAAACCAAACTGATATTCTTCCAAAGAGAGGAAGTACTTTGGAAATCCGAAAAACCAGTGACAGGAAACCTGGAAACTGCCGAGTGGAAGATGTGTTACACATCTATGAGAAACAAGCCCAGCACAGTGCCAGCTAGATGGGTCACCTGTGAGGTGAGGGAAAGGAGAAAAAGCGTTTCAGAACGAGAAGCCACCGAGAGGCAGGCAGCCCCGCCTCAGGACGAGCTCAGTCTTCACAAGCCTCAAATCCAGTTGTAGCTTCTGTAGAGACAATGATCCCACTGGTAGATGGTGACTCAGCAGTATAGGGGACTCCTATGTATCACTCTATGCGACACAGAGAGCAGTGAATAGGTGCCATCTTTATTTTATATTTTATTTTGCCATCTTTATTTTTTAAAGATTTATTTCTATTTTTATTTTGTGTGTGTGTGCACATGCCTGTGTGTGCATGTGCATGTGTGTGTGCCTCTCTCTCTCTCTCTCTCTCTCTCTCTCTCTCTCTCTCTTTCTCTCTCTCTCTCTCTCTCTTTCTCTCTGTGTGTGTATACATCTTGTGTGTGAAGTTGCCCACAGAAGCCAGGAGAGGGCATTGGATTCTCCAGAGCTGGGTTATGGGTGATTATGAGCTGCTTGTCTTGGGTACTGTCAACAGAGCCTGGGTCCTCTAATAGGAGCAAATGCTCTTAACCACTGAACCATATCTCTGGCTCTCCCAGAGACATATTGAAAGATAATCTTCTTTAAAAAAAAAAAAAAGGATCTATATAGGCAGCCTAAGAATAGGGAGCCATCACAGCCCAGGGACACTCAGTTTGGCCTGTAAAAAGCTCCCAGATGAGGGAAGATCCCAGGAAGCACGGGAGAGAGCAGATGAGCCAGATGCAGACAGAATGAGTGCACACAGCTTGGCCCAAGCAGTGAAAAGGATACGGAAAGGGAGCTTGTTCTTCACGGCGAGGAGAAGATCTCAGCAGAATAAACAACCCTGGAGTTTGTGATATGTCTGAGGCCAACGGGTGGATCATCCTGTTGAGCCACTTACCTGCCATCCGCTATCCCGAGTCCCATAATGTGTTTGATACCCACAGCCATATCCCACCAGCAAGGTGACTAGTACTGAAGGTATCTTGAGAGTACGAAGACAGGCTTTCTGCTTGTGCACATCTTAAACCCGGAGTGTTTTCCCACAGTCACAGCATGGTTGGGAAAAAAAAACCTCTAGCCTCCCAGTCATCCCAGATGGTTTGGATCCAGGGTATCTCAGGAGGATGGGAGAACCCTGCAAAGCTGCGTGTGGCCAGCAGAGGCCTCTGGTATGGAAAAGGACACTTCTACCGCGAGTACAGCTCTGGCAGACATCAAACACCCGTCCAGGACAGACTCAGCATGAACCACAGGAATGTCAAGACCCTTAAGTTCAGTTGACATCTACCCCTGAGCCCAGTGAACATCACTGGCACTCTTTAAATTTTTAGGACCCAGCTGCTTCCCCACTTCATCTTATTTGTCTCTTCACTTTTGATGGGCCGTTGAGGTTCCTCTTTCCTCACTATTTACTACATGTTAATACATATTTTTTTACATTGTATTGAGAATAACATTCTGTGTTTTTTTTCCATTCGTGCTTTCATCAGGTCTTGTTTCCACTTTGTTCTCATTGTTGGCCAGCCTTTTTGCTTGAGTTAGTTGATGCCAATGCTTCCTCTTCCTCATCTTCCTCCTCCTTTTTCTCCTCTTCCTCCTCCTATTTCTTCTGTTTTCTCTATCTCTGTAATATTTAGGTATATTTTGACTGTGGCATATTTCAAAAGCTGCCCTTCTTATATTTACCTAAATTTGTATTTGAACTTTTAATAAATTATTGACAAATCTTTATTTATTTTCTCCTCATTCTTACCTCTTTCTTTGTCTCTTGCCTTCCTTTCATAACACCCTTTTCTATACTTATTCTAAATTACTTTAAGCTTTTATTGTAGTTTCTTTTGCTATTTTATGTTTTAGTGGTCATTAAGGATGTATCAGTGGACTTCTGTCAGTTTTCAATGTACTTTTTGTCTTCTGGTTTTTTGAGACAGGGCTTCTCTGTGTGGCAGATCTGTGGCTGTCTTGGACTTTCTTTGTAGATCAAGCTGGCCTTGAACTCACAGAAGTCTGATTGCCTCTTCCTCCAGAGTGCTGGGATTAAAGGCATGTACCACCATACCCAGCCTTAAATGTACTTTTATATCTTGTGTAATTTGTTTTCTCTTCTGTGGATGGTATTGGGACTTGAAAATTCATTAATAGGTCACTCGTTGAAGACTACCAAGTAAAACTGGAAGAATTAGCCAAATTAGTAGGTATGTAAATTTCAGCATGGATATATAGGAAACAAGAAAACACAACATAGCACCTCTGAAAGCTCATACTCTAACTACTGGATTCAGAGAAACTCAAATATAAAAAGTGCCAATGGAGTTTCAAGAACATGGATACAATTGATTAAGGGCCTCCAGCACGATACCAAAACCAGATGTATTCAGTTGAGGATCACATGAAAAAATGTCAGGAGCATAGACAGAGAGAGTCAGTAGAGTTGCTGAGAAAAATCAGCAATGTGAAGGAAAAAGTTAACAACATAGAAGAAAAACTCAGCTAGCAAATCGAGAGTTTGAAAGGAATCAACTAGAAATATTAGAAGTGAAAGACTCAATGAATCAAATAAAAACCAGTGGGAAGCATTATTGAGCATAAGAAGCTGAAGGGAACTGGAATTAAGCTGGCAGTAGCCAAAGCAGTCAAGCTAGGTAGGTGTAGTTTGAGGTGGTCAGGGAACACATCAGCAGTGATACAGGTGGAATTACCATTAGCACATAGGTTTTCTGACTTGGAAAACAGTGCCATTCATCTATTAATTTCTATATCATTTTCTAGAGACTTGGGTAACAATAGTAATGAAAATTTAAGAGTCCAGGTGAGCTTCTTAGCATTTCATTAAACGATAAACCTTTGTTTAGAGACTTGGGTAACCATAGTAATGAAAATTTAAGAGTCCAGGTGAGCCTTACTTAGCATCTTATTAAACAATAGATAAACCTTGGTTGTGCAATTGTCACAGGTGCTATGAAAACAAAAGCAGGTCAGACTACAGGGCATCTTCTGTTTAAAAGAGATCTGGACAAGCAAGCCGTACTGATAGAATCTGGAGCAAAATGGGACTCACAGCAATGAAAGAAATCTTTGGATCTGGGTCCCTCCCCCCCCTCCCCATGAAGACTTTGAGAAGAAAGTTTATTTAGGATCAGATTCCAGGAAGCATGTTGAGGGAGAAGAAAGGAGAGGGGGGCAGGGAGAAGAGAAAGGAAAAATACAGCTGGTAAATTCATGATTAGGTTTTTGCTGTGGCAAATAGCACACAGTCTTCCTGGAACCTCACTAAGGAACTGTGTACTACAGACCTCAGGACTCTCCAGCTGAGGGGCAGGCAAGCTGGATACGTTATCCAGCAATGCCTGGTCCTCACTGCTTCAGAGTTGTCTCTGAGATGCTGAGGCAGCCAAGAACCATCTCCTGACTAAAATTTACCTTTAGTTAGTGAGATACAGGCAGTTCCTGGTATGTATGGGTGACAGCCTATAAAGAGCTGGGGCTGGAGGGGGGGACATGAAATTGGGGAGCATTGACAAGGTTTACCAGTAGGCTGAGTTTAAGTGCTAATTAACTGGTTGGAAGTGGCTGCAAAAGACTGAAGATTTTCAGACTGAAGGAACTCAACATACAAAGGTTCAGAGATAAAAGATAATTCAGTGACTTACAAGGGAGGTTTTGGGGGTTGCAAGGCATGTGTTGTGGGGAGAAGGCAAAGAAGAGACTGGCTAGAGGAAAGTTTGGGAAGCTACGTGTGCTGAAGGGCAAGAGCCTTATGTTCTATGGTAGCATTGAACATCACCATTGCCATCTTGAACCATAGTTGCTCTGATGACATACAGGAGATCTTTCATCAGAGGAGGCATATTAACACGCCCTCATGGATAGGGAAGAGAAGCTCAGGACAAAGTACAGAGTTGTATTTGTGAGAAGAGGAGGAAAATACCTGTAAAACTGTGAGCCCAACCAGACTGCCACTGAAAGAATGTGTTGCTTTTTCTTCTGCCTGTGAATGAACCCCCTGTTCCTTAACTTTCAGAAAATGCACGCTAAAGGTGGGTAGGAAGCTGCACGTGTGTGTATGTGTGTGTGTGTGTGTGTGTGTGTGTGTGTGTGTGTGTGTGTGTGTGTGTGTGTGTGTGAAGCCAGCGTCTGCTGATTAAAGCCCTCCTTTGGGCTGTGGTGTTACACCTGTGGCTGCGGTTGACATGGCCATTTATTTTCAGAGAACCTTTCAGGAGAGGCTGATTTTTTTTTTCTTATTTCTCCACCGGTCCAGCCTTGTGCTATAATATTTGTGTTGGCCACTGTATTTTTTCCTTCACCAGTCGAGAAGAGCTGTATTCCTGTAATTATTTGACCCCTCTGTTCGAGAAATAAAAAAAATGGAAATGCCAGAGCTAAAATAACAGCTTCCTAAGGATGTGACTTTCTTTTGGTGACATTAAAAAAAAAAAAAATCAAGTCCACTTGTGACAGAACAGCCTCTTTTAAAACCTAATTGTACATTGGCTGCCCTGACTATGGCAGAGCAATGACGGATCCCCTTGGTGGGGATGTAATCACACCAGGAATAGTAGCTTTGTGCTTCTCTTTCTCCAGCGTTACTGCAGGTTGTGAGTTATTAGTAGCCTCTCCAGAGCATTTTGCTGGTGGAATCCAGTTTTGCCCTCTTGAAATTAATTTTGATTCTTCAAATACAGAAGAAGAAGCTTTGCATCCAGGCTAATTCTTACTTGTGCCCCTTTCGTGAATCTTCAACCTCAAATTCGAAGTAGTTCATTCAATTTTAGGGGGAATTTCTTTATTGAAAATCCTCTTCTTACTTACTCCTAATCCCTTCATGTGGCATCCTAAGATTATGCAGAATAAATCTAGGGCTTATTCCAGAACACAAGCTTTCAAATATTTAAATCCAAATACTTAAGTGTTCCTACAATGGTAGCTTCCTGAATTTCTCCTCCTTTCCTGTGTGTCCAGAGTTCCCCTCTGCTCTCTTTTACAAGATTTCACATGCACCATATAGGTTAGCCATTGTTTTGGAGTTAAATCAAGTTCAGTTTTTTTTCACTTTCGAATTTATTCTTTAATGCAAAATTTAATAAATTGAAATGACTTGCAGTTATCTGAAGAAGACACTGGAAGCTAACTATTTGGAGATTTACTTCTCTATGAAATGTAGTCTGTGAAGCTGGGTGTGGCACTCAGGGAGGCAGAGGCAGGCGGATCTCTGTGAGTTCGAGGCCAACCTGGCCTATGAAGCGGGTCCAGGACAGCCAAGGCTACACAGAGAAACCCTGTCTCAAAAACAAAACAAAACAAACAAACAAAACAAAAAAATCTGTGGGCTAGGTTTGTGTGTTTCTTTCTTTCTTTCTTTCTTTCTTTCTTTGTTTCTTACAACCACTTCACACTTTTGCCCTGTATTCTGTTAGTTCTCTAATAAAACTGAGTGCTATTTTCACTAAACTATTTTCCATATCCTCCAATGCTGTGAGGCGCTTGATTTCTTCCTGGTAATGGACCTTCTCGTTCTCATGCAAACCTGCAAACCTTAGTGACTGAGCTGAAGATCTTCATGTGCACATCTGAGCTATTTCCTCCCTCAAATAAGCTAGTAAAAGAAGAAAAGCTGGTCAGAAAAACATGAAGGAAGAAAAACTCTAACAAATTAGCTTCTTGGGCACCATTATCAACATTAATATTACTCTATTTGTTATTAAGTTTGGTTAATATACATCTTAGTGAAAATTTATTTTATTCTGTAGTTACAAGTAATTACCAAATCTTAGTTACTCTCGGTATTGAGGGAATAAACTTAGCATTTGTATAGATTGTAGTTCTGCAGTCAGTTGTGTTTGTGGGGTAGAAGGGAGGGCTGGCGGTCCCTTTCCTTCCAGTTGTAAATGTTCCCAGTGGATTCTCCTGTAACAGCTTAGCAACAGGAAAACACAACAAGACATTTACTTGGTGTTAGTTTTCTATTTTTGAGTTCGGAGAGGACAGACACACTCGGGGTGAACGACACATTTTTCTGCTTAGGTTTGATGAAGCCCGGGCAGTCCTTTACACATTTGATTGAATGGAGACCCTTACAGAAAACCACAGCTGATCAGAATGCAGAGGACAAATGACCCTGCGGTGCCCAGCCCCACCTGATGCATCTACCACACCACTCCTGCCTCCGGCTCAGAGAACATCTCAGAAGAGGAGGCAGAAAGACTGTAAGAACCAGAGGAGCTGGGCATGGTGGCGCACCCCTGTAATCCCAGCACTCAGGAGGCAGAGGCAGGCGTATGCTGTGAATTAGAGGCCAGCCTGGTCTATAAAGCAAGTCCAGGACAGCTAGGCTACACAGAGAAACCTTGTCTTAAAAAACCAAAACCAACTAACCAAACAAAAAACCAACCAATCAACCAACCAACCAAACAAACAAAAACACAAAAACAAAATAAAACAACATAGGGGCAGGGTGTCTACTGTGAGGCTATGTCTCCTAGAAATGTCCGGGAAGCCACACGCATGAAGTACGTGGAAGTACATGGCTGCTTGAATAAGACTTTAACGAGGGTGTCACCAACAGACATGACAACATGGGGCCTCGACTCCAGACAAAAAGCTACAGGCAGACTGTAGCATCCTCTCCTTCTGGGGATGGGGATAGCATCCTTTTGCTATGGCTGGTGGGTCTTGCAATCTGCCACAGACAGAGTAGGTCAAATAATTTCTAACTTTTTTATGGGCAGACTCAAGACAGAAAGGTGGGGGAAACTGGAGTAATATGTTTAGGCTTCATGCCTGAATTTGGGGGAGGGGAAAGATTGTAGTTGGTATCATTTGCTGGGGAAGGGGTGAGAGGAGGGGGGGGAGGGAGGGAGAGAGAGACAGAGGGGGGAAGGAGAAATAGAGAGAGGGAGAGGGAGAGAGAGAGAGACAGGGAGAGAGAGAGAGACAGGGAGAGAGAGAGGGGAGAGAGAGAGAGAGAGAGAGAGAGAGAGAGAGAGAGAGAGAGAGAGAGAGAGAGAGAGAGGGAGAGAGAGGGAGAGAGAGGGAAACAGGTCAGAGACAAGTCAAGGGGAAAGGAAAGTTGGTATCTGAGGGTGCTCCTTAGGCCTTCACTTTGGGATATTGTTTTCTGAACTCCAACATCTTGAGTTATTTCATTTATTTTTATGTATGTAGGTGTTTTCCCTGAATCTTTATCTCTGTACCTGTGCCTGGTGCCTTCAGAGGATACAGGAGGGCATCAAATTCCCTGGGACTGGAGTTACATGTCTGTGAGCTACCATATGGGTAAAGGAAGAGCATTCAGTGCTCTTAACTGCTGAGCCATGTCTCTAGCCCCTAAACTCCAAAATTGTACCTGCAAGGCCACAAGGAAGGACAAATCCCATCTGCGATACACCTTTTTTCATGTCAAAGGGAGGGAAAAAAGGACTTTATAGCACACAAACAATAGTTCCGTCCTACTCAAATGGAAATGTGTACCATCTCCTCATACACTATTGTCCAAAGCAAGTCACATGACTAGCCATCCCATCAAGAAGATAAGGCCTCATGCGCCTGAAGGAATGGTCTAGAACAGAGCTTCCCAATCTATGGGTCATGGCCCCTTTGGGGACCACATATCCGATATCTTGTAGGTCAGATATTTATATTAGGACTCAGAATAGTAGCAAAATTGCAGTTATGAAGTAGCAACAAAAATAATTTTATGGTTGGAGGTCATCACAACATGAGGAATTGTTTTAAAGGGGTGTAGCATTACAAACATTGAGGACCATTGATCTAGAAGTATTGACAGCCAATGACAAGGCATAATGAGAAACAGCCGAACAATCTTATTTCAGTTTTCAAATGTTTTTCCATCCTTCTCTGACAACCCTCATTACAACCCAGAGACAAGGGCTGCTCTCTGTTGACCAAATGGCATTCTAAGTGATGACTTGTCTTGTTATTACTACTATGACAAGTGAAGACTTAATTCCAAATCTTCTGAAGCCTACATATTCTTTCTAACAATGACGGTGATGATGACGACGAAGACCACAAATACTTCCCGAGTGAACTTTATATGGCAGACACTGTGTGAGGAATTCACTGTCCTATGGGTTAAGACCATTCATTTTCACTTGCATCATCAGATAAGCTTCAAAACCTCAACGGCTTATCTATTTCTCAATCACATTATATTCCAGTGTGGCCTGGGCACAGTTCCAAAGCACTGCTTTCCTCCAAGTGGGAGTCAAGGCTGCTTCCATCATGTAACTAGAGCATCTGCCTTCAGTGACCTCGAAAGCTGCCATCGCAAAGGGTGTTGGGTGTGCGGTAGTGGAAGTTGGAGAACCGTGCAGTGAATGTTTTTAAAGCCAGAAGATAGGGGGTTGGTTCACATCCCTCTACCCTCATCCCACTGGCCTTTACTAGTTGCACATAGATTCATAGAGTTGTTAGACACGATAGAGCATAAGATAGCTTGCTGAGTGCCAACCATTCCTTTCTCTACCTTGAAATTGCCACCATCTCCCTTTCTAGATGTAAGGTGTGCCTGTGTGTGAATGTTTGTGTTCACTCATTCGAATGTGGACATGCATGTACTACAACACACGTATGGAGTCAAGAGAACCAACTGCCGTACTGGCTCTTGCTTTCCCTCTTGTTTTAGACGGAATCTCTTTTGCGTGTGTGCTGTGTAGACTGGGGTGGCCCGCCTGTGAGCTTCATGGGGTTTTTTGTCTCCTCTTCCTATGTTGCCTCTGGGTTTGCAGATTGAGGGTTAAATACTAGCTTCTTCCATGAGCGCTGCTGATTTGAACTACTGTCCTTAGGCTTGCACAGCACGCCCCTTCTTCCTGACCCACCTCTTCAGCTCCATTTTATTTTTACATAGAAGGAAACCCAGGTTGACAAAGCATAACTCTCATTATGTTGGGCTCATCTAGTAGAGATAGATGCATTTGAAGGCTAGAGAGTGAGCCTGCAGGATACACACATAATTAGCTAGATAATGAATATATCGAATATGCTGGTATCCTGACAACACTTACCAGTTTTGTCAAAAAAACAACAACCCACAAAACCCTTTTAAAGTACTGAAATGTTGGTACACTGGGCAACAGTACAGTCACAACACCACTTAAAAACATGAAATTAAACCGCTGCTGCAGGACTATCAGTGGTTATGAGGTTTTTCCTCTTCTGACCAAAATAGCGACTGGGTTTATCAGAGGAAATGAGGGTGCAAGAATTTCCTGCCTCACCTGTGACTTACACCACCTGTCTCTCACATCTTGCTGTAGAGAAACCTAGAGACAGGGGGCTATCTCAGGAAGGACTGTGGTCAAGTTTCTGTCCACCAAAGACTTGGGGCTCAGGTTGGAAACAGGCGATTACAAAGAATGTTCTCTTTCTCATGCACTTTCCTCTGTAGCTGGGCATGGTAGGCCGCTGTATTAGGGCACACTCATGCACTATTGCTATGCGGTGGCTGAATTCATCATTTTTTGTTTGTTTGTTTGTTTGATTGATTTTGTTTCTTTTCATAGCACCTGGTTTGTCTTTTCTGTGTCAACCCAGTGATCACTGACCTTTTTTTTTTTTTTTAAAATTTTTCGAGACAGGGTCTCTCTGTTTTGGCTGTCCTAGACTAACTTTGTAGGCCAGGCTGGCCTCGAACTCACAGCGATCCACCTGCCTCTGCCTCCTGAGTGCTGGGATTAAAGGAGTGCGCCACCACCACTTGGCTAGATCACTGACCATTTTACTTAAAGATATTTACAAGCTAAGTATGAAATGTATGGGTACTGGTTTGTAGCTGATATCTCATGGCTTCTTCATTTAGATTGGGTTTTAAATTAAACCCTCTCAATAAAAATTATGCCACCATTTCCACAAGACCCTTTTCTTTTAAAAAATAAATAAAATTATTGTTCCATTGTTTTATGTGTGTGGGTGTTTTGTCTGCATGTGTGCCTGTGTACACGTTCATGCCTGGTACCCACAGAGCCCAGAATAGGGCACTAGAGTTACAGATGGCTGTGAATAGTTATGTGGGTGCTAGAAATTGAACCCTGGTCCTCTGGAAGAACAGCCAGTGCTCTTGACCATGGAACCACTTCCCTAGCCCTGCTTTATTTCGAATAAAAGTATTTTTTTAAAAGAAAAGAACTGGAAGAAAAATAGGGATAAAAGAGTTATGGCTTTTCACTGCCTTTCAATGGTGTAGCCAGAATCAGAGTTTAACTCTAAACAGCAGCCATCCCATAATTAGGTGTGAGACTGTCGAATACTGTGAGACAGCTCAACAATGCCGCTGTATTCCAATGTCTGTAGACCTTCCAGGGACCGAATTCCATATGGAATAGTAGGAAATGAGGGAGGATGCCAAGAACTTGGTCCAAGGTTATTGGACCAGATATTTTATAAAATGGCGATCTGAACATTGTTCAGCAAGTATCATTCAATTGTCTTCTGATCTATGTCCAGTGAAACCAGACTAGCACTGTGCAGACCAGAGGCTGTCACAAAAGGGGGTATGTGTTTTATAGTAGGTCTTCAGGACACTGAGGGTGCAAACAGTGGGCAGTGATAGCACTGGCTATAGTACAGAGGTTGACGATAGTCTTGCAGTATTGTAACCAACAACCTGGCCTTCACCTTCAGTGGTGACCGTAACTTGACTCTTCTACACAGGGATTAGAGCAGAACACAGTGACAATGGTAGCCACAAAATGAGCTGGTTTGGTATTTATTACTCTCAGGGATTCCCAAAAGGCACAGGAAAAGAATTGTTGTGTGTGGTAAGTGTGCACATGGTAGTGTGTGCATTCGAACTCTTCCAAAATGACTGGGGTTGAAGCCAGAAGATGATTTTGAGTCCACTGTTATTTTCCTGTTGTGTTCCTTGCTTGCATGGCTAAGGAATCCTGTCATAGCAGAGTTAAGCCATTTGCAGAAAACAGTGTATGCATCAGTCTTGCTCTTCCTTGTCTGGCTGAACGTAAGAAAAATGGTCCTTTCTATTCAGTCTCAAGTAGCATTGGCCTTCAACTTCTTGACCTTGCACTGTAGGCTTTTATACCTATCTTTAGCTATGTTCTCTTTTCTTCCTCTTTTGAATTATTTTGAAAGGCCTGAGTGTATTAGCAAGGTCCCTTTGTATCCAGATTGTCCTCTGGAGGGACCTCTATCTTTTTTCCCTCTTTCTTTAAAGGAAAAAAAAAAATCAATTTGAGAACTCTTCCCCCATGCTTAGTACATAAATCTTAACTTTTAAATGTAGATTCATCAGGGAAAAAATATTCTCTTAACTCCATGTCCGAGGTATAATTCATGTCAATTCTTTCTTTCATCTCATTCCATCCCTTTTTCTAAACATGTGCTACAATGTTTTATATATATAATTGTATATATGTATATAAATGTCTGTAAGCATGCTCTTGCCATTACTTGACATTTTGTAAACTCTTTTCATTTATAAATATGTCATGCTCCTCCCATGTCATTTATTAATAGTTACCATGAAGTATTTTAATTTTTTCTGTTAGTTTGCTTTCAAAAATGAAGATGGTAACACACATGCCCTGCCTCCCACTCGAGAACACCATCAGTGATTTTCTTGCTTTTTAAAATCAATATATCTTAAAACTTTCTGCCAATTGTCTACATAAAAATAATGGTCCTTGGTATAGTTTCTATTCCTTTGATTGCTAATAAGACTGGACCATTTTTTGGTGATATTTGTAATTTTTCTTTCACACTTGTTCGTTTATTGATTATGCGTTTGAGATTGTCTAGCTGTGACTTAGCTTTTCGGTTATTTCCCGGTCTCTATCCTCCATTTTCTCTGTTGAGATCCTCAGACATTCTGTTTATGCTGGTATCTTACCTGAGGCTCTTGAAATCTGCTTTCCTAAAGCTGCTCTCGATGCTGTTCCCAGGTGTTATCCTTGCACAGCCACAAACTAAATGTCACAGTCATGGCCCTTGAAGTGCACCTTGCTTCCAGTGCTTAACTATACACAGTAGAGCCTCTGCCCTCCTCCATTCAATGCCGTAGTTACCGTGGGGTTGAAATCTTTTCCTTAATGGAGCCACAAGACTGACTGAAGGAGGGGGGTTAGATGTGGGCAATAAGCTGCATCTCGGTAGAGCATGGGGGAAGGGCATGCTCTGTGACTCTTTTAAATCTGTAAGGTTGTGCAAGGGGCCCTCATGGTGCACCATGGGAAAGCAGGCAGAGGCAGCCTTTCGATGGTTGGATGTAGGATCATGTTATAGGGGCATCTCATCAGAGACCAGGATCATATCCTGGGAAGGAAGACAAGGAAAAGTTGGTACTCAGGCTGTGATGGAAAGGCTAAAGAAGAGAGGTGAGTGGGGAACAGGATTCAGTGCCCATGACTGTTAGAGACAGGGCTAACATAGGGCTGATAGCCAGGCATTTGGAGGAAAAGAATCCTTCCTATCTAAGCCAGGAGGTCAAGGCAGTAGAGTTGAAAAAGCAATAATGGGAGTGAAACTGGCTATGGGAGGGGCACTCCAAAAAGCAAAGTCAGCAAGGACCAACTTCAGCATCCTCTTCTTGGTCCTCAGTTCGTTACAACCTGATTTCCTCCTGCAGAACCATGTGAACACATCTCTCACAGTCTACCACCGAGCCGTTACCATATTGTCATAGTAACTAGATTTGTTTTCGTTTATATTGTTTTTCTCTTATATCTGATGTCATTGATTATTCTTTTGTGTGGACATGTTTTTCCATGGTTTCGTATCACCCAGTCACTTCTTATTCTTCTCGAGCCATGACCCTCCCATTACCTTTCCTCTCTGGTGCTGCTTTCAAAGGCCTAGCGTTTGCTCGCTCACCATTTGATACCTTCTATATGTGAGGCTTCTGGCATCTCTATGTGTTGTCAGCTCTCGGTCTCTCCTTAGACCCGAGACTCGGATGTCTAGCTGCCCACGGGAAAGCTACTTGATACCTCTCTGCTGCTGAAGCTGACAAGGATGCAGAAAAAAAACAACTGTTTTATACAGATCAGCTCGTCCAGAACTCGCCACAGAGTTCGTTTGTTCCAATCTGCTTCTCTTCCTGGTTTAACTTTTTTCTCTACCTGAAATGATAATGGAGTCCTTAAGAGTATGAGGAAGAGTGCGATTTTGTGTTTGGCAAAGTCCTCTCTATTTTATCAAAAAAAAAAAAAAAAAAAAAAAAAGAAATGGGGATGTTTGGATGGTACAGGTTTTTTTTCCTTTTTGTTTGTTTGTTTGTTGTTGTTTTCAGTGTCGAGGGTTGTTCACATACATGGAAGTCATAGGACAACCCCAGTGTTACCCTAAGGGGTGCTATCTACTTACACAATGCTGAGATTTCAAGTGAGTTGTAAGCACATGCCACCATGTCTGGTGTGTTCACAAGAGTTTTGGGACCTGAACTCTGTCACTAGATCCTCGTGCTCACAGGGCATTCTTCCTGACCTGTATGAATATAGTTTTGACTCAGTGGGACGAATCTCCCTCTTTGCTGCTGCCCGCACCCTCTTCTACATTGCTTGGATGTGAGAAGCCTGGCACCCAAGCCTGAGCTGGTGCCTGCGTTTGCATGATTCAGTGTTTCTCAAACTTCAGAGTGTGAAGTATTCACCTGGAAAAGGTTATTGGTTTGTTCCTGGACCACAGGGATGGCACCTAGGGATTTTAGCACAAAGGGATGGTGTAGAAATTGGGGTCTTCAGAGGCCTCCTGGGTACTTATGATAAAATGGCTTACACAGCATACTTTGAAAAACACTGTTGTGTGTATTGGAGCTACTGGCTGCTTCTGCTCATCTCTACCTCTGAAAAACCCATTGAACCAACATGTTAGTGTATTCTGCAACTTTCGTCTGCGACACTGGTGGGTGTAGATGCACTGGCAGCCACTTACATGACCAGCATGCAGTGGGCTGTGCTTTTTTTTTCTTATAGGCTATTTTGGAGGGAAATTAAGTCCAGAGTTTGGATGAAGTGACTTGGATGAATAAATCCACACATCTTATTCACTGGGAAGATGGAACTTGTTATTTTTTAATTAATTAATTGTTTTTTTTAAAGGACTAGATATACTGTTTGGGTTTTGAGAGCAAGAACATTTTTGTCTCACAATCTCATTATAAAATATCAAACCAGAGATGTGCAATCTTTTTGTTTTTTGTCTGTTTTTATAGCTAGATGTTTTCAATCTAGGGCAAAGCCATCTTCCTTAACTAGTTTTTTAAATACTGGTGGCTTGTCTTATTCTGTGTTTTGTGCTTCTGAGGCAATGTCCCCTATCACTGGTACCCTGGCCAAGGTTGTATTCAAGTCTTCCACTTTTCAAAAACTCAGCATCTAAAAGATTCTCCTCTTTTCCAGAAGAAGAATGTATATCAAAACAAACAAACAAATAAACAAAGAAGAGAAATTATTTATGGCTTATTGTATTTTTACAGGCTATCCAGTGAAGACATTTACACGTGCTGAATAGCTTCATTATAAGAATAGCATCAAGGCAAGTGATTCTCATAAACTTTATGTAACCTCAAACATGACAACACACCGAGCCACTAATCGGCCTCCGGGATTTTAATGTTTCTTTTCATTTGCTTGTTTCCTTCTCCCAATACAGGATGACTTTCCCCCGTGGCCACCCTTTCATGACTTTGGTGAAATCTAAATGACAATTGGTCACTTTTGCTATTTGGTGATTATGAATAATTCTGGGTTTCAACTGGGATCTTTCAAAAACGTTGCATGGAGCAAGACTATCTTCTGTTTTCTGCCTCCAGTGAAGACCTTTAAAGGGTCAGCAGGAGGCAACTGCAGGGGATAAATGCGCTGTGGCAGAGATCAGTGAGATTTCCCATTCATTATAGGATTTCCCATTAGGGACAATTTAGGCGTCATAGGATGGGAGGTTAGACGTGATTGCTGTTTGAGGCATGTAATTAGGAGCTGGGCAGGAATGGCAAGCATGTAACTCCAGTCAAGGGAATTTTTAGAAAAGCCTAGTGTTTGAGAGAACACGATTTGGAATAAAATAAAAATAATTTGCCTCTGCTACTGTCTATTTAACTCGGGCATATTAATGAACTGCTCTGTGCTGCTATAAAGTGGGATTAACGTTCTTGTGGATATTCAGGGAGAATAGTACTATCCGTCCGTGGGTAATTTAGAGTCATCGTGAGGCTCGACAGCAGCTAGCACTTTCATTCATGTATTCGTTCGATAGGTTGCTGTTTGTCAACCACTCTGTTAGGGGCTAGAGAGAGAATGATTGGGCGTGAAAAATATGGACGGCCCAGCGTCATGGGATGAGGGAAGAAGGCAAGCAAACTCATCATGCTTCCTAAACTCTGTGATTCGTGATTGAAAGAATAAACCAGGATGGCAGGACAGAAAGTAACCCTGACTGGGAGGTTAATAAACAGTGGGCGGAAAAGGTAAAACTGGACTTTGGAATGGTGGGGCCATATGGGGTCAGGCTCCCACTGAGAAGGTGATTTAGGCCAGTTTTCTGCTCCATTTTCACAAGACCCTGGGAGACAGATGGGTTTGGGGGGGGCGTGGTCTGTGTTTTCCAAAGAAGGAAATTTAAGTTTAGAAGACTGAGTATGTTGCCCATTTCTAGTGAGTAGCAGGCTGGCAGGGCTTCAATTAGAACTCCAGTGCTCAAGACTGCTACCACGACATGCCAGGCACAGCATGTCTTGCAGGAGAGGAGGAGGCTTAAAGACCACCCAGCTGGCACAGGCCTGCTAAGGATGAAGACCGAGGAGAGAGAAAATATCGTGTGACTGGGGCAATCCCACTGGCAACCAGGTCTCCTCCTGAGCACAGCTTCCTCTCAGGAAGTGTCTGGTCTGTCACACTGGCTTTCGGTGACACCCTAAATCACCAAGCCAGCGTCACCATCTTACTCCACAATTCCTATAACAGTTGGCTGGTTTGAACTTTCAGAGTGCATGGCAGTTTGTTGAAAGACGCATCAAGTTAGCAGATTTTGTTCTAGCAAACATTCTTGTTTTTGTTTTCTCCTGAATGCATATATGCACACTGTAAAAATAAATCGAATCAGCATTTTTAAGGGTCCTTTAAAGAGATCCTTTCCCCCCCCCCATCTGAGAGGCATTTCCCTATCTCTCCTTTGATTTTTCTCCAGAACCATTGTTTCTAGGAATGTTCTGTGAATAGACAAGAATATATGTGTACATATCCCTCTTAACACAAGACACAGCATGCCATGTTGTGTGTGTGTGTGTGTGTGTGTGTGTGTGTGTGTGTGTGTGTGTGTGTTAGTACTGGGGATTGAGTAGATACAATAATATCTGTAACATGTACTTATGGTAAAATGACCATGCCAACTGCTGTGCGTACTTTCAGCTGATTGATACCTCTAAACGGTTCCCTGATGGGTGAAGCATGCTAAAAGCCATATGGAAGAGAATCATCTTCAAGCTGAGTGACCAATGAACAGCCCCTTTCACTGGAAAGCTAGCTGGCGAGAGGGGTGCTCCCAGAGGGCAGCGTCCCCCTCCTTTGAGCTGGCTGTCCTGAATTCCCTCATCTCTTGCCAGTATATGCATACCCGAGACTGTTGGCACCGAAACTCCAGAAAATACAGGATCTCCTTGATGGTCTGAACTCTGTCTTAGAGCCTCCATGTGACTCCTCTGACTTTATTTGAGTCTAGCTTTTCAATATATATTTTTCCTTAGTTATGCGGCATGGCATACTATCGAGCCTTGGTCTGGAAAGAAAGGGCAAAGGGGGAATGAAGCAAGCAGATAATGCGAGAGGAGGAGAGGGGAATGTGAGATAAACGCAGAGTATCAACTTAGAAAGAATTCCCTTTGTTTATTTGGCATATATTCATTTTACCAAATAACGATGCACATTATATATGTCGGCCATATTCATTCCTATTATTGTCTCGTGTCCCCTTTCCTCTTCTCACTGGCCTGCTTTCTTTTCACAGATAGTCTGTTTTTTTTTTTAAATGTCTTTTGTTAAAAAAAAAAAAAGACTGCATATGAGAGAACAGGTATCGTATTTGTGTTCTAAGTCAAGATTATTATCATCATTCCTGGTTTCACCTACTTTTCTGAAAACGGTATAATTTTGTTTTCTTTATGTTTCAGTAATTGTCTGTTTGGCGTGCTACGTATCCGTTTTCTATTCATCTGTTGTGCTGTGATGGATAAGACTGTGCAGGTACCTCTATTCGATGCTGACTTCCATGCTGGCTACACAGGAATGGGAGAGCCTGATCAAAACGATTAGTTCCCCCCCCCCCGGGGGGAGGGAACTCAATATTTATTCCCATATTGGCTGTACTAATTTGCTTTCCTGCCAGCTTATACTATGGCTCCTCCCCCTACATCCTTATCAGCGTTTGTTGTTGTTTCTCGGCATTAGGATTTCTGAGTGAAGTGAGGTAGAATCTCAGTATATGTTGATTTGTGTTTTCGTGATGCCCGAGATGTTGATAAGTTTTCATATATTTCTTTGTCCCAAACTTGAGGTTCCTCCTGCTTCAATGTCCCAAGGCCGGGTTCACAGGAATGCACTCCCACACCCAGCTAGGGGGACCCAAATTTCCTGTTGCTATTATAAAACTTATCTTTTGGGGGCTTACTTTAAAAATTTTTTTTTATTTTTAAGAATTTGATTCTTTTTTTTATGTTTTATTTTTTTCTTTTCTTTTAATTTTTTAAAATATTTTTTATTTATTAATTTATTCTTATTACATCTCAATGGTTATCCCATCCCTTGGATCCTCCCATTCTTCCCTCCCTCCCATTTTCCCCTTATTCCCCTCCTCTATGACTGTTTCTGAGGGGGATTACCTCCCCCTGCATACACTCATAAGGATTTTGATTCTTGAAGGAGACTGAGAGCCACTCATTTCTAATTTGTGTGAATATATGGTCTTTGTTATCAGGGTCCTTGGGATCAGCCACATCCTGGCTGCCCATTTGCTTCCTTGCCTGTTGCCTGGGGAGGGTGGTTTTCCACAAGGTGTCTCAATTCCTGAGACAAGGGCCTATTGTAGAGAGTAGGGGGGCACAAGGTCTGGGCTATTCAGTTTACATTAATTAGGAAGATTAAAAAGAGTTAATTTACTTTTACTAATATGCGTGTGTACATCTGTGTGTCTGCTATGTGTGTGTGGGTGCCAGAAAAGGGTATCAGATCTTCTGATGCTATAGTTACGAGGGGTTGTGAGGTGCCCAATGTGGGTGCTGGGAATTGAACCTGGCTTTTCTGCAAGAGCAGCAAGCCATCTTAACTGCTGAGCCATCTCTCTAGCCCTTGAGTGACTATTTTTATCTGATATTAATTGTTAGACATTTTTGGTAATATATTTTTTAAAGGGGATCTGCTTATCCAAGAAAAAAAAACTTGTTAACAATAAAACCTACTGATTTAACATAACTCCCCCTTTATATGTAAAAAAACCTCTTACGGAAAGAGAGCTGACTTATCCAAGGTCTTCTCAATGTTGAAGCAATTAAATTTCAACCCCATTTATAAACTTCTCATTTAGTGCTCCTTAGAAGTAGAACAACGGACTGGGTAAGAGCTTCCAGCCAAAGCAGCAATACTCCCTTACTTCCCTAGCTTAAAATCAAACCAAACCTCTATCAAAATGTCTTCATTCCATATATATATATATATGGAATTTTCACGTTTGCACTGGAACCATCTGGGAATAAATGTGTTGAAAGACTCCCAGCAAAGCTGTTCTCACCATGCATACTTATTTCTATCTAGAAAGTCAAGAAGGACCTGCCATATAGTGTGGCTCAAGAGAAAACTGTAAAATGCATTTTCTGAGCATGTTACTTCGACTCCGCCCACCTTCTCTCCAGAGGGCTTGAGGAGAGCAAGAAGCACTGAAGTTGGTTCCAGGACCTTCAGATCGGCTTAAGGCGCTGATCATACCACAATGGTGGGTCCTTGGTGTCTAATCTCTAAAGTAACCATCCCTAAGCTTACACATCCCCTACAAGTGAAGTGTTTAATTTGGCAGAAGGGCTCGGAGGGTTAGAGTCCATGATAGTGGAGCAAAGGAACAGCTGAGAACTCTCATTATGATCCACATATGTGAGGCTAAGCCAAAGAGACACCAGGAATGGCATGAGTCTTTTGAAACTCAAAGCCTACACCCCCAAAAGACACACCTCCTCCAACAAGGCCATGTATCCTAACCCTTCCCAAACAGTTTGACCAACCGGGGACCAAGCGTTCACATGTATGAGCCTATGGTGGCAGCCATTTTCAGTCACCACACACAAATTAGACTGTAATGCTTCAACCTCTGGTGATGCTGGGAGCAGTCCCCTCTGTATAGCAGCCTTTAATGCAAGCACAGTTCCCTAACACTCAGACTACACTTTTCTTTCCTTTAGTTTCCAAATGTTTCAACCATGTAGAGAACTCTGAAAAAAGTTCACTTCTCGGTGTTTAGTTACACCCTTCCAGTACACATGAATATTTGTATTCCCTTTAGGCATCTTTTGGTCAAGCTCTATATATTTAATTCTTTTAACTTTCCCATCATAAATTGATATTTATGGCGCTTTGATCTTCATAGGCCCATCCAGTAGCAAACCAAACTGAGCTACTGATGGACTCAGACCTCTTTTTTAACCATGTGACAGGGAAGAGGGTAGGGACTCAGCCCAAACATATCCCTCTGTGTCTGTGCAGGTTTTCTTTGCAAAAGAACAGAGGAAATTGTGGTTCTGAAATGTTATTTGGATGGAGTGATGAGAGTCTTGCACGGGGAAGCAAGGAACAACGCAACTTTATATTAAAGACTTGGCTCCTCGTATGGGGCCTTCTGGAATTTCCTTGCCTTGGAACCCCTCCCTATCCCAAATACGACTGAGCAAATAGATATGGAAAATCACATGGCCTGGGTTGTTTGTCCTGGCTGCCTTCATCTGATTGCTTGGATGTTAGAAGTCCGTAGCAGTTCAGTCTCCTTCACAGGTGTGTGGAGAGGCCTAGGAATGTCTGTGGATGAAGGGAGCTCAGAGTCCATCATTATGCTCATTTGGATTTAGTATTTTTAAATTCATGTCTGCATGAGCATTCATACTTGTATCTCATCATTTGGCTTCTGTGGACGTGTTGGTGGATACGTGCTGTTGTGGACGTGTTGGTGGATACGTGCTGTTGTGGACGTGTTGGTGGAAGCAAAGCTGTTCATTGTAGTATAGTGGAGAAGAGAAAGGGTCTGCAATTCAAGCCCTTGTTTTGGAACATCTCAAAGTACATGGAAACGTCTTGCCTGTGAGCCAGAGCAGGATTTATCAAGGTCAGAGAAGCTGATATGAAGGATGCTTCTTGCTTATTGGAAGCAGCACCCCTTTCCTATACATGTCAAGTGTTACAGAGTACGGAATGGACTGAGATCAAGGTGGAACTATTCAGGGTAGAAGGCCAAGAAAGACACAGGCAACTCAATACTCAGGGACCAGAGTCTCTCACCCACTCAAATAAGACTCCAAGTGACTTCTAATTCAAGAGATTTTTTTTCCTTCTAGAGTGTTGTTTGTGGTTTCTCTGGAGTTGATGTGAGGTTAAAACCCATACAGGAAGACAGGATGATATCCTGGGCCACTTGGAGCTTATCTGTCATCCAGAATAACCAGGACGAGGAAAGGCCAGTAGAACCTTGGTTCCTTTACTGCATTCATTCATTTCTTCAACATTGGCATAGTTGTGTATGTGTTTAGTGTGCATTATCACTGCTATGTAGTCAATGTGCTTTTTCCTTTCATTTTAGTTATAGACTCTGCTATGATTTTCAGATATGCATTCACTCATTATGATGGTTGGTATTCGCTGTCACCTTGACTTGATCCAGAATCATCATGGATCTACCTCTGGGTTTTCAGAAGACCCATCCTGAATATGGATGGCACCATCCCATTAGGTGGTATTGCCAGACTGAATAAAAAGGAGAAAGGGAGATGGGCACCAGCATTCAGCTCTCTGCTCCCTGACTGTTGACCCAAAGGGACCAGCTGCCTTAACTGTCTTGTCCCCATGACTTTCCTGTCATGATTGACTATGCACATAACTTCCAATCCAAATAAATGCTCCCTTCTTTACATTTCTCTTGTCAGTTATTGTCCACCAATGAGAAACATAACTATTAAGACTCATTCATGTCCATACTCTCTCAATCATTTAACATATTTATTAGACATCTACTACACTCATGGACTATACCTTAATGAGATGGTGACTAATACACCAATATCTATACCTTTAAGATTCTAGAGAGTGTAGACCAAATCTTCAGATAGTTCCCTTCAAGCCTCTGTGTTACAGATATTTTTTATATAATTGCATTGCTTTTTCTTAGTTTATTTCTTAACCCTCTATCGTGGAAATAATTGAGATTCTTCCATATTTGTTTATAAGGCTTTACAACACAATCTTGAGCACTTTAAGTCTGTTCTTAACCCTCTATGTTATCTGGACTCCTTCTTTGCCAAAATCCCCAAGTTATTTGTTTATTTAGTTCTTTCTTTGCTCCAGTTGAATCCTCTTCAGCTTATGGCTGAATCCCCTTACTTCCTCTTCTAATTCTTCCTCCCCTACGTGGCAGGAAGTCCAGCCCTATTCTCTCCCCTACTCAGTAACTAGCTGTAAGCTGTTTTATTGGCATACAAGGGGACAATTGGAGAGCAGAGTTTATACAACGTTGAGACAAGAGATTCTCAGAATAAGGCCTGCAACCAGATATAGGGGCTACAAAAATCCTCCTCATTTGAATTATGCCTACACCTCTGCCATGGATTTGGTGAGGAGTGGGTAAGTAAGGTAAAATGCACTGCACTTTGTGTCAAAGAAATTCTCTTTTCTGACTACCCAACTTGAACTTCTTATGTGGACTAGAAGTGGGTTTAGCGATATTTCTTCTCCCTCTTGCTTCATAGGACTTACAGCTGGCATACAAAGCCTATTAGCTATCTGTATGCAAATGAAGGGCTGGGTTAATCTAAAGTCATTACAGGACAGACACTTTAATGAAGCTCAAGGGTTGGCGAACCTTTGTATTGATGTTTGCTTCTCAGACCATCTGGATTTGACTTTTATCTTGAGGCTCCTGTTGTCATGAAGATGCCCATAAACAAATAGAGCAGGGACCTATGAGAAGGTGAGAGACATAGGGGACGGTGCCAATGCTGGCATCACAAAGGCCGGGCTTTTCCTTAGCATTGAAGTGAAATTGAGACAGCCCTCAGTATTGTCAGGGCCACAGCCGCTTTGGATAAAAACAACCTGGTCCTGTGTGCAATGTGTAAAGGTTACACTTCCACACTTTCTGCTGGAGAAGAGGAACTTCATGAGGGTGTCTTCACAAACATCATTCTCAGCCCTGTTTGGCTTCTGGGCTTGTGAGGGTGTCAATAGCCAAGACCAGGGGTGATAAAATATGGCCCATTAAGTGGGATGAAATGAATGTTTTACTGTAGGAATGGTTCACTATTTCTAGAGACTGATATTGATGACAAGCAGGATGTCTATGGCGAGAGTTGTTGAACCTTTTGTTTACTTTGAGTTGAGTTCTCTGTTACAGTCTGTGCCCTTTTCTTTGGTACTCAGTGCTCAAGAATTATTCCTGAAATTGTGCAGATAGAAGTGTTAATAGTATTAATTAAATAGGCATAGGGGAAGCCTGAGAAAATCATAATGTCAATTTTTTTGCAACAAATTAGGCAAATTTTTATGAGAGTTCTTTCAGTTTTAGTGCCTGGGAAAGCAGATGAAGTCATAATGGGTCTTTTTTTTTTTTCTTTAAAGCTAACTTGGGCCATCAACTGAAAGGTGATCTGCTCAAGCTGGGAATGGAGGGACCTTAGACGAAGCAAAGCCAGGATTAGAGTGCCAGACTGATATGGCTGGCATACCGACGAATTGGACCACTTATTTCCATGGGAGCAGAAACAAGAGTTTCCTCCCCTGCCTCTGCAGTTCTGGTCCATCTCTGACTGAAAGTAGGGAGCAGAGAACATGAAATGAAGGAGGGTTAAAATGGAGGGAGCAGCCAAAGGCTGGAAGCTTCTTTAAGCTTTCTTCTTGGTGTTATTTGACATCGTGTGTGTGTGTGTGTGTGTGTGTGTGTGTGTGTGTGTGTGAGAGAGAGAGAGAGAGAGAGAGAGAGAGAGAGAGAGAGAGAAGATAGGTGATATACCAGCTAGTACCCATATCCCCTCTTATTTCCCAAGGTCGTGGTGTACAAGGAGTCTAAAGAAGTCCCTGCCCACTAACTCAATTACAAGCCAGGTTTGAAAAGAATTATAACTAAACGATATTGTTGGTTCATCAAACATATCCAGACCCCCCCCCAAAAAAAAAAAAAAAAAAAAAAAAAAAAAAAAGACAGTTTATATGGGAAAGGGGCACAAAAATAAATGAAAAAAAAAAAACAAAAAACCAACCCAAAACAAGATCCAGCTTCCTGTATTTCAGTGTCCTCTCCTGACTTCTGGCTCTAAGGAATATTCCCATGAGTTCTTCAGCTGAGAGGCAAGAGAACTCCATGCAGGGATCTTGAGCCCTGAGCCATCACATGGAGAGTGAAGAGGCCCAAGACAACTGTCTCTAACTTGGCTGGCATCTCTCTAGTCCAATTTGATTTCGGTTCCAGGATACATTAGTCTTTACGGAGTATATTTCACCATTGGCTTCCAAATGCTCCATCTAAAAATGTAGCCGTATTCACTGAAATCATGTTCTAGCTAGAATGAAAAGAAGAGAGCTGGGGGAATTCTCAACCCTTTCTCACCGGAGAGCAAACATTCTGATACCCTGCCAAGGATTAGGAAGGAACTTCCTTGGGCGGGAAAAGTGATTTATAGGAAAAACATAGTGAAGTGGAAAAGAGTGTAGACAGTGAGTCAGAAGGCTCCATTCAAATCCCAGCTCTGCCCCCTTTCTTAGGATGGGATCATGGGCAAGTTATTTGCCATATTAAAATCTAAACTCCATCTTTAAAATGGGCAGCCATAGCAGCCTTCTGGGTGGTGGCGGGACTTGATGCAAGCAGGCATTTAGAGCATGCCTGCAGCACACTGAGTGTTGCACGTACTGTGCTCTTGGCCCCTTGCTTGTCAGAAAGGATTCATGCAAGGCTAGAAGGAGGGGATGAGCACTCCCTGGCAGCCACAGCAGCTGAGAAATAACATAAGTGACTCTTGGTGACTCTCTCAAAGTCCTTTGTCTACTATAACCTTTGTCTCTCCCTGTACATCTGAATTCTTTTCCTGGTGAAAGGATTGGCTGCCATCCTGACGTTTCTTCTGGAGGTCAGATAAGATGGCTGGGAGGAATTCTGGGGAGGAAGTATTAGTTAAACCATATTTCCCTTGCCACAGGCAGAACAGCAGGAGGGTAGAGACGAAGCTTATTCTTCCAGATACTGTCAGTCCCAAAGGAAGGGTCTTGTGGTCACCAGCACCTCCTCCCCCGATCTTGTTAATCTTGCTTCCTCAGGTGTCTGTTTCAGTGTGGTGTTCAGACCCCACAGGATCAGTTTTGAGGCTGTGATAAAGTGAGGGAGCTGGAGTGGCTGCTTCCTTTTCTAGTCAATTTAGAGGATGGTGGAGAGGAGTTCTTAGGACCTAGGTGAGTGCTGAAGGCCTTTGAGAGGCAATGGAGGACAGGAATAGGGCTTCAGGCCTGCCTGATTCGTAAAAATCAAAGAAAAGGTAGGGGTTTGCTAGGTTCTGAGGCGGCCTGAAAACACCTCAAACCAGGTTCAGTAGAAACCATCCGATGCCAAGTAGGCTGGTTGCTAGGATATTGTACCAAGGGACTTGACTATATCACCTCTTACCCTTATACAACGACTACAAGGGCATCACTACTGTTTTACATGTGAAGACACTGAAGCTTGGGGACAGGGAGTGATTTCTTCAGTCTCAAGCCAGAAGCCAAGATTTATATCGACTATCTGACAAAACACAGTTTGTATATTTGCTCCACAGAATGTTCCAGAATTATACCACTTCATTTTTTTTTTTTTAAAGTTCTCATCTTACCAGAGCTTCTCCATCCAGTCTGAGCAAATGGTGGCTGAGAAAGAGGTCTCAAAATAGTGTCAACTGAAGACCCTCCTACTGCTTAGTCCCCTCACAGAAGGGTCTGGAGTGGGACCTTGGAGACGGCTGAGTTGAATCAAGAAAGTGAGTTTTTAGAGGTGGGGTTTCCCTGCCTATGGAGGGAGATGGGGACGGGTGGGGGTCCTAGTGGGGGGCTAGTTCCATCCTGGTGGTGGTATCTGCAGCTTTCCACTCTCTGTAGTTACCCAGGGGATCCTGAATGAATGTGGAGAGTTGGTTAGCCCTATTTCAGAAGAGAAGGCCCTTCTGAGAAGGGTGAGAGGGCAAGGTGACACAGTTAATAATTCTGTGAAGGAACTCCCACCAGCAGGTTGGGAGCACATAGCAGTAGGGAAAGTCTAGAAGATCAGGGGTCCACTGGACAGAGCTGGGGCTCAGACCTTTGAGGAGGGGCCACCATTCTGCTGGTGCAGATGCCTCAGCAGCTAAGGGAAGAGGCCAGCAAGGTGGGCTGGGATTAAGGCTGGGCAGGGACAGATTTGAAGGACACTGGAAGAGCTGTCACTTCCATGTTGAGGGACTATATGTCGATAAGAACGAAAAGAGGGGAGATGTTGATTCCTTCACTTTCTACTTTGCAGTTTCCTTCTAGTATCCTGTAGTGATGGACAGAGCTGACTCTAGAACCACTTGGCAAAGGCAAAGTGTGGTTTGCAGAGCCTTAGCCCCTGAACCACAGAGAGGGCTGAGAGACAGTATCTTAAAAGTTGGTTTATAGGGTGAATAATTAAGTACAGTTGCCAGTGTCAATAAATCATTAAATAAAGTTTCAACCTCAGGGTTTGAAGAGACTCTCAGACTGTCTTTAGAGGGGGCGTTCCTTAATTCTGCCTCTCTGTGGCACTTTTACTGTTGCACTGATGGTGGCGAGGACGGTAGGATGATAGTGGTGGTGGCGGCGGTGGTGGTGTGTGTTCACACCTATGCGTGTGCACTTCTGTGTATGCTTAAGGATTAGGACGAGGCCCCTTTTTATATCTGCTGGCTTCTACACCACCATGTTGGGAATAAACACTACAGCTCTCCTCTGAGTTGTTAATGAGACTCCAAAATAAATGTTTTCCTTCAGATTACACCTTGTAATGTATGATTCAGTCTCAGAAAGGAAACTGTTGTGGATTAGGGATGTGGGGAAAGAAGAGGGTGTGCTCAGAGAAACCTACCCCAGGCAGGAGTTGGAAGGAGCTGGAACAAGAATAAATTTAATTGCCAGTAAGCCCGGTGAAGCTTTGTGTCTCCAAGCCTTAGAGGCAAGCTAATGGCTTACATTTTTTTTTCTCCGCTGCTTACACAGTTCCAGGAAGACAGGCTGCTCTCAGCCCAGAAAGCTTAGTAACTGAACTTTACATAATACCTGGGAACAGCGGAGGAGAGCGTGTGTGGGGAAGTGATGATGGGGCCATTTGCAGGTTGAAGTTAACGCCTGGAAATTGTTCATCATCTGCTCAGCATGTAGAGCTGCTGGGAGCTAAATGGATGGTTGATTGTGTAGGGGAGTTAAATGGGAGCCAAGTAAACAGCATGTGAAAGGCCTCATGATTATTGAGTGAATTAGAAGCACATTGTAACCGTGCGTTGCTTGCCTGGGTCCCTCAAACGTTGGCTTGAACTGGCTCTCCCAAGAAGAACAAAATGTGAAACTGCAAGTTCAGTGTTTGGTGCCCTCCTACAAGGTGCCGAAATAGGTAAGTGCTAATCTCGGAAGCAGCATTATCCATTGCCAGTACAGCCTTCTGATACACAGAGTACCCATGATAAGGAGAAACTACAGTAGCCTAACACGTTTCCAAGGGCTTAGCGGTTGACTTTCTGCAGGATTGCTGATAGCAGCCCTGAAGTTCTAATAGGGTTTTATGAATAATTATGCCCATTTATCAGATATGAAAGTAATAAGGTTTGGGGTCTGAAATTCAGTGAAACTCTCTCTCAAGCTATTTTCTGCTACTGCACACTGTGTGTGTGAGGTTGAAGAGTCATCTGAGTCCTGCCTCTTGATCTTTCAGCTGAGACTAATTGTACTGCTGTGCTATTGTTAATAAATCTTTATTGAGCATTCCCTGTCTATGATGCCTGCCAGCACCAAGGCTGAAAAGAGGGGAATTAGATGCAGTTCCTGCAATCGGAAGAGTTTACAACCTGTAAAAAGAAAGTATTTAGAGACTCGTGTTTCCAGAGGCCATCCACCCCTGACCCTGCCTGCAGGGCCAGGGACCAGAAGCAGAACAGCCCAGAGACCTAGCATAGAGCCAAACATGGCTGGCAAAAAAACAAACAAAAAGTCAATGAGATAATTCTTAATGATGGTCTACTGTACTCATAGACAGGAGCCTAGCAAAATTGGCATCAGAGAGGCTCCATCCAGCAACTGATGGAAATGGATGAAGAGATCTACAGCCTAACTCAGGGAATCCTGTGGAGGGGGAGGGGTCAGAGAGGGATCGAGGACACCACAGGAAAACCCACAGAATCAACTAACCTGGGCTCGTAGGGGCTCACAGAGACCGAAATGACAATTAGGGAGCCTGCATGGGTCTGCCCTCTGCTTATGTGTTATGGTTGCGTAGCTTGGTCTTCTTCTGGATCTCCGAACAGAAGGGGTGGGGGCTGTCTCTGACTCTTTTTGCCTGCTTTTGCGACCCATGTCCTCCTATTGGGTTGCCTTGTCCAGCCTTAATATGAGGGGAGGTGCCATGTTTGGATGATTTCCTTGGGAGGCTTGGCCTTTTCTGAAGGAAAAGGAGGAGGAGTGGATGGAGGAAGGGAGGTAGAGGGTAGGGAGGGGAAACTGTGCTTGGGATATAACACATGAGAGAAGACTAAACTAAGAAAAGAGAAAGAAAAAGAAACCCGTGTTTGAAGATAATGACGCAACCCAGATGGGTGTGAGATGGACTCTCTCTGGAAGGCCATAAGCAGTGAAGGGAATCCCAGTCCTTAATCCTTAAATTAGGAAGGAGGCTATAGAGAAGGCTGGGGCCAGGGTGGCAGTGTGGGCGTGAGTGACTTCTGTCAGGGACCTGGGGAGCAGAGAAGGTGAGGTGAAACCCTGCTTTCTGCGCCGACTACTCAGCCTTTGAAATCACAGGCTGGATCGAAAGGCGGGCCACACGTCCTCCAACTTGTGACTTGTATAAATAATGCATGATATTGAGTTAGTGACAGAGGCTCTGTTAGACATCATGAATGAAATGTGAACTTGTGTCCAATCGAAAACTTCTTGCCGCTAAATGACAATCCATTTCTCCCCGGACTAGATGGCCGAGAGCTAGGGTCGGAGCTCTGCATTGGAGCAGTTGCCTAGCACGGCCAGAAAAGGCAAGAGAGATTTTTTTTTTAAAGTTCAGATGTGAAACAGAACGATGACAATGATGACAATGAAGACAGCGTTGGAAGGAGCAGGAACAGCGGTAGAGACTCTTCTCGTTTGGCCTGGGGACCGAGCAGGTGGGCCTCCTCCGGGCCTGTGGCAGGAGCTGATAGGCCCCTCATCGCTCTTGACAAACAGGCTTTCAGGATCTCCTGCGAAGAGAAACAGGATGGCCTTGGCTATAAAAGGCCCCTTGAAGGATTTAAATGTGCTCCCTTGTAGGAGGCGAAGGGTGGCAGGACCCTGGAGGCCACAGAGCTGTGTGCTGCCGAGATTGAACACATCTTGAGGCTATTTTGGGGACCATCTATAGCTCGGTAGAAAGAAATAAAGAGATTGTCAATTAAGGGAAAGAGTAAAAATGTCTATCCTTTAACAGAATCTTAAGTCTCAGTGAACATATTTGCTTACTGCCTGGGTTTCCATGTGCTCCCTTCTTCTCACCGAGTCCCTTACAAAATCTGCAAGGGTTCTTGGGGCTGACAGGCAACTGCTAGTCTTTTTCACGTTGTTATAGGATAAACCGTCTGGAAAAAAAAATCCCATGAACTAACACTAGCAACAGAAGGCCACGGCTTTTGGGTATAAATTTTCTTTTTTATACAAACTATGTTTTTCCTCCCCCTTTTATATACTTTGCTATTTTTGGTTGACATGTGCAAACAGATGAAAGAAAGCTTAATCTTAAGGTTTTTGGTTTTTTTTTTTTTTAAAGCCACTAAATGGTTTATATTTTATTGAGGCAGTAAAATCCAGAAGTTTTCCCTCTGGATAAAATCTTTTTCCATGCAGCATTTCCAGAAAAAACAAAACCAGGGTAATCATTATCCTGTCCATCTTTCCAGATCGATTTAGCTTATGGGAAGTAAATTCAGCCATGGACACGAGCATTGGCTGTTAAGATATCACAGAACCCATGGTACAGGAACGCCAGGCTATAATACCTTACAGCCAATTAGGCTTCCTAATCTTAAACTAGAAATGAAAATCTGGTGGAGAGCCAGGCAAGGAGGGGCATACTTGTAGTCCTAAAACTCTGCAGTTTGAGGAGGATAATAGGTACTTTGAGACCAGCCTGGGCTACATAGCCAGACCATGTCCGAAACAACACCCCCACTAACAAGAACACACACACACACACAAAAAAAATCTCTAAAAGGCATACCAAAGCAAAACAATAATGATTAAATCCTTTGGAGGGAGCTCACCAAGAAGTGTTCCTGAACACAAACTCCGCAGCCAGTTCACCCAGAAAAATGGACAGACAGACAGAACCATTACCTAAGTCAGGTTCCAGTATGATCCTAAAGGCTCACGAACATGCCACATGTCTTTACCATGGCCCCCACAGCCAGATCTTGAATTAGTTTGCATATGTTTTATTAGCACTAATTTAGAATCTCATAATAAGCAATAATCGTGCATGTAAATTTTAACTAAAAATGTAAAAAAAAAAAGTTTGAGAAAGGAGATGCTTATTAAAGAAGAGTGCTAGCTCTGCCATTCAGGAAAGGGGGCGTGGCTCATCACCATCACCGTGTGCCCGGCTGTCTGGCTGGAGCGGTCTTCTGAGGAAATTCCCTGTTCCTGACTCTTCCGGTGTGGTCATCTTCTCACTGCTCTTCTGCATTGTCTTTCCTGTCCAGAATGGCCAATCATCTCTTTTTCACTTCCTGGATTAATTTCTTTTCCTTCAGATTTCTTCTGCTTGGAACTCCTTATTTATTGTGAGTATGGGGGTGGGTGAGGGTGGGAATGAGGGTGGGGGTTGGGTGGGGTGGCCGCTCTCCAGTGCTGGGACCAGAGATGAGCAAGAGCTGTCCTCTTCTGCTGCTCTCCACTGTATTTTTTGAGGCGGGGTCTTTCAGCGAATCTGCAGCTTGCTATTTCAGCTAGGCGAGCTGGTAAGCAAATGCCCAGGGTCTGCCTATCCCTGATCCCCAGGGCTGGAGTTGCGAGTACACACTGCTATACCTGACTTTTATGTGCGTGCCAGTGATCTGAACTCATGATTTCATGCTTGTGCAGCAATCACTTTGAGCCATGTCTCCAGGTCCTGAAATATATATATATATATCATATATTCTGTGTGTTTGTCCTAACTTGTTTGTTTGCCCAGGTAGAGGATGTAATAGATTGGAGAATGCAACGTGGGTAGAATGGTGACAAAGGGGATCCATGGGTTTAATGACTCAGTGTGTTATTAAAAGAAGGTTTATTAAAGCTATTTTATAATGGTCAGTGAGAGTAATCTGAATGCACATCAGTTGTTGGAGAGTTGGATACATTGACTGGAGGGCATGCGTGCCGTGGGGTGCTGTATGGATGCTGAGAAGAGAGGCTTAACACCATAGGGATTGGTTTGGAATGATGACTACGGGTGTTTGTTTGGGTTTTGTTTTAGGTTTTTAGGAAATGGTAAATTTAAGCATTGTGGCTCATGCCTACAGTTTGGTAGCTAGCATGCTGAAGCAGGAGGATTCACATGAGTTTGAGGCCAGCCTGGGCTCCGCATTAAGTTCTAGGTAGTGAGCCTGAGATGCAGAATAAGACTGTCTCAAACCCAAACCAAAAACAAAGAAACAAAACCCCCCAAACAAAACAAACAAACAAACAAACAAACAAAATCTAAACTAACAAAGGACAAGCCAAACAAAAAAAGGGAAAACGTAACTTATAGACTGCTAGGTATAATACAAACAGAGGAAATGTAAACGGCCCTCTCTTTAAGCTCTGTTTTATTATATTGCATAACTTTCTTCTGTGAGCACAGGAAATGGTTTGAAAAGATACGTACCATACTTTATGCTGCTGAGGCCCAAGGACAGGTAGAAATCTGAGAGGAAGATTAAGAACTTAAAAATTCACCTCCATATTTTTAATTGGTAATAATAAATGTCAATCACCTTTGAAATTAAAAATCCAATCAAATTTAAAAGAAAGAAGTTAGCGATTTTATGTCCTTGTGACGCCTAATGGATATTTAGCTGTTCCTATGGGAAATCAGTGGACTGCTCTTAAATAAATTATAATAATCTGAAGAACTCGATCAGTAAGTACAAATCTTTCTATTTTCCAAGTGAGGAAATGAAAGTGAGGAGAAATAACCTGCCAGTTTCACAGACAGAAATTATTCTATCATCTATCCAAACATCTGGAAAAGAGAGATCTTATAAAAATGATTTTGGTGGAAGTGCGAACAGACACAGGGTGGTTGTTCCCAAAACATGATTTTAATATGTTACATCCATTCAGTGGAATGTTATTTGGCCTTAAAAAGCAATGTAGTACTGACACACACATGTAGTGCTGGTGCATTCTGTAACATGGTTGAACTTTGAACACAACGTTAAGAGAAAAAAAGCCAATCATCAAGGACAATAAACTATATGACTCTACACTTACCCATGATTCAAAACAGATAGAGCTGTAGTGACAGAAAGAACATTAGTGTTTTCTTCGGGCTGTAGAGCAAGAGGATTGAGGAGTGACAAAGAGCGGGACACAATGATCAAAAATGAGAATATGGTAAAAATGGCTGCACAACCCATGAACAAATTATACCCAGTGGATAACAACTGTACATGAGTTGGTTGTATAGAATGTGAATTACACCATAGAGGAAAAAAAATCAGGGGCAGAACACACTTGTGAATCCTCTGCCAGATTTTGCCTGATTCTTCTGGAATAAAGGACTTACTCTGACCACCTTCTGATTTTATGGAAATTCGAGGGACCTCAAAAGACCATGTCAGTGGTATAAACGCTCTCAAGGGGCTTAACTTTATCTTTCTGTGGTATAGGATGCCAAGTTCATGAACTCTGTGGTGCATGTATCACAAGGAAACCATCTCCACGCTTCCATCCAAAGATGTCCTCCTAGAGAGAGCTCTTCCATCGTCAGGGCTTGCTTTCAATTGATAAGCTCTTCAGATTTCTTCTCAGCCTCCTGTGAGAAGTCATGGCCTGGGGCTCACTATTAATTCTTTCTTTAGTTAGATTTTTTTTAAATATAATTGACTATAATTAAGTTTGGCTTCTTCATTACTATTTTATAAACCTTTAACTTATTTATTTATTTATTTTCCTTCTTTTTTTTTTTCTCCAGCTCCTCTGACCAAGCTCAACTATTAGTTTGCCCTAATACCGATGAATAGCAGTTATTGCGCCTTATAGCTATGCTACAGTTTAATAAATTAAAAATAAAGTATTACTAACAACTGTTATTATTTCTCCCCAAAGATTTCTGTTATAATAGTCACCGCGACCATTTGGGCTATGGTGAGTCATAATGCAACTACTGAGATAATAGAAATAATAAAAATTTCAGTATGTTAATGAGGGTGGCTTGGAAAAAATACCCAACAAATATTTATTAAGCGCAGATTGTGTTTGTGACACTGGGATATTTATAAGCGCTAGAAAACCTGTTAGGAACTCAAACTCTTTTAGGAAAGACAAGGTATGAAGGACCATGTGATTGAATGAAGACACATGTGTTAGAGTTAGCAATAAATACTCCAAATGTTAGAAGGGCTGACTGTTCCAAGCATAGGAAGAGTCCTTGTTAATTCATTCACCATACAACAATTTCTTCAGGGTCTGTAAGCAAGCTCTTACAGGTGAAACTGGCAGTTCTTACTTTCTCGGAAGTAGGATAGAAACCCTGGGGCCTCCGGGAGCTGACCATCCCAGTGGAGAGATGGGAAAGCGCTCGTTGTTGGCAGGACGACGGCATCACACTTAGATATGGGCATGACGTTTCCTGATATAGTCCCCCCTCTCACAGGCTCCATCTTACTTCTCCTTGTGGATTGAAGATTCAAGGATCCTTGTGGGAAGGATTGTAAACTTTGTCACAGGTGAAAGCAGTCTTGGCAGGCTTTGCCTATGGACACACTGTGGATTAACCTTGAGATAGAATGGGTAGAGCCATCCTGGGCCTGGAACTCAGGAAGCGGACTAGGGGACTCCACCTGGACTATTGTGTTTCTAATCGACCCTCGATGGGAGGAGGAGACCCATCCTTGTACTTGAGAGACGGGCAGGTGGTGAGGGGAGAGGAGCAGCAGGTTTAGACGGGGCTTGAGCGCATGTGGTTTGGGAAAAGGATCAGCGAACAGGTGGGACCAGTGTGCAGGTCAGAGACACTTAGAGACCCGTCCTGTGGAACGGATACCGGAAGGTTCACTCTTTTTTCCCTTTAACCTTTTTTCCCTCTTGTGTAAGCTAGTTGGGTTGTATAATAAAGTTTAATTGTTAAAAAACAAAGCATACAGATCCTTATGGCTTATATTAGACTTGAAGGTGAGATAGAAACACAGATTCTGCATTGTAGGGAAGACCATATTTTGAAGAAGTAATTTGTTGTTGTTTTTTTTCTTTTTGTAAAAATTCAAAGTAGACAAGGCTATCATAGGCCAGTAGATTCCAGAACTAGAAGAGAGAAGTTGATGAAGTGAAGAAATGTTAATTCTGCTGGGGCAGACCGGACAGTGAAGCAGCTGTCTTCACCTGTGTCCGATGTCACAGAGAGGTAGATGGCGTCAAGGAAACCTAGCAAGTGACAAAGCTAAACTGTGTTTCCAAGGCCAAAGGGGTTTGATTGAGTGCAGGAGGACCAAAGGGAGGACAGAAGAAGGCTTACAGTGACCTCTGTCTACCAGTATCTCCTAGAGATGGCCATGTGAAAACCAGGACTTTTTAGATTTTTTTTTTAAAGTGTGACCTCTTGGTAATGGGGATGTTTGTGTGAGAGAAAGTTCTATGCAAATCAGAAGAAAGAACTGAAATTTAGGCCAACTTCAGAGGTTCAGCCATTGGAAGACCATAGAGGAGGTACAGTAGAACAAGGCAAGGTGATGTTCTGACACAGTTTTGAATTTTAGTCACGGCAAGTGAGGGAGAGGAGTGGCTTCAATCCTTTTTATTGTTTTGAAATGTTCGCAATTCTGTCACAAAGTGATGAGACAATCATGGCATTTTTAGAATGGATTTTTTAAACAAAAAATTATATATATATTGTTAATTTATTCATATTACATCTCAATTGTTATCCCAATCCCTTGTATCTTCCTGTTCCTCCCTCTCTCCTGCTTTTTCTCTACTCCCCTCCCCTATGACTGTGACTGAGGGTGATCTCCTTCCCCTGTATATGCTCATAGGGCATCAAGTCTCTTTTTGGTAGCCTGCTATCCTTCCTCTGAGTGCCACCAGGCCTCCCCATCCAAGGGATATGGTCAAATATGGGGCACCAGAAAGAGTTCATGTGAAAGTCAGACCCCACTCTCCACTCAACTGTGGAGAATATCCTGTCCTTGGCTAGATCTGAGTAGGGGTTTGAAGTTTACTGCATGTATTGTCTTTGGCTTGTGCCATAGTTTGAGGAGGACCCCTGGGCCCAGATCCGTGCATCATAATGTTCTTCTTGTAGGTTTCTAGGACCCTCTGGATACTTCTATTTCCCCATTCTCCCATGCTTCTCTCACCTAGAGTCCCAGTAGGATGTCCTCCCCTCTCTCCCACTTTCCTGATAAGTGAAGACTTTCATAGGACATACCCCTTGGGCTAGTGACCAGATATGTGAGTATATACCATTTGACTCTGCTTCTGGGTTAACTCACTCATTATGATCATTTCTAGTTCAATCCATTATCCACAAATTTCAGGAATTCCTTGTTTTTAATAGCTGAGTAGTGTCCTGTAGTGTAAATGTACCACAGTTTCTTTATCCGTTCTTCTACTGAGGGACACTTAGGTTGTTTCCCTGTTTTGGCTATTATGAATAAGGCTGCTATGAACATGGTTGAGCATATGTCCTTGTGTGCTGGAGCATCTTCTGGGCATATTACAAGGAGTGGAATAGCTGGGTCTTGAGGAAGCCCTATTCCCAGATTTCTGAGATAGCGCCAGAGAGATTTCTAAAGTGGCTGTACTAGTTTGCATTCCCACCAGCAATGAAGGAGTGTTCCTCTCTCCCCACATCCTTGCCAGCATGTAGTGTCACTTGAATTTTTGATCTTAGTCATTCTGAGGAGTGTAAGATGGAATCTCAGAGTTGTTTTGATTTGCATTTCCCTGATGACTAAGGACATTGAGCATTTCTTTAAGTGTTTCTCAGCCTCTGTTGAGAATTCTCTGTTTAGTTCTGAGCCCCATTTCTCAGGTTATATTTGGTCTGGTGGTGAAACAAAAAATAATTTAATAACAAAACAAGTAATGGGGGTTTCATTTCTTTAGCCGTGTTCACTTATCTCCATGTGTTCAGGCAGGGGATTCTCAAAAACAATGCTATTTTAGGAATGGGGCTCATAATTTTTTTCTTCTGTAAAGAACAGGATACAGAGCATTCTAAGAAGGACTATCAAGAATAAAAACATGCTGGCACGAAACTGTGTGGGAGTTTGAAGAATAATTAGAATGTGGGGCTTAGAGATCAAAGAGGTGGCGACCTACACAATAGATGGCGTCTGATTTGGACAGAGTCTTGAATGCCAGATCTAGGAACTTGGTTTTATTTTACAGAATAATTGTGGGTGTTACATGAATAGCATTTCTTAGTTTAAAAATGTAGAGAAAAAATTAGGCTAATATAGTTAACCAATTCAGTTTGACTGGATTTTACAATCACCCTGGAGACACCCATGTGTGTATCTGTGGGAATGTTTACGGGGATGTTTAACTGAGGAAGGAAGACCCTAGTGTGGTCAGCACCATCCCATGAGCTTGGTCTTGGAGTATATAAAAAAGTGAGTCGAGGATCAGCATTTATTGTGTCTACGTCCTGATGTGAGAGAAGCATGACCAACTGTGGTGGATATGAACGTGTTTTCACTTTGATCACAAGTGTGGGATATGAAACAGAACTGGGCAAGAGTGTGCAGCATTTCTCTACTGGAAGCAGACTTGTGAGAGGACGCATGGTTCTTGTTCACTAGAAGAGGAACTGCCTCTTGCAGGGCCATGGTCTTTGCCAACTGATAAACATCCTAGTACAGCCTCTGAGAGCATATATATTCATAACACACACACACACACACACACACACACACACACACACACACACACACATGCCCCAAACCAGAGGCTTGGCTTTTTGGTTTTTGCATCATTTGGCTGTTCATCTCTCTGCTTTGAGACACTCCTAGAGAGAAACACTCGAGAGAACACTCCAAGGTTCTAGGTTTGGGCTGCTGCTCCGGGTTCTGGCTGCTGTGGTTGCAGTCACTTTTGCTGAATTACTGCTTTGCTGTTTAACAGGTCTGCTGGGATCCTGACGACAAAGAGTAGAATCACTCCAAGGAACTGAGTGTAAAAAGGTCTACTTCTATCCCCGCTAACCTCTTTTGTCTCTTATCTAGGGTAGGAAGGTTGGAAGGAGGGGTATAGACATTAAAAAACCCCAAATAATCAACTGCCATTTTCCTCTTGACATGCCTTCCCTAACATGTTGGACTGTGCCCTCACTCCATGAGCCAGTTGGAACCCTTCTCTCCTTAAGTTGTGCTCTTAGTTACTTTTCTACTGTTGTGAAGAGACACCAAGACCAAGGAAGCTTATAGAAGAAAATGTTTATTTGGACTTATAGTTCCAGAAGGTTAAAGATCAGGGCCATTGTGTTTGGACGGTAGGAAGGCATGGGGGACTGGGGCAGTAACCGAGAGCTTACATCTTCATCTGCAGGTTGGTGGGAACGAATCAGTTGAGAATGTCAGAGCCCACCCCTAGTGACACACCCCCAGCAAGGCACCAACTGGAAACCAAGCATTCAAATATATGAGCCTATGGGGCCGTTCTTTTTCCAAGCCGCCATTATTGGTTTTAGTTGGATTTTGTGTCACAGAAGAGAGAAAATTTCTGAGACGGGGCAGTGTTGAGAATGAGACTTATCAAAAAGCCACTGCTGAAAAAAATAATTTAAAAGGCTTCTGCCTTTGGCTACCTGGTACCTACATGACAGCACATTTTATCTAGGTGCATGGAATTAAGAGTGCTACAAATGGCTACAGGGTGGGATGTAATGTTATAAAAGGAAGGAGGGATTTAGACGAGGTGAAGGAAATGACGTGAAGGTGGTAGCAGGACCAGGTAAGGTCTAGTTTTGTAGTTTTAATGAAATAAAGAAAATATTTTTTTTTTCAAAAAGAGATTGCCATAGTACAAAATGTATAATGTCTGTGGGCAGAGTGAGAGAACCATTCAGTTTTTTTTTTTTTTTTTAGCATGGCTTCTTAATCTTTCAATTTTTTTTCCCTCTGTTTTTGTGCCAAGAACGTGTTTGATAGCTTGGTGAATTCCATAAGATCCTTAGAATATTTTAGATATATAAATAAAAATAACGGGGGGTGACAAAAGAAACCATTTTGATGAAATAAAGTCCTTGGCAAAAGAAACAGACCTACAGTTTATAAATAGCTAGATTTCATTAGCAATATGATAAATAAAACACTTGCAAGTGGTCTAATAATATTTCTCAACTTGATGAGCTTATGTGATATTTTGAGATAACAGCAATAACTGTAATATGCTTTGGAAACATTTGGGAATCTCAATATGTGACAAAATTACTGGTACTTCTAATACTGTGGTTTGTACATTTAGCTGTCACCAAGGACAGCATAAAGTTTGATTACGGAAAAGGATGAATGCCTTCATGTCCAAAGTCACGTACTTGGAACACTGTCCCCAGAAACTTTGGAACCGTGGACGAGAATTGAACACCTCATAGAGAATGGCACCCAGCTGACTCTCATGCTGCTGTAGGTTGAGAGTTCTCCCAGGAGTTTCAGATCAGGTTGGTTCATTCAAAACCAGAAGGGAACCACATAGATTGAGCAAGTTGAGAATATCTATCAAGTGTTCCAGCTCTTCTGGCAAAGAGCGTACTTTGCCTTCCATGATTTACGGGACTTCCTGATGACTTTTTCCGAACAAGAAGAATATACCTCCCAAGTCACAGAAGGGCATTAAGTGCAGGGTGAAGAGCAGAAGTCTGGATAACATGGTGGTCAGTAGATAGTGTATTCATTATTTATCTTCCAAATCTTGGAGGGTAGGTAGTAGAGACTTTACTTTCTGTCCTACCAAGGCTGTTCCCTGGTCTTTTTTGCTTGTTTGTTTGGAATTATTTACCTGGCATTATCCAGAGAAATCTTGGAAGAACACAAAGGGACCACTGAACAGTGAGCTGCCAGAAAGAGCTCTTTAATGGCAAGTCTGAGTGCCCAGACTTCTGCACTGAGATTTCCCCTCACTGACCAGGGCTTAGTCTAAATGACCAACTTTTGGTTTTGGACTATGACAAAATTTGTGAGTGCGGTTGCTGACTGGGAGTAAGGGCACATTTAAATTCTAGCAGTGACATGGGAACAAATGGTCTTAACGCATGTGTCTCAGGTCAAAGTCTGACCACATAGCATAGGCTGCACTGGCTACCCTGAATTCTAGAATTAAAGAAAAACAAAATTTTCTAGTTCCATGGCTTGTCCACATTTTCTTTTCTTAGGAAGTGGGAGTTCTGGTGTTGTGTTCAGCATCATGCTTGTGAAATTTTCTCTTTATTCAATTTATGACTGCTGTTTAGTGTTCCTCTGGTCTCTGGGAACACTGGTGTGGCTTTGAGCTCAAGGTTCTTATTGCATTGTAGGTAGGTTGTACTGTGGGTCCTATAACTTTCCATCAGATGCCCATGCTACCTCAAAATGTCCACAGTATAGCATCCTGAACGGAAGAGTGGTCCTACAAAGAGAGAGAGAGAGAGAGAGAGAGAGAGAGAGAGAGAGAGAGAGAGAGAGAGAGAGAGAGGAAACATCTGATGTTGCAGCCAGCCATCTGGCTATCTTTGGGGACTTAATATGCATATTAATTTACTCTTTTGTTTGTTACCTTTCTAACCCTCAAACACTTAGGTGGTGCTAATTGCAATGTTTGTTAAGCAGGCTTCCCACTGCACTCCATCCCCTCAGTTCCAGCCAGTTGGGCAATTACCAGCACTAATATACTTCTAGCTGAGTGTACCAGCAAGCAAAGTGGGCTGCCTGTGTCTATTTCTCTTGGATGACGATCAATCAGCTTTGCTGGCTCTTCAAAACATGAAGGCGAAATATATTACAGAAATATTTAATTTCTCAAAGTTAAATTCAAAGGAGGCTTTTAGGAAAGCACATTGATAGAATAAATACTGTCTAAAACCACCTTTCTATAAAACATACAAAAGATTTGGGTGGGTCACATCTTCACCAGACTTGCAGGCGAAATAAAATCCCAAGGTAGATAATTTGGCCTGTCTTGAATGGGTCTAGTCACCATTTTGCAAAAATTAGTACATTCAAAGACCACATGGCCCATAAATATCCCTTTGCTGCCTGCCAAAGATATGATCAAGCTAGATCAACAGTCTGGGTGTGACAAGGCACCTGTGTTTACACTGACTTCTTTTGCTTCCTCTTATAACACATGAGCTACCAACTATAAATGAAAATAATGTCTCACTCTACATGGCACTGAGTCAAGGCAAGAGGAAGTAGCTGGTGAACTGATTACAGCCAGCGCTGAACTGGTCCTGAGTTCTTCCCAGGATGGGAAAGCATTTTGGCAAATACGAGGTCTAAAATCATTTCCATCTCAGAAAATGGCGGGCTTGGTGAAAGATGTGGAGACAGAGTAGACACCCGCACAAAAACGAGTAAAAAAAAAGATTTAGGATAAAACTTGTCTATTTAATATTCATGACGTTAACTTAGCTGACATTTCAGTCATATATGGTAAAGAAATGTCTGTATGGAACATTGGTAGCTCCTGACCTCATTCTGTCAGGGTGTGGAGCCAAGTGAGGGTAGAGCTAGTTGACTTTGGGAAAGTTGAAGATATTAGAAGCACTCCTATAGCAAAGCTTGGCATTTCCTTCAACATCAACATTTTTAGAGCCACAGAGAACTTCATACTTTTGTCTGTTCCTAGGCCAGTGGTTCTCAGCCTTCCTGATGCTGAGACCCTTTCATAGAGCTCTTTGTGTGTTGTGCTGGGCCCCAACCATAAAATTATTTTCACTGCTACTTCATAACTGTAATTTTGCTACTGTTGTGGATTGTAATGCAAATATCTGATATGCAGGATATCAGATATGAGATCTCTATAAAAGGGCCATTCATTCCCCAAGTGGGTCATGATCCACAAGTTGAGAAGCGCTGTTCTATACACTATATGTAAATATACACAATCTTTTATTTGTTTGTTTTGTCACAGAGATAGTCTAGATCTATAGTCAATGCTAATAAATATCTGGGTGCCTTAAATAAGCCCTTTGGTTTCCTTACCTTACTACCTATATAATGTAGTCTACACAGACATGCACTTGAGGGGAAATCAGGCTAGCAGAAAGGTTACCGAGTGACATAACACCATTTGAAGTGCTTTACAACAAACTCAATACAAAGTTCAAGCAGGTAATATGTACATGAATCCATTCTCTAAAACTGGGATTTTTGGCTTTACCAATACTTTAGAATTTTTGGCTTACCAATACTTTTCACTACCTTAGTTTGAAAATTAAAGTGGCACCTTGTAAATGCAGAAAACCTGACACATACAGCATGCTCTGTTCCAGAGCAGGCATCTACCATGTGCTTACTGCACGAAGGCTAAGCCAAATCCTAAAATCTGAGATTTCTTCCTAATTGTGGACATCTTTACCAGTGCATACCAGGCTCTGGAACTTGTAAATTCATCTTTCATGGAATCCATGAAGCTTTTGGTTCCTAACTTCCAAAACCTTTATTTCTTCTTCTTCTTCTTCTTCTTCTTCTTCTTCTTCTTCTTCTTATTATTATTATTATTATTATTATTATTATTATTATTATTATTAATTATTGTGTGTGCATGATGTGTTTGTGAGTAGAGGCCACAAGTGTCATGGCATGCATGCATAGGTTAGAGACAACTTTCAGGAATCAACATTCTCCTTCTGTTGTGCAATCTGTGGATAAAACTCAGGTCACCAGACTTGTGTGGAAAGTGCCTCTACCCTTTTTCCAAAAATATACACCTTTATTTATATCCCTGACACAGTTGCAAAATGCAGCTTTCGAGTTCCTTTCTCATTTTCTGTCATCTGGACACCTTGTGGCTCATCTCTTACAGGTTTTGTTGTTGCTTTCGGTTGGGTTACATTTTCTGTATGCCAAACTCTTTGTATGACACCTTGAAGATTATTAATGACTCCTGTGGAAACTTTGGGTATTACATGTTTCCTTGAATGGAGTTGACTTCTTTTGTTAGGCCGGGAAATGAATTTAACTGGGGAAAAATTACATTTGGTGTACCGAGTGACACTAGCATCTTGGTTCTTTCATTGCTGGCAGAGATCTTGGAATCTTTGCATAGGCAGGTATTCAGTGATCCCCCTCCCTAGGGTTGCAAAGAGATTTCTTTCTCCTCCTCCCTCCCCTTCCTCCTCCTCTTCTTCCTCTTCCTCTTCCTCCTCCTCCTCCTTCTTCTTCCTCACACTTCTGCCTGTCCTTATGCCTGCAACATGAGAATTGAAGCCCTACCCTGTTTCTCTCATGTGTTAGCTGCTTTTCCTATTCCGAATGCTCTTTATCTCATATGGGCTTGAGAGATTATTCCCGTCTTCAAAATTGATGATTGCTAGAGTCGTTTTGGGGTTTATGTTTGAGCCTTTGATGACAGCCGCGTGTGGAAGAAACTCATCGTCTTGAGCTCTGCATCTAAAGCACTGGGCAATTTTTCTTTGACTTGCATGCTGTTCACACTTCTCCTCTGGCATGTGAAGCAATTAGAAGGCTTTTTGGTAGTTATTAAAACACGTCCTCTTGTATCTATCCATGACTGTGGGCTTTAAGCATTCATCTTTTCCAGGCCGTTCTCTGGGGTTTCAATAGTTAACATCTTCTGATATTCTTCCATTTAAAGCAGAGCAAAACCAGTTATGACAAGAGCAATTACAATTACCTCTTTGTAACAAAGTTAAGATCAAGGTTAATATAACAGGCTCATTTGTTTCAAGTTATAATTGAAAAATTGTCAGTCTAACAAAAGATGTGGAACAAGCTCATGGGGCAGGTCATGATGCCACTTGAGCCGTCTCACTAGATTGAAAACAAGAGAGGAGCACATCGAATCCTAGCTACTTCACTTGCAAATACAAATATTGTGCAACCCTGTTGAAATCCATGTCCATGTTAGTGCATTTTTAATGGAGCTTTTTTTTTCATTTGATAGCATTTGCAAATTAGTTGAGAGTTAAAAGCATAGCTGATTTCCACTACTAGAATATTAGATCCTATTTCCAGACTAACCACAGCCCAGTGATACTGAGCAGATGTCAGGTACACGTAGGCCGTTGAGTGACTTCAGTTTAAGCTTGACAAATTTCAATTTTATTAAAATCGGCACTGGAGAACTTGATTCCATATTTCTTGATCCACAAACAGATTGTACACTAAGCAGTTTGGAAGTGAGAATTACATAAAGCACTCCCCTCTCCCTCTCTGGATATCTGACATTGCTTTTAGGAGTTCTTTAAAGAGACATCAGTCACTTTGAAATTCAAGATTGAGTAGCCAGTTGACACACCACATCATGGTATAGTTGTGTGGTTTACACTTCATGTGTAACACTTGCTGATTCCTTCCTCGCATCCTCTTTAGTGATATCTTTGGTGATATCTTTTACTACTTTAATGCCTAATTATTCTGATTGGCTTTATTGGCATTTGTTCTTCTATCATGGTAGACATCCATTTAGGAAAATAAAAAGGCTTAATCATATCCCAAGACCTTTCATTAGCTGGCGATCAGTGTGATTGGGGTAGAAGCTCCATTTTGCATTCATCTTTCCACATGCAGCCTGATTTGTCATCCAGGAAATACATTTCCTGGAATTTATACTTTGACTTCATACTTAATATATGATGCAAAAGTGGCCCACTCGTTGGGAAATAGCTAAATCAACGTTTAAAATTTTATTCTTATGGTGAAATTCATACTCAATTCATTCCTTATTAAAACATAAATTAGATTTACTTTTAATTAAATACATAAGGCATAAAAACTGTACATACTTATGAGGTACATGTGATTTTTCTATGCATGTATACATTATGTAATGCTTAAATTAGGTTAAACTTATCCATCTCAAGTGTTTATCATTTCTTTATGATGATGCCATTTAAAATCCTTCCTTATACTGTCTGAAATATATAGCCTGTATTGCTTACTTATAATTAATACAAGTAATATAATTATTCATCTTTCCCCCACTGTTTAGCAGCCCACTACCACTTTTTGCTTCTTTTTTTAAAATTTAATTTTATTAATTTATTCATATTACATCTCAGTGGTTATCCCCTCCCTTTTATCCTCCCATTCCTCCCTCCCTCCCATTTTCCCCTTACTCCCCTCCCCTATGACTGTGACTGAGGGGGACTTCCTTCCCTTGTATATACTCATAGGGTATCAAGTCTCTTCTTGGTAGCCTGCTATCCTTCCTCTGAGTGCCACCAGGTCTCCCCATTCAGGGGACGTGGTCAAATATGAGGCACCACAGTACTTGAGAAAGTCATTCCCCACTCTCCACTGAACTGTGGAGAATGTCCTGTCCATTGGCTAGACCTGGGTAGGGGTTTGAAGTTTACTGCCTGTATTGTCCTTGGCTGGTGCCTTAGTTTGAGCAGTACCCCTGGGCCCAAATCTGCCTATCATAATGTTCTACTTGTAGGTTTCTAGGACCCTCTGGATTTGCTATTCTCCCACGCTTCTCTCATCTAGAGTCCCAATAGTATGTCCTCCCCTCTGTCTCAGTTTCCCGGTTAGTGAAGACTTTCATGGGACATGCCCCTTGGGCTAATATGCAGATATAAGTGAGTATATACCATTTGAGTCTTTCTGCTTCTGGGTTAACTCACTCATTATGATCATTTCTAGTTCAATCCATTTGTCCACAAATTTCGGGAATTCCTTGTTTTTTATAGCTGAATAGTATTCCATAGTGTATATGTACCACAGTTTCTTTATCCATTCTTGTACTGAGGGACACTTAGGCTGTTTCCTCACTTCTTGCTTCTTTCACGCCATAACTTAGTGCCACCAATCAGCCTTTCTCTGTCCACTCCCATTATCCCCCTCCGTGCTCTACGCTCAGCTTTTAAGAGATCAATATGAGACCATGTGGTTCTTGTCGCTCTGTTCCTGGCCACTTCACTTAATGAGGATCCCAGTTCTATTCATGTTGTCACAAGAGTTAGGATTTCACTTTCTCTCCCCCTCCTCTCTCTGCCTGAGTGCTCACGTGCCCACATTTTCCTGTATGTGCTCATGCAAGTGCATGTCTCCAAGTGTCTCTCTCTCAGTTACTCTTTACCTTTTTTTTTGAAACAGCCTCTCATTGAATGTGGAGTTCGTTGGTTCAGCTGGACTGGCTGGACAGCAACCCTCCTGTCTGGACTTCTACATGGAATCTGGATATCTGAACTGGTTTCTTTAGGCTTGTGCAGCAAGCAGTGTGCCAACTGAGTCACCTCCTGTCTCCAGGCTTTCGCTCTGGAAGGGCTTGCTGTCGTTTACTTTGTCCAGCCATCAGCTGGTGCACTCCTCTTCTGTCTCCACTTTTTGACTATTGTGAATCAAGGTTTACTCTAAGCACAGCTATTGTTTTTCAGAAGTTCAGTGCTGGTTAAATTATTAGGCTGTTCTTCAGGACAGCAGTTTGCTTCTTCTAGTTTGCATGGCCGATGTAAAGGAAACTTCCCTCGTGCTAAAGATGTGTAGTAAGTGTTTACTCACAACCTTGATTTACATTTACACTTAGTGAGATGGAAAAATGTTCACAATCTTTTTAAGGCAATGTATATGACTTATTTGGAGAACTTATTGCGAGTTATTTTCTTTTCTTACCTTTGACTTTGAGCCTTTTGGCTTTCAGCTAAAGATATATCAACCATTGTTGCCACAAGTAATATCTCTTCCTCGTTTAAATGGTCTTTTATAATTTAGAGAAAAACAGAAGACTTTCCAAAAGAAAGGTTCTCAGACACTTTCCCAGGGACAGAGGAATAGCTCTGAAACTTTATAGAAGTTTATAAAAAACCCTTCTAAATTAGAAGGCCATGCGCAATTGAAGCCATTAGGCTTAGGTAAGAATATTGGCACATGCATGGCACGAAGCCACCGAGGCTTGCTGAGATCATCTCTGCAGTTGGGACATCATTTTTTTTCCTGCTGAGCTTTCATAGCTGCACCTCAGACATCAGTGAAATTAGAAGACGAGGGCAGTTCAAAAGCACTGACCTCATACTCTCCCTACGAGTGGGTATATGTTTTATTGCTGTGCCTGTCATTTCTACACGCCAGATTTAGCTTCCCCCGCCCCACCTCCATCGAAGGAGAACTTCCTCCTTTTAAGCAAATGTGTAAGGAAAGTGACAGAATCCTGTGGACTGCATTTGCATGATGGTGCAGTGGAAATTTCAAAGTTGGCTAATTATGTTTTTATCACCTACTATTCACTCTTTTCTACGCTCTCCTCTCTTTTCCTTTCTGTCGTTCACTGCCCTAGAGTTACTTGTGCACACGGACTTGTGAGCATCTCAAGGGAAATAGATGAACTTTACTCACACCAGTGTCTCACAGAGGTCCCAATACAAAGCAAGGCCTGCCATTTCCTTAAGATTAAAGTACCAGAGTTAGGAGAGATGTAACCATTGATGTCATGGGCTAAGTGAGTGGAAGGACATGTAGGGTCCTCTTGGGAGCCCTCTTGGGAGTTTGTTGAGGATGCTGGCATGAAGGCTAACCTCGCCACAGGAGGCCTCTTGCCAGGTGACAGCCTCTAAGCACTGGGCCTCCCACACTACCATCATTCTGTGAGAGTGACCAGTTCCTTCATAGAAAGCAACGATTGTGGACCAATATTCGTTGCCTTCAGGAACTGCATTACTCAGTGTGATTTTCAGCATAAATTAAATTCTTTAATGTTTTCGTGCTCGGGGTAAAGAGATGAGAACCTTCCTGGCATTAATGAAGTGTGACTTAAAAAAAAAAAAAAGGTGTAGGATGATTGTTTCTCTGGCCTGTCTGTGGCTTTGTCTTCTCGGAGTATCAAACCTGGACGTGGTATAACTAAGCCGAATCTAAGACTAAGGTTATGAGACTTTTAGAAGCATGCAGGAAATTTTAGTAGGTACAAGTTTTTATTTTTTCAGAATTATCCATGACACATCCCACTCAGCTCTCCCGGACAGAGTGCAAAAACCACCAAGCAATCGTGTACTGGAATAGGTGCTACCTTGCCAACCTGCCAAAATCTATAGGCAACACTACCAAGTGTGTGAAGCAGATAAGAGATGCTATCACCAGAAAGTGTGACGCAAATAATGTCATGACCTCTATAGAGAGCAGACAGGTGACTCTGTCCTAGGCTGTCATTAGCTAAGGCCAGAGCTCCTTCTGGTGGACCTTAGGAGGCAATGGCTCTTTCTTCAGGAGGTCAGCTCTTCTGATGGCCATGTCACAGTCCACTGTGGACACGGCTGAAGCAAACAATGTTGAAATAAAGGAGGGAATGGAGGGCCATAGAGCAAGCAGCACATAGGGCCGGTGAGCCGAAGGCCACAAATGATGTCCCGGAGACTCTCAGCAACTAGTGTCTACTAATCTACAAAGAAGAAATGTAGGCACAGAAACACAAAAGGAGAGGCCAGCACATCTGCAGTGCACATCTGGGTGTCCTTCTCCAAACCTGAGCTGCTTATGGGCGTTCTGTACTCCCGTTTATGCATTCCAAATGGTTCTTATCGTGGACTGAGGGGGAGGGGCTGTTTTCAGCTGTTCATTTGGTGGGTCTCACTAGGGATTACGACAGCAAGCTGGCACCAGAGGTCCTACCTCCTGCATCTCTGTGTTTGTTCCCAGACCTTATCTTACCCTAGGACTCCAGTGGTTAGTTGTTATGCAGGATTTTTGCAGCATACTGCCCGGGGTCCACTCCAGGTACTAGGAAGGCAGCATGAAACAGCTACGGTCTTGTCATCTGGCCCATTGGTTTAACTTGCTATTTGGTTAGAATTTTCACAGATGGACTCCAAATCTTCCATGACTCTGATGAGTGATTTTTTTTTCTCCCCTCCAAAGGCTTTTTATCTGCTCCCAAGAGTTCAAGGCTTAATTTTTGTGTTGGTAGGCTGCTAGTAACTTGAGTATTTCTGGAGGAAACTGTTCTGTGAAAAATTTTCCATGAACTTTTTTCCATTTATAGAAATTAAAGAGGAGGAAAATGGAGCATGAATGGAGTGTGTGTGGAGGCAGGTGAATTGTCACCAGGAGCTCAGGCAGATTTCTGCCCCCCCAATATACTTCTCAGTGTCTTCTGTTGGGAGAGAGTTGACTATGGATGAATGTAAAACAGGGTTTTTTTTTTCTACCTGATCAAGAGACTGGAACCAAAGCTTGCATTCTGCTGGTGTAATTGTACAGTTCCTTCTTAACTCAAGTTACAGCTGAAGTTGACTGTGACAACAGAAGCCAACGAATTTTGTCCCACACAAGTCAAATGTAACCCTCTGATGGTCAGAGGCTCAGACTCTCCTGGAGGATCAAAAAGCCTCTCCTTGGAAAGCTGATGTCAAGTAGGTGCTGGACCTGGCCTCTAGCACGTTAAAGCCCAGCCTGGAGAGTCTGCAAAGCTAGGCAGACAGGTGTTGAAATGGGGGGTCTTTTGCTGTAATGGGTCTGGACTGTTACGACCTTGGAAAGGAAAAAGAATTCAATTTATTTCTACTCCAGGGTAATTCTCTTTGTTGCTGTGTTCCTTCCTTCCTTGAGAAGACACGTCCTCTTGGCTGACTAAAGGGGGCACTGTTGCGCATGCCTCTCTGTTCTGAAACAAAGCTGACCACTGAAGAGTGGTTTTGGTTGACTTCTGGGACCCTTTGTACCCATAGATGCTGAGCTATCCACACTACTCTGAGGCATGAGTCCTTCCTATGAATGATTTGTGCAGACACCCAGGGTTGGCTTCAGTTTTCTGTTCAGTGAGGTTGATGTCCATCTGTGGTGTTAATTTGACATTCGTTGTCTAAACAGCATGGTAGGGCTGTCTTCTACATTTTAATTTATTAAAAATTTTTAAAGATGTCAATTACACCATTGTGCAGCTGCACTAGGAAGCCTCCTGGCAGAATAAAGGTCACTGGTCAGTGAAACCCCAACGGGGACAAAATAACAGGAGGCCTGTTGTAAACTCAGTGATGTTGTTTCTCGCTCCTTTCCTCAGTCTGTGTTTGCGTGTGTGTGGCAGGTTTCTATTTATTTTCTCACACAAAAGCTTGGTGGAGCAATTGTTCTCACTAATTGGTAGCAGGCCAGCTTGCTCATAGGTGTGCGGAGAGACCTGGGGATGGATAATTAAGTATCTAAGCAGTTGAAAAATTGAAATTGTCAGGAGAAAGAAGAGTTGCCATTACCTCACCTGGTCCAACTTTTAAACATATTTATTGTAGATTTTTATTAATACCCCCAGGGAGAAAACACATGCACGCGCGCGCGCGCACACACACACACACACACACACACACACTTAAAATCCTCCCTTCACTTTAGAGCCTTGGTTCTCAACTTTCCTGCTACTGCTGCTCTTTAATAGAGTTCTTAGGTTGTAGTGATTCTCAGCTATAAAATTATTTTTGTTGCTACTTCATAACTGTAATGTTGCTTCTGTTATGACTCCTAATGCAAATATCTGTGTTTTCCAATGCTCTTAGGGGACCCCTAAAGGGGTCGAGGCCCACGGGTTGAGAACAGATGCTCTAGATCTTCTGTGCACTAGAGTCAGCTCTTTAATTAAAAGCTTGCACAGAAGCTCTGGTAGCAGAGTCCTGGGACTCTTTCCATCCTGCCTGTGGTCTCCTGTTGGGCTATTTCCCAGAGCGGGTCTTGTCCTGGTTGGGCGTGGGTGATGCCATGTTAAGGCTCTTCCTGCATCTCTCTCCTTCTCCCAGGAGAACTGGTTGTCCTCCTGTGGTGGAATGAGCCAGGCATGGTGCAGGACTGCTTCACTTAACAATACATGGGACACTCAGAAGTTAAGTAAAGTGACTCGGTGAGACAGCTGTTCTTGGTTGTCATCTTGACTCTATCTGGAGTTAATCTAAAACCCAAGGGACTGGCCACACTGGTGAGGAATATTTCTTTTTTCTTTCTTTCTTTCTTTTTTTTGAGGTAATTTTATTTATTTATTATTTATTTTTTATTTTTATTAATTTATTCATATTACATCTCAATGGTTATCCCATCCCTTGTATCCTCCCATTTCTCCTTCCCTCCCATTTCCCCCTTACTCCCTTCCCTTATGACTGTGACTGAGGGGGAATTCCTCCCCCTGTATATGCTCATAGGGTATCAAGTCTCTTCTTGGTAGCCTGCTGTCCTTCCTCTGAGTGCCACCAGGTCTCCCCATCCAGGGGACGTGGTCAAATATGGGGCACCAGAGTTCTTTTTAATAAATCATTTGAAGTGGGAAAAAACTGCTTTTAATTTGAATCTTTTGAGATGGGAAGATCATCTTTAATCTGGGCCCCGCCAGGTGGAAGCCTATACAGAGAACACAGAAGAAGGCAGCTTGCTGTCTTTGCCTGTTCGCCTTGATTCCTGCTGGCAAGGCTATTCCTTCACTGGCCTTGGAGCCTGCTTCTTCAGGATTCTTGCACCTACTGAAGAGACATCCAGCTTTGTGGACGGAAAAGCCTTGTGGATTCTCAAATTTTCTGTTGTTAGACAGCCATTGTTGGACTAGCTGGACCACAGCCTGTAAGCCACTGTAATGAAACACACACACACACACACACACACACACACACACACACACACACACACACACGAGATTCACAGTTCTGTTCCTCTAGAGAACCCTGCCTAGTACACTTGGTGGAAGGGGGGGGGGGGGAGGGGCTGAGGCAGTTTAGATTTAAAGGGAATCCTTCTGTGAATTTTTTTTAAAGTCAAATATTGAATCTTTTTTTGAAGCGCATTATCACATCCCAATTTATCCTGTTTAAATCTGGAATACCACATGGAGGCTTGGCTTTATCTGGAGCGCACATTCACGGAGCTAGTTCAAAGCCAGCACCTCCCCCTCCCCAGCTAAAGAGACATGCCACCGAACCCATGTCCTTCCTGGTTTCTGGATGCCGGACACTGGAAGGCACCGAGTAAGACGCTCATCGCGTGCCTGTTGAACCAGTGGGAGAAAGGAAGGGACAAATGAGACCTTAGTGTTTAAAAATCTGACCAAAGAGACAAGACCTAGGATTCATGATTAAGGCGGATATTTAAGAGGCGACTTGGGTTTTAAATCTGGGAGTAATTTGGTCTGGAATCTTTATGTGAGAGCTGGTCCCTATTCCACCCAGTGCAGTTTCTCTGACCACCACCGTCCTTTTCATCTCAAGCAGCCCACAGCAGCGGCAGCGGCAGCGAGCAGCCACCTGTGACAGCTTCCTGGTGTTTGATGGCGGGTTCTGGTTGTATTTTTTCCCCCCTCTGTGGCAAGACATGGCTGTAAACTCATGCGCAGGCCAAGAAACTGCTGACGGTGCATCCTTAGCACTCTGTGTGCTCCCTGCCATAGCCTTCTCTTGTGAAATCCTCAGTGGGGTCGATGCCAACAGGGTCCTGAAGTATTCCCTTACAGAGACGCTCTCCTGTTCAGGTTACGCTCTGGGGTGGGGGTGGGGGTGGGGGCGGAGGCAGGGGGGAAACCAGAGTTGCGTGTTTGAATGGCACTCTCTCAGCTCCTGTTTCCAAACCCCAGCTGAGCTGACACGTGGTGGACACGATTTCAACTCGGGAGCAGGTTTCATTTAATCCACAGGGCATTTGAGTTACACGGAAACCAAATGAGAAACAGACGTGACTGCAGGTGCCTTTTGCCCGCTCTTGGGCAATGAACTCAAAGGTGTCTTTGATTTCAGTAAGAAATTTGGCAGGGAGCTTGTTCATAAAGTGGTTTCACAGCATTGGTTTTTGGTAAAACGGCTTCTCTCTCCTCCCACTTGACTCTTACCACACACATTCAAATATACATAAAACTCCCATCAGGAAGAGTAGTGCTACTGTGCTAAAAATAAAACTTAAAGGCCCACTTCAATAACCTGCAAGTTTCCCAGGCTCTCTGTTAACGGTCATCTATTTATTTATTTATTTATTTATTTTGCCATAGACAGCCTGATTTCAAATAGGTAATTATTACCAGTAGTCTAGAATAGTGCCAGATCTATTGTGTAAGTCATATGGCTTTTAAATATATTGACGAGTAAATATTTAACCAACAAACCAAGGCAGGTTAAGTCAGTCAACTCCAACAGTGACAAAACACATTTGTTCCATAAGCTGCAAACATCCAGGCTGGAGAAGGGTTATGCTACTTTACTGCCTGGAAATGTGCCTGGCCAGTCTCTATTTCCTGGGCCAAAGTTTTTATGAGATGGAGGCAAGCTCTGCCCTGATGTTGCTCTCTGGTCAGGCCCTTTGGAAGGATTCTTTTTGTATTCTCCAGGCTTGCTTAGCATTTAGAAAGAGCCCAGGACATCTTAAAGGACAAAGGAGACTCACTTTGAGGTCCAGATAAGCTAAGTGCATGTACAGAAAAGTGGAACATTTTGTCCATCTGTTGGAAACAGGGCAGATCTGTGTCACTTCTTACCATAGACCTGTTGCCTTTGAGCAAGACACATTTACATTTCAGATGTTCAACTGCCTCATTTGCAAAACCATAAAACGGCGCCCTGGACCATTTCAAGACATCTCCCTTTGTTATAATTGAGAGCATGACTCTTGGAAGAAGTTTGACTTTGGCTGTGAGTCCTATGTGGAGATTGCTATAGGTGCTTTTTCTCACTTAGAAGTCCTAAACCATCTCTGCCCAAGTCGGCGTGCACAGGTTGTGCGTTGTGTGACTCCAGAGAGCATGGCTCACCCAGACTGTGAGCTGAATGGCAACCTCCACACCTTGAGTTATGTAATGTTGCCATCCTGCCTTGAAAATGCAGTATATCTTCCTTCCTGCTAGTGAACAGATTTATGTTGTAAGAATTTTTTTTTCCTCATAAATTCCTGTGTTTGCTGGGATTCTGCCAACTTCTTCCCTCAGACTCCTTTCTTGAGGAGGAGATTTTTTTTTTTCTATCCTCCAAAGCCCTGATTAGAATAAAACTAACAGCTGGTTTAAAACATTACCATTCTCACTCTGATGGCTTCTGTTCTGAAAATGATTTGAAGAGATTCAGAAAGGGGGTGGGGGAACCCTGTTGCAGACTGTGTTCATTCTCCTCAAATTCGTGTGCCCAGGTTTCACCTTGCCTTCACTGAGCATTTGGAGGCTGGGCTCTGGGAGACGACTAGGCAGTGAAGGTGGGGCCCTAACAAATTGGATTAGCTCACTTACTAAAGAGACCCCAGATTTTTTTTCCTTACCTCTTTCACCAGACCAGAGAAGACTGGCATTTAAGTGGGCCCTCAGTATGGTTTGGACATCACCAGCTCCGTAATAGTAAGGAATCAATTCCTGTTGCTATAAAGACTCTGCTTAGCAGAGTCTTTGGCATTGTGTCAGTGTCCTCACTAAGATATGGACCAAGCTATATTGTTACTCTTCTCTGGTATTGAACACATAGGACAAGGTTGTCTCAGGGAACATCTTTTTGATGTGTTGTGGATGGGTATTTTCTGCATTTGGGGTACATAGGACGACGGGTAGGGGACTTTTATGTGTTGTATGTTTCCATTAGAAACTTGGTAGGTAGTAAGATGGCTAGGTGGGTAAGGGCCTGAGTTTGACCCCAGAACCCACATGGTGGGAGGAGGGGGCTGATTCTTCCAGATTGTTCTGTGACCTCCATGCTCATGTATGCACACACATTAAATAAATTTAAAAAGTGAAGTAAAATAAAAACGATACCTTAAAAGGAACGATGTACGCCGGGCGTGGTGGCACACGCCTTTAATCTTGGGAGGCAGAGGCAGATGGATTGATGTGACTTCGAGGCCAGCCTGGTCTACAAGGTGAGTCTAGGGCAGCCAAGGCTACACAGAAAGACTCTATCTCAAAAAACAAAACAAAACAAAACAAAACACCCAGCAACAACACAACAACAACAAAAGAAAAGAAAAAAGGAAAAAAAAAAAAAAAGGAACAATCTACAACAGAGAGCTGGAGTCATGCTTATGTGACATAGACATTTTAATCTTTAACTGGGGCTAATCTCATCCCAGTCTCAGGCTTGGCTTCTTGGGAAATAAAAGTCCCTGTGCAACAATAGGTGACTGGCTCTGCTCCCACGTGTGGAAGACACAAGGATCCCCGGCATTCTTCAAGCTATTCTCTCACTTGTAGGGAGCAGAGCTGAGCTCTGGATTAAAAATATTGCTGCCTTAAAAGTAGCGAGTGGCAACTGAAGAGCTTTTCCACTAATGGGCGTACACTGACTCTCCTTTTCTGAAGCCAGAATAGTGTCCAAAGTCTGGATTCTGGGCTCTGAGGGGCTTCTCCCCCCCCCCCCCCCAGTTTGTGGTGTTTTGGTCACCTGCTTCTGAGGCAGGTGCTCCCTAGGGTAGTGCTCCAGCCCCAGGCACTTAGCTTCAGGGTGTGTGGCAGGGACAGGCAAGCTGACCCTCTTATGTCTATTGGGCTGTTTGCCCCTTAATGATGATGTCATTTGACCTTGAATGTGACCCCTGTGTATCCCAGTGGTCTGTGGCATCCTAGCAGTGTCTAAGCAGAAGCGTGGAAACCAAACATGTTTCAGGAACAGAATCCTGCCCAGGTAATTTCCCTGGACACTTGTATGTTGTTGTTCTGATTAATGTCACAATAGTAGCAGTCAATAATCTGATATCATCACAATGCTATCTTTTATTGAGAGCCCGTTTTGTGCAGGCCACTGGCACTAATTCTGACCTACACCTACAGGGTCATGGCTGTAATGACCTCTGGTTCACAGATACATATACCCAATGTCTGAGAGGGTGAGTGCTTATGTGTTTGTATCTAACAAGTGATGGGAACAGGTGTCTAGGATGAAGGTACAGCAGGATTCTATCTTCTGAGCTATCGTGTGAGATGCTCTTCTTCTCAGTTATAGACATAAACCTTGCTGCAGTCTCTCCCATACTTGGCCAAGCCCCTTTCCATCCCTGGACTGCCTTGTAGGTATAACTGCTTGCATCCTCCAGTTGTCCTAGGGCTCTTCTAGCACACCACAAGCATTCATTGGTCATAATAGAAAGGTAGATTTTGCCTGAAAGTTCCACTCCCTCCACATCCCTTCTGAGAGGTACTCTTCCCTGCAACACTTTCTACTCAAACTTCCAGGCCCGAGGCTGGAGCAAGGAGAAGACACCACGTCGATTTGTCTGTGTTTGCCTCCCAAGGTAAATGTCCCCCCCCCCCCATTACCTTACCCAGTCCTTACACCTTCTCTTACCATGCTCTCTTTCAGGGACACTGGTTATTCCAGTTTGTATGGAAACCAGGAGTTTCTTGAGACGTCCTTTGCAAAAAACGAGGGCACTTGTAGGCACACTAGGATAGTTGGTCCCGCATCCCATCTGTGTGCCTTCCCTTACAGGTTTATAATCACTCCCAGGCACCTGTCTCCTGTCTTTTTATCCCAACAGTCCCATCCTGAGAGTCTCTAGATCTCTACTTTCGTATTTCTGTCTGTTCATGGCTTTCTCTGTCTCTGGGCACTCTCATCCTCGATTCCAATCCATAATGACCACAGCCAAGCTGAACATTCATTGCCTGGAGTTGCTTCCTGCTTAGTTCCTCTTCCTGGGTATGAGTGTGGTTTCTTACTAACTTGAGTGTTGGGTTTGAAGGCTTTCTCACTGCACTATCTCGCCAGGACCCTGATACTAAACTGGAATCCTGGCTTGGCAATTTCTGGTTATGTGACCTTTGGAAGGTTACTCAGTTTACCTCATTTATATAAAATGTACACAAAATTGTATGTATCATAATATCTTTCTAAGCCACACATGACAATGCTGCAGGACCCTTAGCTTGGTGCTTGACACAAAGAAGAGGCCCCCTGGAGGGCTGGTATGGAGCAGGGATTGGTCCAGTCTTACAAAATGGATGCCACATTTTAGTTTCTTCTAGGCAGTGTCTCTTCCACTGACGTCAGTTTCCCTTTGCACTGCTCATGCACAGATTCAGAGTCTTAGGAGTTGGCACTTTGATGTCTTGCCTCTGGCTTCTAATCTTTTTTTTTTTTAATCTCCAGTTTCATCTTCTTACAATTTATTCCATACCTTTCTCAAAAAAGTAATTTAAAGCTCCAAGCACATAAATTGTTGGATATTGAACCTTTGGTGATGTACCAAACTTCCCATTGGCACAGGCAAATATAGCAAAATTACAGCTGAAATGTCCAAATGTGTGTCTTTCCATGACCTAAATGTACCAACACTCACTTAAAGTTTATCCTAGAAGTGTGAGCCTTTCTGCTGTGCCAACTCGCTTCTGCACAGGAGCAGCTGCATGCACAGACACAGATGGCTGTAGGAGTTGGACTGTTGACCCAGCGGCTGCCAGTTCACACGCTATTTTGTGACCTATGATGTGTGATCAGGATTTAAAGGGTGAACTTAGTCCAATTAGATTTTCCCTCGGGACTATCAACTGGAGTCCTGGAAAGAATTTTCTCACTAATATAATTGAGGCAAAACATTCATAAGAGTAGTTGACGGAGACACGGAAGCCCAAACGGCATGCAGGATGCACTGAAGGAGAAACAGACATGACAGACGGACAGAACAAGCATGCCTTAGCACATGTTGTCTCCTGATAAATGTTCACTGAACCCTGGATCAATGCTGTTCGAACAGAGTAGAAGGAAACAGCCATGTAGAGTCCAGACTACTGGGGTTAATGGTAGTTCATGAGGAAGATCTCTTTGAGAGAGCAGTAGAGGTCTATTTTCAGCCCAATGCTTAGCTTCTGAGGGGTTCAGGCTTTTCTGTTATTAGACTTCAGAGATATCCTATCACTTCATGTATACTTGCACACACAAATGCACGCACACACACACACACGTACAATCACACATGCACACGCACACACGCACACATACTCATACATAGCATACCGAGCCAAAGACACACTACATAACCATACCTCCCCACCACCACATACTACATGCTATATACATGTATACACACACACACACCATACCACACATTACACCCACATACCACATACAACACCTACATACCTTACCACATGCCATCTACCTATCCACCCCCTATACAAGCACATCAATCCCACAAATATAACGCACACACACACACACACACACACACACACACACACATCCTTTTATTGAACTACAGAAGGGTTCAGGTAATGGGTCTGTTTCTGGCAAGACAACAAGCGAGACTGGGGCAGTGCTGTCACAGGAGCTAGCATGCAGAGATCTGACTTTGGCTGTTTCTATTGCTCATCAGTGAGTATCCAGTATTTACTGAGTGCCTGGTGAGTCCAGCATCTTCCAAGAGGGAAGGGTGCAGTGGGGTGGGATTTTCTTTCTCCTGTAGGTATTCACAGTCTGTTGCGGGGATGCACAATATACACACAAGCCGAAAAGTTAGTCATGCCATCCCTGAACAGGCCCTGTGAAGAAGGCAGGAGTGAGAAAGACTAGCTTAGATGAGGCTGGAGCAGGAAGTGCTGATAGTCGGGCACAGATCTGGGCGAGCGCCCTGAGCGAGAGCTGCAGTGCTGAGCTGGAAGCAGGGACGAGGCTGCTCTATAGGGGATGAGGCTAGCCAGCATGGCCAGACTCTATAGGGGATGAGGCTAGCTAGCGTGGCCCGACCACAATGAAGAACAGAAGGTTAGAAGAGGCGGGAGTTTAGTGGAGTCCAGGAGTTTGCGTTGCGTTTTAATCTCGATGAGTTTTGAGCAGGGATGTGAAACGATGTGTTTATGATCTGATGACCTGACTGATGTACTGGATAGAACGGAAGGACAGAGACCAGTTCAGAGCTACTGAAATTAAACGGGTGAGAGAAGAGCCTGGAAATGAACCAGGCGGTGACGGTAGGGGAAGGTAAACTCGAGTCCTAACAGGGAAGATCACAAAAGGGAGCGAATCTGGGATTTGTCTTGGGAGTTGAGCTAGCACTAAGCAAATTTAAGATCGATGCCAGCTTAGATGTGTGATATGTGATAAGTAAAGACTTAAACGATGTTGGCAAGGGCTTAGACCTGAGCGATTATGGGATGCTCGTCTATTATATGGAGGTGGAGGAGGCTTGTGCCAAGCAGATAAGGGAGGGGGGGGGAGGGGAGGCTTGGGGTAGAAAACAACTGTTCTGTGGTGAGGTTTCAGAGGAGGGAGAGGAATGTGCAGAAGGCATTTGAACTTGTGGGTGTGGCTAAGAGTTCTACAGAGAGAAAGGAACACAGTGAAAGCGGGAGGCACATGGGCATCCTGATTGTCTTGAGCTGGCTGTAGTGTGACTTTCTAGCTTTTAGCTTCTGCTCCAACTCACTGATAGAGCCTGACCCGCACCTCTAACCTGCTCCCTTGCTTTAACACCCTTAGGTTCTATAGCTGAGACAGACTGTGCGCCACGTCGTTTGAATGTAAAGCAATATGTTACCAAACACGTTCAAGAACTGCTTCTCTCTCCCTAAACAGCAGCCTGCAGTAAGGCGAGGTGTATTCCAAGACTCTCAAGGGTTGTGAAAAGCTGCTCGTTAGTGTGTTCTTTGTTCAGGAAGTCACACTTCAGGAACAGAATGACTTCATTTATGGAAAGCAACTGATCTGTGCTGATTTTATGCAGAAATTGAAGCCCCGGCGGGCGGGGGGGGGGGGCGGGGAAATGATGCTGAGGGGCTGAGGTTGCAGCTGGAAGGCAGTGGTTCTCCTCAACTGGTAACTCGGGGCGTTGATTGCCTAATGCTTTTGCAAAGTTAATTTTGCTTTATAAGGGGGAAATCTGTCTAGAACGAACAACTTGTACCTGACTGAAGCGTTATGTTTTGACTTAGCTCCCTGGTCTATTTAACAAATGCCAAGGATTTAACAGCAGGTGGATTCCAATTCAAAGGAGTCTGCTATGAGAGGAAGTCGGTTCTGGTAGGACTCACATTCTTGTCCGTCCCAGCAGGGAAGTAGCCAGCTCTTGCTTTGCTCTCTGTCAGGGCATGGAAAGGGACCCGGATGGGCATGCAGCGTAACTGAGCTGGAGGCTGAGGCTGACAGGGACAGTTACTGTTAGAACCTGTAACTGCATCAGGGCCCCCCCCCCTTAACTCCGTACTTATCCAAGGATCACAAAGCACCTGAACCAATGGGATAACTTACCCATGCCTGCATATTTCCCTGCCAGGCGTCTCAGTGTCCTCTTCCTTTCTTCTTGTATCTGCTCCCTAAGGCACCTTTTGGAAGCATCAAAAGTTCCCCGGAGTTCCACCACACGCAAGTTGCTGGTTACAAGGTATGCAAATCTCGGTGCAAGTGTTGTCATTCACTTTTTTCGTTATTTTCGACTTGGATGAAAATAGTCCCAGTTGCTTAGGAGACTTGGTATAAGGCTAACAGCCTTTGTGAGCTATGAAAATGTTTAGCTGTTAGCCTGATTTTCGTATTCTAGCTGGCAGTCACGTAGCAAATCAACAGTCACGTGGCCTGACTTCCCTGGATTCGGGTAAAGGTGACATGAAAATGATCAAACGTTTCTCTTGCTGGAGATGACATATACTTTATTCTAGCCTAGTGTAATTCAGTGATCTCCTCACTAAAAAATCACGGGACTCACTTTTTAAAAAAAATAATTTGAAAAATTCATACATTCATATGATGTGTTTGATCAAACCCACCCCCTTCCCTCCCCTCCAATTTCTCCCCATCCCTCCACATTTTCCCCCTTCAACTTCCTGTGTTTTGTTTTTAAACCCGCTGACTCCGTAGTTCTGCCTGTACTTACACATGTGCACGGATGTCCTACTGTATCGCTGGTAGCCCCTCAGCAGCCACTTTCCTGAAGAAAGCGGACTCTCCCTGCCCCAGGAACCATCTGTTCCCAATGGCTCCTCAGTGAGGGTGAAACTTCATGAGACTCTCCCTCCGTCCAAACTGGGAATTTTGGCTGGCTTGATCATGTGCACACAGCCATGGCTTCTGTGAGTTCATGTGTGCAGTGGCCCTACTGTGTCTGGCAAGTACTGCTTCTTTATAGATGCCTACCATCTCTGGCTCTTACAGTCTTTCTATCCACTTTAATTTGATGCTTCCCGAGCCGGAAGGGGTGTGATGTAGATGTCCCATCTGGAACTGAGCACTCTGGTATTCTCTACACATTGACCAGTCGTGGGTCTCTATATCAACTGGCATCTATTTCTTTTAAAGCTGCTCTCACGAGAGCTGAGATGCTATCATCTATAGGAAAAAAAAAGATAAGAACTTAGAAGGACGTTTATTGCTGTGTCCAGTCAGCAGAATAATAGTATTAGCATATTCCCTAGGGCCTTTACCTAACGAGGCCTGGGATTGCGACCTAGTTAACAGGACTAGGCATGAGTTACATCTTGTGGAATGGAACAGTATTAAATCCAACCAGAAAATAGTTGGTTACTGCCACAGCATTCATGCCACCATTGTAAAATGCACTTTTCTTGCCAGGACAGTTATTATTGTATGCTTCCCGTCTGGTGAAGACTGCTGATTACTTTTCTTCCCTGGGACACCCAGTTTCTACCAGTTATACTTTGAGTATTAGACTTGGACACTTTAAAGTCTTCAAGTGCTCCCTAGATAATTCTACTCAGTTGTTATACACAGTGGGACAAAAAGGGTCAAAATCCCCATTGATGCTCTGTGAACTTTGGCTGCCTCATAAATTGAAGAGATACTGAGTACGGTGGTTAGGAAGATAAAATGAAATAAAGTGCTTTATGGAAGGTACCTTGAGCTTACTTGGGAGAAAAAAAAATCAGGCCCTTCTCACTTGCTCTTCTCAGATGGAAGTAGTTTTTTTGCTGCTTGCATAACCAGAAACTTTTTCTTTAATATGACAGAACATAATTTTATACTTCATTGTCAACGAAAGATTAACCAACAAAGGAACCAAAACATCTGGCGTTGACTTTAATTGAAATTACAGAGTGTCTGGTGATGCCAGGAATCTCAAGGCTTCAGAGAATGTAAAGTGTAATTTCTTTTGTGTCTGCTTGGTTATTGATCATTCATTTCAACAGAAAGCCAGAGTAAAAGACCATAGAAATGCTCTGTGTGCAACGGGAAGAGCCAGTGCGATTCCTACATACCAGGGATGGTTATTGGATGGAAATCTTACTTTATTTCCTGTTGCTATGATCTGTAGTTTATAAAGAATGGAAGTTTCTTTGGTTTACAATTCTGATGGCTGGGAATTCCAAGAGCATGATACTGGCTTTTGGTAAGGGCCTTTTAGATGCACTTTAACATTGCAGAGGGCATCATGTGTCAAGGCAGAACAAGCATGTCAGTTCAAGTCTACCGTCCTCCTCTTGGAAAGCAGCTAATGACCATCATGAGGGCTCCACCCTCATGGTGTCATTTGATCCTATTTGTCTCTCAGAGTCTCTGCCTTAAAAAATGCCATTGGCCTTTCTATCCTTGCCTCTACTTTTTCATAACACTCTCTACACATCACCCAATGTTTGGCTGTGAGTCTCAGCATCTGTTTCGAAGTGCTGCTGGATAAAGTCCCTCAGAGGACAACTGTGCTATGCTCCTGTCTGCAAGCATAGCAGAGTATCCTTAATAGTGTCAGCAGTTGGCTCTTTTCCATGTGGTGGGTCTTGGGTTGGACTGTAGGCTTTGACCTTTTACAAACTTATTTTATTTGGGGTTCTTTAATGCCTATACTTCCCTTCCAACCTATCTACCTTAGCTAGGAGAGAAAAGAGGCTAATGGGGACAGGAGAAGTAAACATGTTTAGACTCAGATCCTTGGGCAGAGTCCACTCTTCACTGCTAGGATTTCAGTAGACCTGTTAAACAGAAAACCAGAATTTCAGCAAAAGTGCCTGCAACTGCAGCAGCTGATACCTGGAACAGCAGTCCGAGCCCAGAACCTTGAAGGATTCTCTGGAGGTTTCTCTCTAGGAACATCTTGAAGCTGAACGGCGAACAGCCAAATGATAGGAAGTGATGCAGAAACCAAAAACCAAGCCTCTGGTTTTGGGCTTATATACCTTCTGAGAGTCCATCCTAGGATGCTTATCAGCTGGCAAAGACCATGTCCCTGCAAGAGGGAGTTTCTCTTCTAGTGGATAAACACCACGTGTTCTCTCACAAGTCTGCTTCCAGTGGACAAACACTGCACTGCAAGTATGTTTTACATCTCACCCTTGGGATCAAAACAAAAACATGTTTACATCCACTACACGGGCCAGGCATTGGATGGACGTTCCTTCACTCTCTGTTCTACCTGTTCTGTATTTATCCCTGAACATCTTGTAGGCAGGGTGAATTTTGGCTTGGAGTTTTTGTGGGTGGGTTTGTGTTCCCCTCCCTCTACTAGGAGGCTTGTCTAGTGAGAGGGTGTCTTCTTCAGTCTCTATGGCCTCTCCCAGGAGCCTACTCTGAGTTAAGTCTGCAGCTTGTTACGGAGATTCTCCCACCCACAGTCTCTCTTTTCTCTACATGTCTCTGTCCTCCTGCGCCTGCTTTCCTTAGGTCTGATCTCCACCCTCATTTCTCTCCGTGCTCCCTCTCCTATGTCGTTCTCTCTCTTCAAACACTACCTCTGTCTATTCTGTTTCCCCTTCTGGGTGAGGTGTCAGCATCCTCCCACAGGTCCTCCTTGTTACTTATCTTTGTTGGGTCTGTGCGTTGTAGCATGCTTATCCTGTACTATACGGCTAACATCCACTTTTAAGTGAGTAAATACTATGTGTGTCTTTCTGGCTCTGGCTTAGCTCATTCAGGATGACCTTTTCTAGTTCCATCCACTAGCCTCCAAATTTCATGTTTTATTTCTTTTTGCTAGCTGAGTAGTATTCCATTGCAGGAATGTGCCATAGTTTCTTTATCCATTTTTCGGTTGAGGGACATCTAGGTTGTTTCCAGATTCTGGTTATTATGAATAAAGCTGCTAAGAACACAATTGAGCAAGTGTCCTTGTTGTATGGTAGAGCATCTTTTGGATATATGTGTGTACACACACACACACACACACACACACACACACACACACACACACACATACCCAGGAGTGGTGTATCTGGGTCTTGAGGTCTTGAGGGAGAGCTGTTGCCAATTTTCTGAGAAAGTGCCAGATTGATTTCTATAGTGGTTGTACAAGTTTGCACTTTCATCAGCAATGGAGGAGTGCTCCCCTTTCTCCACATCCTTGCCAGCGTGTCCTGCCATGTGAGATTTTGCTCTTAGCCATTCTGACTGATGTAAGATAGATTCTCAGAGTTGTTTTGGTTTGCATTTCCCTGATGACTAAGGGCATTGAGCATTTCTTTAAGTGCCTCTCAGCCATATCGAGATTTCTCTGTTGAGAATTCTGTTTAGTTCTGTGCCCTAGTTTTTAATTGGGTTATTTTGTTTGTTGGTATTTAATTTCTTGAGCTCTTTATATATTTTGGGTATTAGCCAGGAGCTCTACAAAAAAACCCAACAGAGCCAACTAATGAGGCCCCAGAGGGGTTTGCTGAGACTGAAGCATCACCCAAGGACCATGCATGGAGTGGACCTAGGCCTCCTACAAAGGTGTGGCCAATGGACAGCTTCGGCTTTTATGTGGGTCCTCTAGTAAGGGGAGTTGGGGCTTTCTCTGACATGGACTCTGCTGCCAGTTTTTTGTTCACTTCCCCCTGGTGGGGCTGCCGTGCCAGGCCACAAGGGAAGAGAACATGCTCAGTCTTGATACAACTTAATGAGGTGGGGTGGATTGGAAGTGGGGCTCCCCCTTTCTGAGGATTAGGGGGAGGGATATAGGATTAGGAGGTGAGCAGGAATGGGGCTATAACCAGGATATAAAGTGAATAAATACATAAATTAATAAGAAAAAACAAGAGAAACAGATTTAAAAAATGCCATTGGCTTATTAACCTTGAGACTGGGTTTCTATCACCAAAACTTTGTAGGGAAACAGTCAAACCATGGCAGTAGACAAAGGGAAGCAATAGAGCTCCGGCCATGAGCTAGCGTTGTCTGACCCAGTCAGATTTTCTTTTGCTCATTTTCATCCTCCTGTGCCTCAGTCTTTTCTGGTTCTGGCTCCTTTCCCTTCCTGCCTATAGGACAGCAGACACCTGCCTAGATTTCCAGTACCTGAGTCGTTCTGTGCTCTCTGTTTGGTGACAAGATCCTGCTTGCCTTGGAAATAGCATTTACATAAAACCAACCCCTTACTTAGAGGCTTACAGTCCATAGGCTTCACCCAGGGGAAGAACAGCACATCTGCTCACAGGAAACAATTGTGGCCTCCACAGGCCGAGAGGCTGATTGAGGCATCAGGCTTCTTCTGCCACACTCAGAGCCTCTGATGCCACAGGGGCTCAAGATGGACAGCTGTGACCAATCTTCTCACCAGGCTAGAGAAATAAAAGGAAGTCAGCCTCAGGATTTCCCAGCAAATAGTACTATGATCATGGGTGATCACAGTTGGATTCTCCCCTGTGCCTACTATCCTGCAGCATGATTTAGTTGGGGGGCAGATTACTGGGGCTATAGAAACCATGGGACACTCATGCTATAGTTTGGAGACTCTCCTCCAGAGCTCTGTGTGTGGGGTTCAAGGATCATGCCAACTGAAGGGTAGAGCTGTTGATCATCTTCTCACACTGTACATCCGTCTATCTGCATCACTGGAGGGATTTTTGCATTCACCTATCATGGTGATGAGAATGAAAATGGCTCCCATTGGTCCATAGAAAGTGGCGCTATCAGGAGGTGTGGCCTTGCTGGAGTAGGTGTGGTTTTGTTGGAGGAAGTGTGTCACTGGGGGTGGGCTTTGAGGTCTCAGATGCTCAAGCCAAGCCCAGTATCATACTTTCTTCCTGCTGCCTGCAGATCTTTATATAGAACTCAGCTACCTCTCCAGAACCATGTCTGCCTGCATGCTGCCATGCCTTCTGCCACGATGGTAATGGATTAAACCTCTGAACTGTAAGCCAGCCTCAGTGAAATGTTTCATTATAAGAGTTGCCATGTTCATGGGGGTCTCTTCACAGCAACTGAAACCCTAACTAAGACACCTATTATCCTTGGCATCTACTGATTGCTTGGCACTGTGGTGGGCTTGAAGCCATACAGATGAGGGATAACGTAGGGCTGCCTTCAAGGGTGACAGGGTTAGTGAGATAGCCTGATTGACAGCTGAACAGGCGTGTGAATTGGTTGTTAGGAAATCATCTGGAGCACCAAACATTGTCACAACTAGGGAGAAAGTATGGTGAAGCACAGAGGAATTTTACGCAGTCAGAATTATACAGGGCAAGAAGGCACACTTCTGAGGACTGCCCTGATATCAGTCGGTACCCTGAAACCACTGTACAAGCTTGGGTACCATCTCCTTGGTAAGATACCCAGCAGGAAGTGGGAGGAGCTAGCATCTGCATGGAGGGCTGTTCTCCACTCACTCCTCCTACCCTGTGGAGAGAGTCTCTGTCCTATGTCTCATGCTGCCCCTTCCCTGTGGAAAATTCTGGAGACGAATTTACCGCCTCTCATTATTTTGGGAAGAGAAAAGCTATACTCTCGGGGATGATGCTAGAGGCTGCTCCACAGGTTATATTTAGAGGCTGACTCCTACGTTCAGATGGGAGCACCAGAAGAAGGCTTTTCAGGGGGACAGAGCAGTCGCTTGGCAGGGTAAGCTCCTTTTGGATATTAACAAAAGCTGCTTCTGACCCCTGGTCTAGAAGGATCTCTGCTTTGTCTGCGGAAGGAAATGAGAGATGGTGTACACTCTGTGCTTGAATAAGCCCCCGGCTTCCACTCTGGCTGAGCAGATTAAGACTTGTGGTCCACTGGCATTTCCTGAGGACACAAAATATGTTTTTTTTTTTTCCTTTTCTTTCTTTCGCAAACAGTACCCTGGTTCTATTAGGCAGCGGGACCTGAAATTAAAGATAAATATAGATAGAAGGAAATTCACTTTGATGGAAGCCAGCCTGGCTTTCTTGTTTACAGTGACTTTAGATTCGTTTCATTACCCAGTCGTATTTTGTCCTGAAAAAGTCAACTCGCTTAGGCTGTGGCTGAGGTATGGCCGCTTCTCACGTAGCTTGGGTTGGTTCTCTTTTGCTTAAAGATAGAATTATGAAACGAAGGTGAGCATGAGATGAGAGACAAAGATGGGAGGCTGCATTTTTCGTTTCCCCTTTCAGGCAACCCTAGCCTGACCCAAGCTCTTTCCCTTCCCACTCGTTGAACTGGGGACCCTGTTCTCCTTTGGCTTAGATCCTCTGGACTCACACAGCCCCACCGTTCATCTTCTCATTAACACCCTAGTTTACAGAATTCCATAAAAAAACCATAGTAAATATGTTATTAATGTGTAGAAAGGCCATCCATGGGAACATACATGTAGCGAGAGGAAATTGCTCAGATGTAGCATCTGGCTTGATGAACAGCCTTGGTCAGGAAACAATGCTCTTTTCTTAGTTATCTACGGAAGAATTTCTGGATTTTGGACCCTAAAAGCAATTTTGCAGTGTTGGATGGGCAGCCAATATCTACTCTCCAGTCCGCTAAGACTCTGATGCTGAACAATGGATAACAACATAGGCACAAAGGCCACACCTTTCTGACCCATGGCTGGTTGAAAACGCCTTGTTTTTCTCTGTGGGACTCATTCTTGGGTTTCTCCCACCAACATATTGAAACACATCTGCTCTTCCTAAACACAGAACATGGACCCACATTTAGTATTTTCTATGTCTCAAGGATACAAAGACGAATGGTCCAACTGTTTGTGAAAGGACCCTGGTCTTGTGAGGAACAGCAATAACTTGCAAAAGCTGAGAGAGCTTTTGTGTTGATACTCATGAGATGGTGGAGCAGAGGAAACTGAGTCAGTATTCCCTGGAAGAGCCAAGCTTCTCCATGGGGTTGGTTCCTGAGGGGCTTGAGGGATGACTAGGAACTTTCTATGAAGATAAGAGTGGAGACCAGCACAAGGGAGCATCAGAAACCGTTGCTCAGAGGTGTGAAAGAGCATGGTAACTTCTGAATTAATGAATACACCCCTGTGAGGGATGCCTAGGCTCTACTGAGGAGACTATCGTATAGTATATTTGTCAGGGTTCCTTAGAGAAACTAAACTGAAACAAAAATTAACAAATATAAAAAGGGAATTTAGTAGGTTGATGTACACAATAAAAACAAGATAGGTATTCCAACAATGTGTACCTTCGTATTGGAGAGGCTAAGAACCCTGGTAGCTCCTCAGTGCATGAGACTAGGTGAGTAGGCAGTTCACCCATCTTGAGATGAATGCCTACGGCTTCCAGGAGAGCCATTGGTCTCCACTCTGGGTCGGAAGGCTTAAAAACCTGGGTTCTTATGTCAGTGAAGGATAATAGTGGTAGCAATAGTGGTAACTGTGCCGCCGCTGCCACCACCACCACCACCACCACCACAACCACCATAACTGATGCACTCACAAGCAAGGGGTAAATAAAGCAGGCAAAAAGCAAAAGGTTTTCTTCTGGACTTCTTTATATCTGAGCTGCTGCTGGAAGGTGCCACCCACTCTGGTGAAAGTCCCTCCCTTCTCAATTAATCCTTCCAGGATGCCTAGGGGCATGCCTCTTAGTTGATTTCAGATCCAATGAAATTGACAACTACTGCATAAGAGGTTTGAAAAGAACCCCCAAGGGCTTGTGTAGGTGGATTTATTTGATCCTGTAAGTGATGGGAAACTGGCGAAGAATCCTAAAGAGTAGCTTAGGAGCAGTATTTGGTGGCATTATGGTTTGAATCTGAAATGTATACTACAGGCTTAATCTTTTAAAAAGCTACTTTAAAATGTATTTAGTTTGTGTGTGTGTGTATGCACGTGTACACACACACACACTACAGTATACATGTGTGGGCCAGAGGGAAACTTGTGAGGATTAATTCTTTCCTTCAACCTTGGAATCGAACCCAGGTTGGTGGCAGGCTCCTTTACCCTTCTTACCATCTTGTCGACCCCAAAGGCTCACCCTCTAAACACCTGTTCTCTAGCTGACCAGGCTATCTGGGGGACTGTGGAATCCTTAGGAGGTGGAGTCTGTCTGGAGTTGAATGATCAGGGGTGAGCATTTAAATGTTATAGCCTAGTTCTAGACACTAGCTCTGCTCTTGGGTCCACTGTGCTATGAATAGTCTCTGTTATACACTCTTGCTACTGGAAGCTCCCCTTTGCCTCATCACCATGAACGACTGGAGACCGTCTGCAGCCATGGACCAAAAAATACCATTCCTCCTTTGAACTCTTTGAGTTAGGTGTGTTGGTGTCAGCAGTGTACAGACAGGACAGGGATGATCTCCTTGGCAACTGTATACAGACCATTTGAGAGCTGACATCTTCCCACTGCTGGGTAGCAGGCACTGTTGTGTGGCTGTTGACTTTGAGCATTTCTACTTTAGATCCGAGCAGATGACTGACAGTCCATAAGGAAGCTGTCTGCTTCAGAGTAGGATGTCATAGCCCAACTTGCAGACACTGTTCTGGGACAGCGCATCTTCAGAGTCCCTCATGGGTCTGACTCCTTTGCTGTGACTATATTAGAGCTCAATTCTTTTTTGGCTTAATTCTGTTTCTTTGCCCCCCCCCCCCCGTGACATCCTTCCCCATGGTTACATCTCTACGATGTTTCACAGGGTCCTGAGCCTACAATGCCCTTCTTCCTTCTGAAAAGTTGGTGACCAGGTCCTCCCCTCTTGGGTCGGTCCCATTCCTGAAAGCCTTTGTGGAAGAGGAAACAGCTATTGGGATTTTGGAGCCTGACATTTTGTGACATTTCTGATTCTCGTTGTATAACCATTTCTTTCTATAGGCGCTTTCGGAAGTTGTATGGAGGACATCTGCAGTGACCCTTTGACACTCTTTGTTCTCTGGGGTGTAATAAGAACATATTTAGGCTCTTCCTGTATAAAGGGGGGGGGGGAGCTTTGCTTCAGTGACCAATAGAACCTTCATTCTGTGGGAGTCTACTGGGAAGTTTGAAATGATGTGTGTGCTAGGCAGCTGTTTTTCCTTAACTAACTTGGGAAAAATGTCCTCAATGCTGTTTACAAGAGCTCCTAAAACTGAGAGCTTTCTGACCATTAATAAATACGGATGAAAAAAATTCAAAAGCCTAAGAAGGGTGGGAACTTCTCTCTAACCATAACACTTCTCTCTCTCTCTCTCTCTCTCTCTCTCTCTCTCTCTCTCTCTCTCTCTCTCTCTCTCTCTCTCTCCCCCCTCTCTCCCCCCTCTCTCTTTCTCCATCCCTCCTCCCCACCCCCAAACGGCCAGAGATTAGTTTCTTCTTACTTTCTTTATATAAGTAATAAAACCCAAAAGCACTTACTTCTACCTTTTCTCTCGATGGGGCCTAAGATGTGGAAGGCTGGGAATCATGTGTTGAATGGAATGCAGACTGTAGATGATTTCTGGATAAAGTGTTGACGGGTCATTAATAGATGATTAGTTCCAGAAAACTCTCCGAATTTCCCACAGGAAATGTTCATCCACTCTAGATGCCCTGCCTTTATACGTGCACCTCAAGATACCATTCCCCTCCTAAAGTCAAGCATAGCCTTTCATTTTTCATTATGAAGGCAGGGCACATTCTTTACTAATAACAGAAATGTAGACATGCCATGCTTATTTTTCCTGTGACTCAAAAAAAATGTCCACACCTTGTTGTATATTCCTCTAGAATGTTCTCTTTGTGTGTATGTACATATACATATATATTTAAAAAACATCACATAGCAATAATAGATCCCAGTCTAGTCTATTGACATACTACAAATATCCTTCTAGTTCAGTAAGTGAGCATTTCAATAATTTCAGTGCCACGTCTCATGGCTTGTGCTAATTAGAGTAACCATGTGGCTGTCACACGTAGTTGAAATCTGTGCTGGATCCCCACAGTAGACATTGATTTCTTGCTTTTATGGCAGCAGTCTTAAGGGTGACTGGGTCACAATGACGGCTTTCATCTGAGTGGGTATTCAAGGACATGGCTGTCTGAGGCTGCGATGTCTTCACGTGGCTCCCAAATGCTGATGATCTATCTAGCACCATCTAGCCAAGCTATCCAGAATGGGGAATATGCAGAGGCAAATAGGCTGGACCTGGACTCAGTGTCCACCATGTGGACCCAGTTCTGATTGACCAGGACTCTGGTATATGTCCATAGCTAACTGTAGAGGAAGCTAGGCACTGTGTCTAACTATGCACACAGGAACAAAGGAATTTGGGTCAAAGCCAGCAACTCCTGCCACATATTTATCAATAAAACCTCTCCCAAAATGCTGAGTCCATGTCTGATCTTTCCCCATATGTACTGCATTTGCATATAGCTGTTACTACGCTAAGATACTGACTAAATAAATGAAGCTGGTCTGCATTTTGAGACAGGTTCTCATGTAACCTAGCTGGCCTTGAACTCATGATCTTCCTGTATCCAGCTCCCAGATGCTGAGACAGCTGTGGGCCACCCTGGCTGGCTGAACCCTATCTAGTTTTAATTGTTCAGGATTAATGTAGATATAGTCTTTCGGTCAAAGATAAGCTGAGGTCGTTTTTCAGGACAGAGAAAAGTGAAATAAGAACCTGGACTCCAAGGAGGAAAAGGATTCTTAGAGAAAGGCAGAGGGCACAGCATGGTCCAAGAACAGAGGTGAAAGGAATACAGACTCTCTGGGTAGTAAGAAGGGACTGGGTGAGATGGAGTATCATCTATGTCCCAGTGCAATTTCTTCCCCCCCGCCAAACACAGAAAGCTGACTTCTTTGTCACTTTTATGAGTCTGGGTTGTGCTCTCAGTATTTCTAGCCATGCCATGCCTCCATCTATGGGCGTGTGGCTGCTGTTGAGGAGACAGCTTGGAAAGTACACTGTGGAGGGCTTTCTCTGAGAAGTAGGCGGGGCTCTGCAGGCTTAATAATGCTGCATGATCCCAGAAGCACCCAGAGATAACAGCAGAGAGGACAGTTGGCATCGCTGGTGGGCAGTAGGATTGAGACCTTCAATGATGCAGTGGATGTTTGTCTTCTACACAGTAGGTGATCCCAGTAGTGACTCTAGATAAGCAGGTGGGCCCCAAAATGGTGTGCCAGTTCTCAATGGGCCTTCTTCCCAGGATGGATGCAAAGGTCTATATTGTCTTGTTTTCTTTCAGCCACCTTCTTAAGCATCAAAGCAGCTGTGGGGGACAAAGTGGGGAAGCCAAGCCCAGAATTCCCATTTCATCCTAAGCATTGGTTTTACTATAAAGTCAGAAGCCAGTAAGATTAGTGCCTGGTCTCACTCTGTTTGGACCACCCATGCCTGACATCTATGTTAATTTGCAGACAGCCAACAGGAGAGCGGGTTTTACACTGTGTACCCGGTTTCCATATTGCACATCTATTCTCTGAGGTGGCACCAAGGATAGTAGGTTTGTCTTCCTTATTCCTATAGCAGGGTGGCAGGTGCTGCTCTTCCTGGGGCTATTGTGGCTAATTGTCCTGTTCCGGGTCTGGGAGCACAGTGGCTCTGTTCCACAGCTGGCTTGGTTTGAAGGTGCATTAAGGAGTCTGGGCTATTCTGAAGACCTTTTCTGCAGGACTGGCTATGGCCTACGGGATGCACAGGCCATCAAAAGACAACGACATGATGCTTAGCGTCCTTTTCAGCATGCTTGTCAGCCAAGACCCAGGGGCAGAGGTTCATTTTCCAGGGTTTATGATTCTACTTTCTTGACTTTGTCAAAAAGAAAGTAATCAGGCCAGCTAATTCTGCTGTTGATAGAAATTACAGTCATTTAATATTTTACAACTTCCGTGAAAATCAGCTTAATGTGTGAAGGCTCCTTGCTCTTTGCTGTTGGTTTTAAATGGTGTAGCAATTACTCTGGCTCAAGTAAAAGCTTAAAACTAGTCAGAATGTACATAGTTTCCTTTCAGTGTTCTGAGTGACATGTGTAGTTATTAAGATTTAAAGCATTTGTGGCTTTCAGCACATAAAATTCTAAGAGCTTGGGTGAAGGAGTAGAGACCAAGGGACAAAGTAAAGGAAGGAAAAGGGATGGTGAGAGGAATTTTGAAAATACCTTTTAGCTGTTTAGTGGCATTTCCTAGTCTACGTCCAGCCGAAAACCTCTTTAGAGCACTCTGTGGGTCACTCCATCAATCCTCACGTTTCCCCTCAGAGGCAATAAAGACATATGGCATTAGACATGAACTATGGGAGAAGAGATCCTAAAGATGAGAACATCAGTTGATTCCCGAGAGCCTGTTTTCATGTTCCCAGTCCCAAGCCCTATGGGTATGCTTGGACTGATGATCACTGAAGGTAGAAAGAAAAAAAGCTTTTGGGCCAGGCCAAATGTTAGCTTTACTTCCGGTCCCAGTAATCCTGGGTTTGTTTGCTTTGATGATGCTACCATTTAAGTATCACAAAAAGGAATCGCAAGCATGGATCCTCACTATTAAAAAGTCTGAAAAAAATGCACAGGTGGGCGGGGAAAAGGACTCTCATAGCTTCTTTGGGAGCCTTCTCCAGCACTTACTCCCCACCCAATGAATCTCATTAGTTGGTGTATAGGAGAGGAATTGTAATTTCGTCATGGTTGAATGTACTCTATTTCCTTTTGGTATTTAGAGACCCTCCCCCCACCATCCCATAATTATGCTTTTGTGACAAGGAAGGTATAGGGATTCTCTGGGGCTTGGGAATATCTTTGCTTTATCCTGAAAAGTGTCTTTCTATTTCCTCTGTGCAATGGTTTCTTCTTATCCTGCCTAGGATGGAAAGATACAAAACGGGCTTCTAATTTCATGGTTGAAGTGAGAAGAGATAATATCGGCACAGTTTCTGGCAAACATTTTTTTTTCCTAATACAAATCTAGAGTTTGTCAGTGTGGCCACGGCATGGCCAGGAAGATAAGCAGGTGTATGTGTGCACATGTATGTGTGCACATGTATGTGTGCACATGTACCTTTAATCCATGTGTTCTTTTCTGAAGCAACCCAAGAATTTGGCAGACTGTCCTCTGTTTGCAACACATGTGGTCCCTCTGAGCACATCCCTGCATCCCTTGAGATGTAGTCATGGTAAGTGCAGGTGTATCAGCCCCAGATTCGTGGGGGGGGGGAAACAGCAATGTCAGTCCCCCCTCGATGTTGGTTATTTCAGAGTGGTGGCTCCTGCACAGACCCAGCACATTGCTCTCGGCCGGGTGCTCATAGCAAGGCATTCTAGAAGTGGCCAAGACAGGAGAGGGTTAAGGAAAAGAAATGGGGTCCAACGTGAACATCTTTTCCCCCCCTTTCAGCTTTTTAGAAGATAAATGTTTCAGATTTCAATCTGTGGTTCCCAGCAGTTCTTTGGGAACACTGCAGTCGGCCCACAAAAAATCGCTACTGCTGAGCCAACCATAGATAATGCAGCTCAGCAGGGATGACATAATGTCCTAAAAGAGGAGTATGATGTAATGCCCATCTCAGAGATCAGAGCCAATTTCCGTTACAAAGCCTTGGAGTCTAGCAGGAGGTAATGAGCTAGCATAAATTGTGAGGCACGGATAAATTCTAGGTCTCATATTCTTATCTGCATTTTTTTAAAGGCATAGAATAAAATAAAATAAAATAGAATTCCTAGATCAGAAGTATCTTCCCAGCAAGAGCCTTTGCTCATTCCTAGTTGAGACAGCACAGGGCTGCAGACTTGCCCCCCCCCCCCCCATCACCTTGGCCCACATGGGAATTCGGTGTCTGGGTCTATAATCTGCAGTAAGGTGGTGATGTCATTCCTAATGCTCAGTTTGTGTCTGCAAGATACTGTTTGGGAAGAGGGTGTGGTGTTTGAAGGAGATTGTGTCTTTCCTGGAATGCTGGAGTAACCAGGTTGGAAATGCCCCAGAGGGACTGGAGGTGAGGAACATAGAGGAAAGTCAGCATCACCTTGAAAACCTCATTAGGGGCAACTTACCCTGCTTGCGGAAGTGTGTGCACCCAGATCAGAAGCTCCTAGCTAACCAGTCTCCTGCTGCCTCTCTTGATTAATTATGCATTTTGACCTCCCGCGCTGAAGCCTGCTTGGCAACAGGCAACTGGAGTCTACCTCTTGTTTATGTTTCAATAGAAGTGCTGAAAACAGCCCTAATTCATCTACTCGGCGAAAGTCTCCGAGAATAGGGAAGGATGCAAGATGTGACGTGTGGGTGCTCCGGGCTCATGCAGTCTGCACGGTTCTCCTTCTGCCCAGTTCAGTCTTCCCTTCATGTGATTTTTGATTGCTCGGAGTATTTATAGGGGGAGCTCATTTCTGTTTGTTTTACTTTCGTGATTTCTGTGCTAATCTTCACCTGTGCCCGATACCAGCGTTCTCTCTGGAGCAGCGGTGCTCAACCTTCCTGATCCTATGGTCCTTTAATGTAGCTCCTCATGCTGTGCTGACCCCGCCCCCAGCCATAAATTAGTTTCGTTGCTACCTTATAACTGTAATTTCGCTACTGTTATGAACCATAATGTCAATATCTGTGTTTTTTTTTCTGATGGTCTTAGGGTGACCCCTGTGAAAGGGTTGCTCACCTTTACCTAAGTTGAGACCCACGGGATGCAAAGGGAGTGGTTTTCCTTCACTGTTTGCTGCAGCTCAGTTTGGGGTTGTGACAGTATTGGCGGCTGACTGGGCCTTCGAGAAAGGAACTCTGTATCTTTAAGTGAGGAATAAGCATTGGACACAGATGAAAATGTTCTGGTATAGGAAAAACGAGAGAAAGAACATGTAAGTGTGATGTGATGTACCTGCTGAAGAAGAGGTGCTCCTGGCAACATACAACCTGAAATGGACATTGCTTTCTAGACTTTTCTGTGAAGTTCTAGTGAGTGTTTTATTCTTATCTGCTAGAAGGATAGTTGTCACCACATCCACCAGAGGTCAGTTGCAGATCTTCCTCATTATACTTAATACTGTCCATTATAATAACTTTTATCTAGATTTTCTAGTGTACAGTCACCTCAAAACACTTTCATTAATTGCCTCATTTGATCCTTGCCAGAACCTTGGGAGGCAATTGATCATCTCCATTTTGTAGAAGAGCAGGTGATTTACCTGCCAGGATTACATACCTAAGATGCAGACCATTTGCCACTCTTTCCCCATCTTACATCTCTGAGCTCACCAGATTCAGGTAGAGCTGATCTCCATGTTCAAGGACAACGAGCTCTTTGTAGTACAATAAAAACAAGGGATTTGCATCGGTATCGCTGGCCCCAGTGCTTGCAACGCGCCAGGTGCTCAGTAAGTGCTTGCTATATATTATATTGAGGCGGGAAAAAGGATGTGCACAGCAAGTGCGTGAGGAAATGAAAGTGAGCTGGAGCTCAGCTGCTCCTAGTTTATCAGAGAAGACCGCTCGAGGAAGGTGGTGGGCAGTGGGATGCTACTGACGCTAGGGACGTTAGGGAGAGGACTGTCACTGTCTGTCCTCACGTTGTTATGATTGTTGTTGAAGCCAGGGTCCAGAGCACTTATGCGTGTGGTCTGCTACTGAGCTACACCCTAAGCCCCTGCCCCACATTTTTTAGCATCAATCCAGGCAACGAAGGCTTCTTTAGACGACTGTTAGCTGCAGGCGGGGTTATCTATTAATCTGGGACCCTTCACGGATCAGCTTTTCTGAGTTCAATAATGCCAATTTCCTAAGACATCTCTAAATAGGAATGAATGGGCACGGGGGCACATATACGACACACAGGGAAGTCACGTAGGACAGAGAAATCGATTTGGATAGTTTGAGCAGATTGTTTCCTCGATAGCCGACCGCCAAGTGCATTATATTTGCACACTAGAAGGAGGTTCTGAGACTGGGCTACTTACTGTTTTTAAAGTCTGAGATACCTTTGATGTCTGGGGGTAGGGGTCTCTGCTTATTATGGTTCTTCTATGCTTTGAAAATACACAGAGGAGATAATAAAATTAAAAAAAACTTTACTGGCTACGGCGGCTCTTGCCGATAAGCCTTGCTCTTGAGAGGCAGAGGCAGAAGGGATAGAAAAGGCTGATCTGTCTCATCTCCATCGTCTATGTGCCGTTCTCCTCATTCTCTGACTCAGGGTGATGAGTGTGACTTATTGGTGACACTTGAGAAGGCAGCCTTAGACTCTCCGTTCATTGAGGTTTCCTGGTTTTGCCGAGTTCTTTATACACATTGAGGAAATCTACGTCTTCCCTAAAGGTGATGCTCAAGATGCCATGTCTGTAACAACAGGTTCAGACCCTCCGACTGAAAGTGCTTCACTGCATCCTCCTTTTGACTCCCACAGGGATGCTTAGTTGCTCTAAAAGGCCCCATCTGAGCCATCCTTGTGTTCCAGCTGTCGGTGCGCACGAGCACATTCCTGGAATTTGCAGCCGGCAGGGGTATTTTTGTCTTATTAAACTATAAGTTTCTAGTGACAAAACTACATCTCTTTCATATTCATGCAGCAACACAGTGTGCAGCAGAGTCCTCCACATATGGCAGCTGTTCCACAGATGACTCCTGACTAAATGAGATGAGCACTTTAAAAATCTAGACTCACGGTGCCAACCGTTGAAGCATCTCCTGCCATAGAGCTAAAACATGAGGCTCACACAGGCACATTTATCTCTGTGTCACCTTGTCCTTGGAATATGGATGCCCAAGGATATGTGTGTGATGAGCTGGTGATATCTGCCATTTCTGTTGTGCGGTGGGGTGGGAGTGGGGAGCGGGGGGGCGGGGCATCAAAGAGATCAAAGAAAACACTTAGAAAGAAAAGTATGATCAACATTTCTCACCAATTGGCCTTCCTGTTCTCATTTAAAATTTCCACCCTGTCCCTGTCTCTTTCTCATCCCTATTGTGTGCATGCTATTCTTCCTACTTCCTGACTTATGGTGGGAAATATGAGTGATCGGTGAGCAATGTGATTGATTGCTGACGTCTGGGAAGATAGCGTTGAGATGCTTCTGTTTGCTGAGTGGTTATGCACATTAAAGAAATCTGAGTCTTGCTTTCTCACTGTATAACACTGAAGGACAGTAGTGATTTACCCTGCGTTTTCCTTATAACATCAGAACTTTCTCTTAAAAGAGATAGTACCAAAGGCTGTCACCCCTCTTATTCGGGGTGAGGAGCTTTGGAGAAGAAACCTGTTCATGGTGAATTGGGCAAGGCAGTGGTAAAGTGGACTGAGTTGAACGGTTAAAAACAGAGGAGGCTGAAGAAAGTAGGGTAATGAAATCCCTCTGAAAAATATGGCAAGGTAGAGAAGAGAATGGCTATACTAAGGTAAATCAGATGGATTGGAACGAGTAATTTTTTAAAAAGTTAATGAAGGCACAGATCCAGATCTCTCTCTCTCTCTCTCTCTCTCTCTCTCTCTCTCTCTCTCTCTCTCTCTCTCTCTCTCTCACACACACACACACACACACACACACACACGGCCTTCACTGCCCATGCTCAAGCAGCTGTTAGCAGACCAGTCAGTGAGCTTTTATCCCCAATGAGCTCTGATGTGGTTCTACCTTTCGACATCTTTACCATATTTCCTCTGACAGAAGATAGTAACCTCAGCCTATTCAGGCTGACTGGATGCCAGCTGCTTCCTGATTGAACCCAAAGAACTATGAGTCAAGAAAAAAAAAAAAAAGAATCAGTAGAAATGTTCATAGTAGGATGGGTATCATGAAGAAGAGGGAGTTGCCACTGTTCGTTTCCAAAGGCTCTCACCCACGCTGAGTAAATAGAACATGGCAAAAAAGACCTCTCAGGAAAAATATGTGCATCATGACCTGTTCCTGTGACCATCATCCTTTTAGGAATAAACTCACCACCCTACTTCCAAATGACCATGGCTCAAGCCTGCTGCTAACCACAGACTTGTCACCAGTACTTTATGCTATACTGAATCCAAAGCTTCCGACATGTCTAAAATTAGTTCAGCTAAACATATCATTACAGGTCTGGGGAAGAGTGTGAAGGGTTTCTCCTCACCCATGTGTCCCAGGTGCAGTCAGTTATGGGGTTCATGGATGCCCTAAATCAGTCCTTTTACGTGCTTGAAATAAATGACCCTTTAGACTGATTTTTTTTAATTGCCTGAAGATGCATATTTTTAGAAAGCTTGGAAGCATTCTGTTCATCTATTTTAAATCATTTGAATGTAAAAATGTAGCATTTTCACACTTTGGGATATTTAAGTCCTGTATTCTTTTTTTTTTTTTTAAGTCTCTAATACTTTTTAAAACCTTTCAAATGAGTTTGTTTAAAGCCAATTTTTTTTTCCTTCACAGCTTTTGAGGTAGAGATGTAACTTTACCAGCTTTTAGAGGGAAAATCATGGTAGTTTGTTGTAGAGGTTAAAAACATATGGGCATACTATTCTGAGCTCTGTATTTCTGGTAGGGATTGAAATACCCATGGAAAAAAAGCGGCAAGGACAGATCTGTGTTCTTACGCGCTTTCATACACACCTCTAATGGCAAGCCAAAAAAGAAAATGAATTCTCCTTATCTTGCCTATTCAAGGACACTTACTCTCCCCTCATCTCCAAACCCAGGATAGAAAAGCCTCGAGACCATGCCTGACCTCTTGTCTGACACGAGCCAGGCAGTTTCAATTTCTTTACTTTCCAGCCCAATTATTTCCAAATCCATTTCTCTTCTCACTAAGTCAGCATGCCCCAAGATATGTTTCCTAGAACACCAAGCCTATAGGATGAGAATAGATGTGACTTAGGTAAAGAGTCTTGTGTTAAGCAGTTTTCTTTACTGCTGGGTTTCCCTGCTCAGAGAGCCTAGCGTGTGATGCGGTTCCGTTTCCCACACTTCCTGACCCCGAGTTTACTTTCTTTCTCTTCTTTTGTTTGCTTTGCTATCCTCCTTCTCACCTGTCATGCTCTTCTTCCCTCCCTGCCTCCCCACCTCATCCATTTTTCTATGCTCCTGTTTGCTATACCTGTTTACCTAGAGGACTGATGACTTCAAGAACAGATTCTGGCATATAACCGTTGGAAGGTATTTGTAATGTCCAAATTCTATGTCTTTCTCAGCTCACTTAGCAGCTTTCTGAACAGTGGCCACTTACTTGGCTTTAGCTGCTGATATGTTCCAGCTCTCTCACCTCACTAGCTCCAGGCAGTTTCTTGTCTTCTCCGAGCCCCCAATTCTTCCACATACAGAGTGAGAAGGCTGGGCTGGATGGTCTCAAGGACATTTGGAGAGCTTTGTTTCCAAGTTCCTGAAAGGTGGATGGTGGGCCCAGGTCCCTGAGAGGTGGATGGTGGCCCCAGGTCCCTGAGAGGTGGATGGTGGCCCCAGGTCCCTGAGAGGTGGATGCTGGGCCCTGAGACTTGGCCACTCTGTCTTTAACCACATCTGATAGGGCTGGGGATAGAATGGTGTTACCTATCCAGGGTACGGGCGATGGACTTTTGACTTCCTGTTTTGAGACTGCTAAAATGTCATAGAACAAATCTAAGAAATTTCACAGTAAAGGAAATTGTTCACCAAAGGGCAGGCATCTGAGATAGGAGCTCGGCCAGATGTGACTCATCTCCGGTATTTTAGTTTAAGTTGTGTAGTGTAAGAAGATCATTTTCACAATTATAGTGTGGCTCCACTAACATTGCGAGTTATAAACACGCTCTGTCATGCTGAGGAGCGTTTGCCTTTCAATCATTGTTTTTCCAGGTCCTGATTGTGCAGTTTTTGGCAAATGGCAAGAGTCTTTAGTTTCGATGATTTACCACAGAGGGATTTAACTTTGGGAATTAAGTGGAGTTGTGGATCGTCTTAGTTGGGTATAGGTCTTTGGGGTTGGGAGTTTTTGAAGTGTCGGTGGGCAAAAGATAGGTGAGTGACAAACTGAGACAAAAAAAGTGGGCACACGCCTTTCTGATTCATCTAACCCAAACCCAGGGCTATAGATTCGAAGTAATGCCCAAGCTCTACAGGAGAAATGAGGATACAGATTCCTTTGGGCCTCCTGGTTCCTTGATGAGTGAGGTACCGATCGAACCAACACAGGAAGACTCACTAGCAAAATCTTCTCCATTGTCTGGCGCATTGAATGTATTGACCCTAGCACTCACCTTGGGCTTTCCAAGCTAAAAATCTACAGCTGATGTGGCAGTGGGTGAGATGTTCAAGCAACGTTCTTTTCATTGGGCATTGCTGTCTTTCTCTGTGAACAAGATACACTTGGACACACGCAGCTGTGTTTGAAAGGAACATGTCACTAGTGTAGAGCTTGTATTCTGAATGAAGCAAGAGTATTGACAAGAGGCCTTATTTTACCACAGTCTTGAGCCAGGCTTCTCAGGCATCTTCTTCAGCTAACTGTGTGCGTGGCCTTCATAAATAGTGCAGAGAAGCAAAAGCTGAAGACGTATTTATTTTCCACACTCATCTTGGCACAGGCAAGCAATGCAAAATTAGGAGACAGATACAGCACGGTGTGTGCGCAGGGACTTCTGGGGAAGGTTCACTGCGTGGTTCATATAAGTTTTTCATTTAGGCCTGGAGAAGAAGGCTTTGTCCAGACTCTCTTATAATGTAGCTCTCCCTCCCTAAGATGCGTCAGTGGCCTGGTCCCCGCAGCTCTCCTAGCTACGGATTTTTGAATGAGTCACGTGTTCTCTCTTAGCCTCCCTTCTTTCACATACAAAATAAAAAGGCATTTGGAGGTGCTCTTAGGCCCAGGAGAACAGCTACTGTGCTGGGATGATCCGTATTTTCCCTCTGGAGACTTTACACTGCCTGACTCAGGCTAATCATGCTGGAGACAGATGAGGCAAGTCTGGCAGCACTGAGCTGGCAGACCCACGTGGCCACAGCAGCGAGGACTCATTAGAAAACTTCTCCCGGCCTTGTCCAGTCTTGACTCATGTGGGGCCATTTTCTCCTTCATTCATTAGAGTTTGCTGTTCATCTTAAAATTTTATCTCAATTGATTTTGTTCAGCATTTTTAGCACCACTATCTTATCTCTTTTCCTAATATGTGAGCTCAGAAACTCTTCCCCGTGTGGGATACCCAAAGGTTTCTGTCCAATCTAGGAGGAAGTTTGTTTGTATGTTAAGAGCATGATGCAAAAATAGCTGGGTGGTTTTCATCATATTTGGAGGGTGCATTTAGATGAACCAACTTAAAATACACACTATGTTACATCCATGGGTGAGACTCGCTCTAACAGGGACAGTAGACATTTTCCCCAAACACTTTGATTTGCATTCAAGATGTTTTTGAACAACTGGCTCTAGCTGTCTTAAATGATGTAGAATCATGGCTATTTGGGCAACTAAAGGAAAGTTGAAAATTTAAGAGGTTCATAGGCATCTGGGATAAGTCATCCCTATACACCCTCACCAGTAGAAGATTCAATTTTCTGCTACTTTAGAATTAATACCAGGTTAAAGGAGACATTTAAAGATTTATTTATTTATTTATTATGTACACAGTGTTCTGCCTGCATGTACACCTGTAGGCATCAGATCACATTACAGATGGTTGTGAACCACCACGTGGTTGCTGGGAACTGAACTCAGGGCCTTTGGAAGAGCAGGCAACACTCTTAACCAGATAACTGAGCTATCTCTCCAGCCCGCAAAAGGAGACATTTAAAGACAGAGGAAATGTTGTTTTTAACTAGGTCTCTAAGAAGTTCAGATGTTCCACAGTCAGAAGATAATGAAGCAGATGCAGTGATGTGCAGCAGCATCTTTTCTTGTGTGAGAAGGTCTGAAGAGACACAAAGAAACAATAACATGGAGAACTAGAGTAAGGATGTGCAGGTGGAATAACACTGTCCATCCCGGGGCTGGACCGCGTGGGTAGGTATCCTGGCTGTGGTGTCACATCAAGGGTCTGGGATACTGTTTAGGCTCAACATTTCTCCCCAGCATGCTTAGAAGAAATAGTGGGAAACAAATGCTTAAGTGTCTATGCTGCTGTCAGTGACAACAAATGCACTTTTCATTTCTTCTAAGTTCCTGGAAGCTGCATTATGACTTGGCTGGATAGAAAATGATCCCTCTCTTGTTTTAGATTAAGTGGATTTAAAAAAAAATCATGGGCGATACATTTTCAAGAGGAGAATTGGGGGAAATCTTGATTGCAAATTCTGCAACAATTTCAGTGACATTTTACAGTTCTTCTGTTGCTAGGAGATTCTCTCTCTCTCTCTCTCTCTCTCTCTCTCTCTCTCTCTCTCTCTCTCTCCTTCCCTCCCCCGCTGTGTGTGTTTCTGTGTGTGCGCGTGCACACCTGTGGTTCTAGGAATTCTACTATCAAGTGGCCCCTCTAGCCTGGTGGTGGTTTTAAAAATCTTGAGCTGCAAACTTCATCAACTGCAGATACTAGAAAGAATACTTGTACAAGTTCATTGGGTTTGCATTCCTGATTTAAAGTTCATGAGTCTTGTTTAGAATAGTAGAAATAAAAATAATATTTTATCAGGTGACAGTACGATTTTTATGTATTAATAATACTCTCAACGGTCACATAGTAGGCAGCTCTGTTTTTGTGATGATAGATTAAATGCCACTGCTGGAAACTTATGCTGGCAAGGATGTGGAGCTGTGGGGAGCCCTCCTTCATTGCTGGTGGGAGTGCACACCTGTACAAGTGCTTTAGAAATCAACTTGGTGATTTTTCAGAAAACTACTTTAAGACCCAGCTATACCACTCCTTGGAATAGACCCAAAAGATGATCCACCATACCATAAAAAATCATGCTCAGTTATGTTCATAGAAGCTTTATTCTTAATACCCAGGAAGTACAAACAATCTAGATGCTCCTCAAAGAATAGATAAAGAAAACGTGGTACATTTACACAATTGAATACTACTCAGCTGTCAAAAACAAGAATATTATGAAATTTGCAGGCAAATGGGTGGAACTAGAAACGATAATCTGGAGTGAGATAACCTAGACCCGGAAAGACATACATGGTATGTACTCACTCATAAGTGGATATTAGCCAGAAAGTACAGGATAATCATGCTTCAACCCATAGACCCAAAGAAACTAAGTAACAAGGAGGACCCAAGGGAGGATGCTTGAATCTCACTCTGAAGGAGAAAATAAAATAGACATCAGAGGTGAATAGAGGGAGGGAACTTGGTGGGAGGGGGGATGGGAGGGGCACAGGGGTAGAGATCAGGTATGCGGAAAGTCGGGGGGGGGCAGTGCTGGGAGAGAGAATGGAAATCAATGGGGGAGGGGCATCTCTGAGACCAGTCTGAGATCTGGGGCAGGGGTGGGGTGAGGAGAAGGTTCATTCATGTGAGTCTTTGGGGGTAACCCTGGCTGAGATTCTTAGCAGTGGGGGTGTGGGGGATATGGAGCCTGAAGTGGCCACCTCTTATTTCCAGGCAGGACTTCCAGTGGAGGGAGGGGACCACCAACCTACCCACAAAACTTTTAACCCAAAAATTGTCCTGTCTACAAGATGTGCAAGGATAAAGACGAGCAGAGATTGATGTAGTGTCTAACCAATGACTGGCCCAAGTTGAGATCCAGCCTATAGGAAAGAGCCAACCCCTGACTATTAATGATACTCTGCTATGCTTGCAGACAGGAGCCTAGCATAACTGTCTTCTGAGAGGCTTCATCCAGCAGCTGATGGGAACAGATGCAGAGATCCATAGCCAAATGGTGGGCAGAGCTTGGGAAGTCTTGTGAAAGAGTGTTGGAGGTGGGGGGGGGGGAGGAGGGAGGAGCGAGGGAGTCAGAGGAGTCAAGGACACCACATGAAGACCTAGAGAGTAAACTAACCTGGGCCCATGGGGGCTCAGAGACTGAACCACCAACCAAAGAGCATGCATGGGCTGGACCTAGGCCTCCTACACATATGTAGCAGATGTGCATCATGTAGGTTCCCTAACAATTAGAGTTGGGGCTGTTGCTGACTCTGCTGTCTGCCTTTGGATCCCTTTCTCGTATCTGGGCTGCCTTGTCTGGAGTCAATGGGAGAAGATGAGCTTAGTTCGGTTGTGACTTAATGACTTGATGTGCCAGGGTGGGTTGGTACCCATGGTGGGGGGCGGGTCTTTATCCTCAGAAAAGGGGAAGAAGGAAAAGGGTGATGAGGTGTGAGGGTGATACTGGGATGAAAAGAGAGAGGGGGGGCCTTCAATTGGGATACAAAGTGAATAAATAAAAAAGTAATGAAAAAAAGATTTAAAGCTATGTTTTCGCTTAATGTCCCATGCCTATCTGTGTACTATTTTCTCTTTATGCTTAGTTTTTGTTCAAAAAATGAACCAAACCCACAAGACAAGAAGCTTCAAGTGTGCAAGAAGAAAAGTGTATTGAACAACTTTTGTAGCGCATCATATAGTCATGTCCTACTTTTGATCTTGATGTAGAACTCAACCACACTGCATCTTTTTGGCTTCATAGCCTTCTGACTTTGCGTTGTGGGATACCTGCTGGAGCCCACTAGGTCATTATTATGCCTGTGTCAATCTGCATGTGAGAACTAGCATCTATGGACTGTCCCAGCAATGGAGGGTGGAATCTGGTCAATAAATGCTCTCTTCCCATTTCTTCCTTTAATAATATATCTGCAGTATTGTTTGCATTGTTTTTTCTTTTTGTCCCCCCCACCTTTCCATTCTTTCTAGCCCCCAACTATTTCTTGATGCATATCTGTAAATAAATGACCCACATGTGAAAATTTTTTTTTATCCCAGTCTCCATTTTTTCTGGTGGGAAATCCAAGCTAAGTTGAAAGAGTGCTGAGAACACCAGCTTCAAGGCCACTCCCTGTTTTATCATGGGCGTTTGTCATTCTAGGCAGTCCCTGTTCATGGTTTTTCTTTCTATAGCCACCACAGTCTGATTTCAATTTTTCCTGACTCCGACTATGTGACTTTGGTGCTCACCTGATTCCATCTTTGACTTTCCATGACTCAGGACACAGTCTAGCCTTAGGGTCAACATGTGACTCAGTTGAAGTCTCTGATACGTTTACCAGGACGTGTTGCTCTTGTGTCCTGAGCCTGCCCATAACAGGCTGAGAAGTACAGGGTGCCAGTCACCATTCATCCACGTAGGAATTAAGACTGGGGAAGGAAGAGCTAATTAAAGGAAAAACAAACAAACAAACAGCCCACTCAGCCTATCATCCTGTCAGTGTTCTTACCATGGCTGGCCAGCTAGGGTAAGCTGTTTCCAGAATCAAAGCCTACATAAAAATACCTAACCAGGGGCAAGATAATTCCTAATCATATTATTCGAGTTCTGAATGCTAAACCAGATCTGTGCCCCATTTTATCTTGTATAATCCCGGAATTGTCTTTAATCTGTTTACTTGCAAGGAAAATGTCTTAACCATTCTCTCAGTCTGCACGATGTCAATGTTGACCCGGACTAGCGGACATCAAGACACATCTCTTCCCCATCATGCGAGCGCCTTCCTAACAAGATTAAGGAAAGCTACTGCAAGGAGATGGATCCCACCCCTCCCCCCTGCCATCTATCTATCCAATCGGACTGAAATGTTCTGGGTGAAATAATTTGTGGCATAGTTTCAATCTTCCCTCCCAGAGCAGCTGATGCTTCTTAATATCTTTGCCAATGAGATCATGGAAGCTGTGGCTAATATAGGATCGTTTCTGGCTTGACGAAAGGGGTGGGTAGCTGTTTAGTGATGGCTGTGGCGTGACTCACGCCTCTGGACTTCTCTCATTCTCTAGAATGGCTATGTTGGATGAATATCCTACATTAGGCTGTGTAATGAATCTACAGCTAAGATAATATATTCTTGAGCATAAACGGTGGTGACTTGGACTGCTCAGGTCCTTTCATACTTTGCACTTTAGATTTCCTCTCATATTTATTTTCACTTTGCTATCAAAACTTACAGCCTTCTTTCTGAATCTAAACCAGGCGTCTTTTGCAAAGCTGTCTCTTCTGGGGAAAAAGAGCTCAGATTTAGATGAGTTTCAGCATTCATTACAGGCTAGTGGTTCACCGTTCCCAACTCTTCTATGTGTCAGCACATTGCTAATTTACCTGAGACTGTGATCCAGTCAGGGGCTCGCGGGCAAAGGAGTAAAAGTTCTATCCAGTCTTGAGATGGGCTGAACTACAGAATATCTTCAAGGGAGTTTCTTGTTTCCGTACGTAGAGCTTGTTTGGTTTTCAAATTGCCTCGAAGTCTACATCAAAATAGCCCCGCCTCTTTAAAAGATCAGTAATCTGTAGTTCATCTCCATCTGTCTATTTTCAAAGCCCGCTCTTCATAGGCAGATGTATTTTGCGGTTCTTTGAGGTGAGAGCTGGAGAAGAGGCACTCAGAGTTACTCTGGGACAACTGGAAAGGCCTTGGGCTAGCCTTGCACTCAGATCTCATGAAAGGAAAGGGCATGGGGTGTGTTTATCATGCAGGCTTCCTGAAGAAATCCTCTCCTGTGGAGGCCAGATCTACCAGTGTCCACTCACTCATGTTTACACTGCTGCTTCCGTGTCTGAAGGACAACACTTACTATGAGAAATGCCTCTTTACGTCTGACATCATAGTTTCCATCCTTTTTGCCTGGTGCCTGTGGACCTATCATTGGATCTAAGTGTGCTTGTATGTACCTTTGTGTCGTTGGGGAGTTTATGCTTCTAGGCAAAGAAGTATGATGTGGAAAAATGTGTAGTTCTTAGAGTAAAGCTAGAGATGTGACAGGCTGATCTGACCATTGTTTTTTTTTTTCTTTCAGTAATTTACTCTTCATGGAAGAGAATGGGTTCCTGCTGAGAAGGAAGACCAACCGGAGGAGTGGGGAGGTCCTTTCTGCTTTATTGGTGGACTTGGGATGTCTGCGTGCTTCAGCTGGGCTCTACTGCAGTCAAGTTTTCTTCTTGCTGTGACTAAACTGTCCCAAAGAACAACTTAAGGGAGAAAAGATTTATTTGGTTCACAGTTTCAGAGCGTTCAGTCCACGGTTGTCTGACCCCCCCATGTGTTTGGGCAAAGGATCAAGGGGACAAGAGTGATGGGAGCATTGGGAAAGCTACTGACTTTGTAAATAGGAAACTGAAAATAAGGTCGAAGTGGGGATGGGGCGGGGCCTGTGATGCTCTACTTCCTTCATCTAAGCCATATCTTCTGAACTGTCCATGACATCCCCAGATAATGTCGGCAGATGGAGATGAAACATGGAACACATGTACCCATGGAGGACATTTCATACTCAAACCATTCTGTCAGACACATGGGTAATAGCCGTGTGTGTGTGTGTGTGTGTGTGTGTGTGTGTATGTATGTATGTATGTGTGTGTGTGTATGTATGTGTGTGTTTAATACTCCACTTAGGATGTATGAAGATTCCATACTCTCCTCCCTTATAGATAGAATTACACAGTCATAACAAGCACACTCCTCAACAACACCACTAGACATCCCTTAGGAAGCCAGTCCATAAGTCGAAAGTCTGGTGATGATTATAGGGATTTCCTAGATAGTGTGTTGTCCAGGCAGTAAGTTCCGCTTACATCTTCCATGCTCCTCAGCATCATAGAGCGATATAATGCAGGACAGTGAAAAGCTGTTGACTTCAACACGTTGTGACTAGGAGTACAGCTCACAAGCAGATTAAATTAAGCAATGAAATAAGGGTGTTGTATGAACGCAATGACCATAGTACCAGAGGTGCCCCACAGTAGCTGTGCTCAATGCTCGGGTTTGCTCGTATAGCTAGGCTTTTGTAGGAAAGCAAGTGTGTCTATTAGTGTCTTGCATAACCTTCATATTCACCATCACTCGGATCTAGATTTCATGTCTAGTGGTATGGGATCTGTGATTTATTTCACAGTCAAAGCAGAAACAGAGCTGTTCTTGTTATTTTATTTACCCCAAACTAAGAGTTGATGAAACTAGATTAGATATTTTTATTGCCCAGGGAAAATTTCACTGAGTCACTGAGCCACATAAAGCAGAACACTACTGCATGTCTTAAGAAGTCCAGGAAGCAACATGGGGTGACAAAATAATAAAACAAAAAAATAAAATAAAATCTTGAGTCAGACAAGACCAGACTTAACATCTAAGACCTGTCTCTAGCAACTGTGTGAATGTGGCTAATTTATTAAATCTCAGTAGTGTTCTTTCTTCTCACTTGGAGAGAAGGAATAATAAGTCTCTTTCAGGGACTTTAAGAGGAAAAATGACTTAATATACATATTCCAAAACATGTGCAGTCACTAGGCACCCCATAAATGGTGGGACAGATGCAAAGTGCCTCTTAAATGCTCATGTGGATGATTAGGCACCGAGACACATGCAAGGGGGTTGTGTTGGCACTGTCTTGACAACAGATTGTGCAATTTTGAGTACAATGAGAAGAGTCTGGGATGCTATTGATCTCAATAAAATTGTTTTTTTAAATCTAGGTTTGTTTTATTAAGTGACAACACACAATTGGCAAACTATATATATATATATATATATATATATATATATATATATATATACATACGTACACATATATCTTTAATAATGAGGTTAATCACATCAAATGTAAACTATAATATAATTAATATTATTTTTAATTTGTTTTATTTGATTAAAAGCCATGGCTTGGTCACATAAAACCTAGTCTGTGTCATCACAGGTGGGCGCCATATTATGAAAGCATTTATAAGAAGAGCAGATGTTCAAAAGATGGGTAGTCAGGGACAGAGAACTTTGTGTAAAAGAGGTGACCTTACATATGTGGTTGCTAAGCTACTTACAAAACAGATTGTCTTTCCACAATTCCTATGTTGAAATCCTGTGTTTAGAGAAGGTGGTCTAAAGATATCATTGGTAAAATGAAGTCACGTGTCTGAGAATTCGTCTTTAAGGCATAGAACCCTAATCTAATATGGCTGGTGTATTTAGAAGAACAGGAAATGTTACATAGGCAAATATATCCAGGAATCCATGTGAAGATACAGGGGTCAACATTCATTTGAAATCGTAGGGGAAAGGCCACCAAAAAGACCAGCCCTGGTCTCTCAGAATCAATTCTCCAAAATCAAGAAATCACACATCAGTCCCTTAAGGCATCCAGCTTTGTTAATAGCCATCCTCGCAGCCTAAGGCTCACTCTGTGCCTATGTCTCAGTTTGGGTGCTTATAGCTGTGGGCCAGGGTCACTCCATTTATACGAAGCTACCATTTTTTTTTCCCTTAAAGAAAAAAGAATGAACTGGAACTCGGTGTTTATTCAGTCACCTTTGTTTATTGCTGAAGCACATCTAGAACGTGCTATTAAATACAGAAGTGTGAAAAATAAGACTCTGCTGGGGGATTTAACTGAAGTCGTTTAAATGTGTGCAGCATCAGCTTGACTGGAGGGAAGTTTGAAGGCCTTAGCATCAGAAGGATGATAAACAACAGTACAGAAATGTGATGGAAATTTCCAGGTAGGTGGGAGGATCTGAATTTGAGTCCAAAGTCTAACACTCATGAGTTGTGTGTGTTGCTTGTTAACATTTTGTCAACTTGATACAAGCTAGAATCGTTTGGGAAGAGGGAAACTCAATTTAGAAAGTGCCCCTGTCACATCAGTCTGTAGGCAAGTTTTGGGGGACAGTTTCTTGACTAATGATGGATGTAGTAGAGCCCAGCCCTTTGTAGGATGTGCCAATCCTGTGTTGTAAAAACAAAAGGTGAGCTAGGGAAGTGTGAGGGATAAGCCAGGAGGCAGTGTTCTTACATGGTCTCTGTTTAAGTTCCTGCCTTCAGATTCCTGCCTGGCTCCCCTCAATAGTGGACTCTGATGTGGAAATGTAAACTGAATAAATCCCTCCTTTCCCAGAGTGGTATTGGTTATGGTATTTTATCACAGCAATACAAAGGAGCAGTGTGGTTTGGGCCAAGTGACTGTCAGGTTTTCTTTTTGTTGTTGTTTGTTTGTTTTGTCCTCATTTTAAAGAGGAGATGCTGTTAGAAGAATTAAGTGAGTTAATAATGGTGTAATATATAAGTGCACAATTAATACTGTTGTTATTAATTATGAAGCTCTAAATGTTGCTCCAAAGACACTGGAGAGCTTATGCTCACCTTGCAATGGTTTGTACCATGGTCACCAAAGTTTTTTGATATGCTATTCTTTTTTGTTTTGATGTACTGTTCTTTTTTAGTTATGAAATTTGCTGATGTGGAAATCTCTGTTGGTCCTATAAATTATCTTACAATGAAATATCCCCATTGATTAAAAATTAGCTAAAGAGGTATAGATTAAAAAGTTAACAAAAGAGGTGTGGGTATTGTGTTAGGCCAGAGTGGGCTGTGGTTAGCTGTAGTGCTTGCTATTGATTGTTTGGAGCTGTAGGTAGTTTCCTAGGATTCTGTATATGTATGGCAGAGGAAATAGGATATTGTTACTGATGGTATGGTTATTTTTAGACCTTAGTTTAGCATCTGTCGTCATTATCCCAGAGCTCCCTTGGTTACCCTTGCTTCACTAGCTCCCTTAACATTTGTGGTATAACCAGTTAGTTGATCACTGAAGTTGAGCCAAATAAACCACGCAAGGTTAATGGCTGAGAAACAGATATCCTCCACAAAGCTTACAGGGGCAGTGACTCAGACTCAGGCTGATACAGTATTACTTAGGACCTCTTCTTTCTCTGTGAAGCAATGGGGATTAAAGTGTTGGGTCCAAAAGTTCCCCCATGGTCTTCTGTAATGCATAGGCAGGCCACTGGAATTATCTGGAGGAGGGTGGGTTCTCTCAAGTCATCTTAGACATGCTTCCTGCCACCTGCTGTAGCTGGGTTCCAAGAAAGAATCATGAGGTAGATCCTAGAGGAGGAGGAGAAAAGAATGCAGGGCCCACAGAGAACAACACTTCAAGGAACCTATGGAAGCTCTGTGTAACCGCAGAAGAATTGACTTTAGTAGGAGTAAGTGTCTTCTCTATTGCTTCAAAGTAGCATGCTACCACTTTCCCTTAGTCCATGAAGTCCTTGCTGAGACACACCCTACCTGGCTTGCTAAGTCATATTCTTTAGAAAGTTATTAAAGTTTATATGGAGTATAACATTATGCCTGATTTTTGTTGTTGTTGTTGCATTTTTATTCTCAGAGTAGAGGGGCTAATAAGAACACCTTTGCTGGAACAATTCACGACACTCAGGGAAAACTGTCAACCTACGGATGATAAGATGTGTTCTTCCTGGGAGCGCTCATCAGTGGTCTATTCAAGTTTGAAAGAAAATAGTCCAAATTACATCCAGCCCAAGAAGAATAGAAACCCAGAAAGTAGTAATACCAGAAGGGAGCTGGAGAGACAGTGGATGACTACCAAGGAGCAGACTGCAATGAGAGATGGCAGCAAGAAAGGCCAGACCTATTTTGGGACATCTACCCCGAAACACAGAGGAACAGGGACTGGAGGTGACAGCTGGCCTGTCAGCTCCTCAGTGAGCAAGCACCTGGACTACCCACCCTAGTTTTGGAAAGCAAGGTGGAGAGGGGCAGAGACTCTTAAAGGATTTGGAGAAGATGGCGGCAGGAGGGGACTCAGAAATGAGGTCAGGGGAGGAGCAGAAGAACTAAACATGCATATCTAATGGGGAAGATGGCAATGGTCTACTAGTTCCTGACACTCTAAGAGGCAAGAATTTTTTATTTATTCTTATTTAGGGAGGGTAATTTGGCTTATGCTTCCATATCACTGCCCATCAGCAAAGGAAGTCAGGACAGGAACTCAGATAGGGCAGGAGCTGATACAGAGACCACAAAGGAATGCTGCTTACTGGCTTGCTCCTCATGGCTTGCTCACCTGCCCAGGGATGGCACCACCCACGATGGATTAGGTCCTCATACGTCAATCACTAATTAAGAAAATGCCTTACAGGCTTGCCTATATCCTGATATCATAGAGCATTATTTTTTTTTAAATTGAGGTTCCTTCCTCTCAGATGACTTTAGTTTGTGTTAAGCTGGCATAAAACTAGCCAGCAAATTGTCCCTGGAAGAATTATTTATATCAGGGATGGTATAACCAATAAAGTAGAGCTGGGAGTTGAAAGGATGACTACTATGAGGAAATGTTCTGGCTTACTGTTTATACAATAGGACCACCACACTCCCAAGGACATCAATGTGTGTGTGTGTGTGTGTGTGTGTGTGTGTGTGTGTGTGTGTGTGTGTGTATGTGTGTGTGTTGTACTCTAATATCTGATATATTTGAAAGTAGATTTTTTTTTGTAATATAGTACTATGATCTTTTTGGACAAGACACCATTGTAGTTCAAGGGGATCTCATCGAAAGAGTCCCAAGAATAGGGCCCATGTGAATATTTTATACTCTCTTGTTTGATGAAGGTGAATTATTTCTGTGGTCACCTAACCTCCAACTTTGGCAATCAGTATCTATATCTAGCTTAAATCCTGACTTCTATAAACCAAGGGCTTAGCAAATAAATTGGAAAATATCCTTTTAAGATGGCTGATTTCTTTTTTTAATTGAAAACTAATTCATCCAATACATTCTGATTATAGTTTCCTCTCCCCCAGTTCTTCCAGGATCCTTCTCCCTTCCCCATCCACCCAAATCCCTATGCTTCCCACAAGAGGACAGGGCCTCTGATGCTCAACCTTGAAAAAAAATCTCCTATCCCATCATAGAACTGACTACAAAAAACCAAATCAACATCTTTTTCAAGATAACAGGTCAGGAATCTGGAGGCAGAAGCTGATGCAGAGGCCATGAAGGAGTGCTGCTTACTGGCTTGCTCCTCATGGCTTGCTCAGCCTGTTCTCTTTTTCACTAGAATGCATACAGGCATCTAAAATGTTAATAACATTTTAAAAATCCAGAATAGTAAAAAAATAAACAAACAGAAAAAAACCCAAACAAATAAAAAAAAACAGAAAAGAAAAGGCACAAGAAACACATACAAATGCTGATGCACATATCGGCACCCACAGAACACCCACAGAACACCCGTAAAACCCAAATCAGAAACCATATTATATAAGCAAAAGATTCGTAAGGTTAAAAATAAGGTGCAGGCAAAGCATCGTGATTCTGTGTTACCCATCTACTGCTGGGCATGGGGTCTGCCCGAAAGCCTGGTTTATATACTCAGTGGGGCCCATTGGAGAGAGCAATGTTTTCCTTTGTGAACAGTTATCTTGAAAGAGATGTTGATTTGATTTTTGTAGCCCGTTCTATGGTGAGAAAGGAGCTCTTTCCAAGAGCAGCAGCAGCTCTGTCCTCATTCCACTTTTCCAGAAAGGAGACCTGGAGCCTCAGAGGATGCAGAATCCATTGTCTAATTAGGGCCTCATGGCTGAGTCCGATACCTGACTCGTAGGAGATAATGTTATAGATCATCGGGGACCTGAGGGAATAATTAAAAATCTATGGAGAGGGATCACTTCCACACAGCACAGATGTTGATTCACTCCAGCTGCAGAGCAAAACTTGTCTGTAAGGTAGGAGGGAGTCTTGCAAAGGCCTTTGGGTCTGCATCCTCACAAGCCTCCTCACACATCAGAGGGCAGTTTTGCTGTCTACTTTTGTTTGTCCACAAGTCCTACCTCCCAGGTACTGGAAGACTAACCAGGCTGACAGATTTCCTTGGCTTGGCTTCGTTGGCTCACAGTGGCTCACGCCACCACTATTATTAGCAAACTCTGTGTTCAAGAGCTTTCCTGTCAGCTATGCTGGTCCCAGGGCAAAGCTTAGCAGGAGAGATAAAGCATCGCTAAGGCTGGAACAGGATGGAAACAATAAAGACGGGTAGACATGGAGAGACACCAAGGAGAGATAGGCCAGGAAGGTTGGGGGAGAAATGAACCTTACACTAACTCTGAGATTTTATTTGATACGTTCTTTTAGTGATTCGTTTAGGGTCCACATGACACAGAAATGGAAGTGCTCAGCAGGGCCGCTGGCCAGATGGGATGACTTACAAAGAAGCGGGGGGGGGGGGGGAACTCAAGTGATGATATACTCCTCCAAGGACGTCCCTTTGCTTAAGCAAATATAAAGCAGCCCATTTAAAACAAAGTACTCTATCTATTGCAATGCTTTTCAAAGTGCCCTGCACACTTGGGGAGAAAGACTAGCTAATGAGGCCAAGTTCTGTGGTTTTCTTACTTGTCCTACTGTGGCAGAGACTGCTGAGCTCCCAATCATTTCACAAACAAGAACTTTGTTATTAGAATTCTGGGGAAACAGGAGTTATGTTTGACTGCCTGATAAGTATGAGAGCCCTTGCGTTTTGACCTTTGATGTTGAGTCCCTGCCCCCACCCCCAAACATTTGTTTTTATGTCCACGCAGAGTCCCTGGAGTGATCTTGTCTTGCTTTGATGATTTGGGGGTCTCGAGTCCCCTCAGTTCTACAGGCATCGTGATATAAGGGTAACAGGACTATGGCAAAATGAATGATCCTATGATTTATCTGAGAAGACTCCTTCATCAAGTCATCTTTGAGTCTTGAGCCGGAGCAGAGTTTCAGCTCAGATACTTGCAGCCCTCAACCCCAAAAGTCATGCTTCTAGCACGTGGAAAAGGAGCTCGGCTCTCATGTTGTTCTTCCTGAGTATTACCAAGCACTGACGATGACAGTGGTAGGAGAGCTGTGTCTGCAAACAACATAAAAGTCTTTAAAGGAAACAAAAATCTTTAAAGGACTGTGTGATTGGTCCATGATGGTCTGCCTGTTCTCCAGGAGCATGGTGGCGGCGACTCATTTTCAGTCCCAAGACCGCAGGACATGGAGAAAACCTGGATGAGCCTACGTGACACATGGTAGATTCCTAGGTCCTTCCCAGAATAGGCAGCTGCTGAGGTGCAAATGTGTCCACGAGCATAGGGCAGAGGAGAGTCACTCTGTAGTGTTTCTTGGTACTCATTTTGGGCTCAAGGAAAAGTACCAGGCTGAAAAACATAACTAGCCCATGCAAAGACAGTTCGTAAAAAATCTCTTTGGCCTCACCCTTTCCATCACCGTTGCCAGAGTGATGGCCATGTGAATCATGTGGAAGGACAGAGAACATGGTAGTTGGTCAGGATTTCTACTTACCCTGACTGCCTTTGCTTGTTATGACAACCGCGAGAGAACCTACTGCACTGAAACTCTGTACAACTGCCTTCGGCGGCCGGGCCTCCTCCATTTATGAAGTAAATGCCCAAGTAAATTAGAGCTGGGTCAAGGGCAGGAAGACTTAGCTAAGGCAGCCCTGTGGTTCCTGGCTTGTCATGAATGAGGTAATGCGACCGAAATTAAGTGAGAGCTGCAGAGTCACTTCTCACACAGCTCAACTGAAGCTTTCTGATGACCGAGTGATTAAAAAAAAAAAAACAATTTCCTGGAGCATCAGAAGGCCCGAGCTCTGGACTCTCACATTACTTCACAGCCTCCTGTCACAGGCGGAATTGGCCTTCAGGGAAGGAGGGCCTTCTCCAAGGGAAGGTTGCCTTGGAGGACTTGATATCGTAGGTTTGGAGAAGCCTCCCCCTTAATGGTTCTTTCTTTACCGTTTGTGATCTTAGCCTGTCCAACCTCGAGCCTTGGCATCATGGCATCATTGCTGCTGGAAACTTCGGGGATGGAGGGAGATAAGAAATGAAAACCTGAAGTGAGCAGGTCTTCCAGAGGTAGTTGATGGACCGAGGAAGAGTGTACGCAAGGCAGGCCCCAAAGGCTGTTGGGAAATGAGACTATGCCTGACTTAAGCTTTCTTTATTTCAGGTGAATTTATTATTATTATTCTCTCTTATTTTTTATCAGTTCCTTGATAGCTTCCAACAGATTAACCTCTTTTCTACCCGTCCAACTTTGTGTCCTCTTTTCTACTTAAACCCATGGAGTCCAATTTGTGTTCCCCCATGTCCTGTTAGATGTGATGCCTTTTACTGGAGCAGCTTGTTCTACCAAGGGCTGTATTCTTAAAGCCAACTCCTCCTCTCCTAGTAGCTATCAGTTGCCAAGAGCTCCTTAACCAGGCGTGAGAATTTCTGCCCATCTCCCTTCTCCTGGGTAGCTTGAGCCTGTTCAGGTCTTGTGCCACAGCTGCTGTGAGCTCATATGGGCTGTAGCCACATGGACGTACTGTGTCCAGACAACACGGTTTATTTGTAGTTATCTATCACCCCTGGCTCTTAAAAAATCTTTACGCCTCCTCTTCCATAATGACCCCTGAATCTTGGGAGGGAGATGCTATAAAGATGTCCTAATTAGGGCTGAGAGTCTTGCAATCTCATTCCTTGCACCTTGGTTAGAGTTGAAAGCAGGCATTCTGAGTGAGGCAACACAGAAAGAGAACTGATGCATGTTTTCACCCATTTGTGGGTATTAGTTTGAATCTTCAGATGTGTGTGTTTCTTTATTTTCGCAGTTGTCTCAATTTATTTAGGAAGTTGTATCTAATTCAGTAACACACAAAACCGAGGTGGTACAAAACAAGGCATTAATCCAGAAAGGAAGAGAGGAAATGGCACTTAAACAGATGAATGCTTCATCTAGGAAACCCAAGATACTAAAGTGAACTTCAGATTGTCAAGAGAAATCAACAAAGTGACATGATACAAAGGAAATGTTACAGATGCTTTTTCATGTATTAGCAACAACTCATTAAAAATATAGTGGGAAAATACTTTACTCACAATAGCTAATTCAATGGAAAGCACAGTAAGAAATGTAGAAGATAAATTTGAATAAAACCAAAGTAATTCTAAAAAGGCTTCAAAGAAAATCAAGACAGAGAGGATTTCAACACATGAGATGTACAAGTTCAATAAAAGTTGACTTATGGATTTTTTTGAAATCCTAGTAAAAACATATTTGTCAGATATGCATATTTTATTTGGAAATACCATAGATGTCAGGAAATTAGTAAGGGGCACAGGGGCATTGTTTTCAATGAGAAGATAAAACTCAGTTGTATGAAGGTTTAATGGAGAGTAATAGAGCAGGGGGATTAAGTTGGGGTTGAGGATATGAAGGCAGAGTATAAGGGGGAGTACAGAGAAGAATAAGTAACATTAAAGACCTCTTGAAAAAGCCATATGGAAACCTATTACTGTAGAAGCTTTGTAAAATATATACATGCACATCATATACAGAAAGAGTTGAAATGGAGTTACTCTATAGTGGGGTAACTGTGCCCCTACTAGGTACTGTATGCTAACAAGAAAGTCTGGTGCTACCAGTGAGTTACTTCTTTTGGAGTTGTTGGCCAACAAAGTCCAAAAGACCCCCTAAAATTACCCACCATTAGTTATTCAAAACATTACAATAAGACAGCATCATAAAGTCACCATATACATTAGTAATAGAGCATGGAGAAATACAGCTGGTGTTCACCATATTGGCTAGCTTTCATAGTGCTAGAACATGCTATGAATGCCACCAGAGGAGAAAAAGAGCCATCAGTCTTTCCATGCTGTTACTCTGAAAACTAGAATACTAACTTGCTTGATAGAATATGCCCACTGGAACAATAGTGGTATGAACATCATGGAAACAAATAACCACTTTCTGGTTATATTAAAGCTCACACCATAAGATGAAAGCCATACCTGGTACCATTATACTAGCCAAGAACCCATGGCTACACAGTAGAGAAAATGTACTACTATATTATTCTGCTAAATGGACATAACATTAAAGTGACTTCTACTAAGTTATAGTTAGATCCATAGATTAATGCATCTCTCAACCCTCGTCAGAGAAGCTTTTGTTTGTAGTAGAGGGTTGTTGAATCTGCTTTTCTGAGGTTATTAGGTGCCTTCTTTTCTGGATCATGGATATCTCTTCTGGGGTTCTGTCCTTGTTCTTGGGCTTATCATCAAACTAAAAGGAATATCTGTCACTAAAAATATTTTTAAACATTGATAGCCTGTCAATGACTAAAATTTTTAATTTTCTCTTTCCTTCTGTTTGTTCCCATCTTTTTATTCCCTGCTGATTTCAGTAATATGCTAGTAGATGTCTGCCATGAAGCAGACTACAAACCCTATTTCTAAAGTGCAAGATTGGCGACTCTTTCTAGAGACCATTGCCAATTTGTTAGCTTTTCTTGGAGGAAAGAATTCTGGGGATTAATAAAGAGAAAAATACAACAAGGTAGGGAATCATTCTGGGTGTTTATATTGGCTGGAAAATGGGTAAAAATCTGTATAGTATATCCACCATGGATAACAATGGAACACGATTCCTATAACTCACCTATTTTACTAGTGTCCTGAGCACTAGCAAGATAGTGCTCAAAGATAGGCAAAGGATGCTGTGGGATTCTATCTGAAATGTGATCTTATTTTGCCTGCATTATTTGAGAACCTTCTCATGAAGGTACCTGGTACCAGCTCCTTTCTTCCTGCTTTCTGGTTTGCTCTCTTTACTGTCTCCACAGTACCATCCTCATCCTAGCATCTCTAGGAGTTTCACTCTTAGGTTGCTCTCAGCATACAGGTGAGGAAGTCATGAATTCATGGCTCCCAGGTCATCCTAGGAGAAGCAGTACAGTTGACAACACCCTCTTGGTGTTTAGTGGAAGAGAGATACTGGGTTGGGCTTGGAGGGCTTATGATTAGAGTCCCCTGAAAGGGGAAATTGGAGATCACTGTAGTTTTGCTCAAATATTTTATCAAAAAGTAAATAAAATGTGATTATGGCTTGGTCAAAGCCTGCATCCACACGTCACAGGGCTGTATGCACCATGACCATGACCTCAAGCAATCTTGGGTTTCTTAGATTTGAGACATTATGAACAGACTGTATTAGCTTTTTTCCCTTTTTCTTCATTGTCTACATTATTTATGTTAACAACTTGTCATTCGGCTGGTTCATGTGAGGAGCTCAGTTAGTTCCTAAGTAGTGCAATGGCAGAGGTGGGAAGAAAGACATGGACTGATGCCGTGGGAGGAAGGTGGAAAGAGATGGTAAGGAGGAGGGTACAAGAGCAGCCTCCCTGCTTGCTGGGCCCCAGACTGCTCTCTCTGAAACCTCACATATATAGAGGACTTGGTTTATCAGGCTGTACTTTTAAAATGCCAATATTTTCCCCTCCAGATAAAACCCCCTGACCGTTTTCACCACAGAATGAATATTAATAACAACTCTCAGGTGACTTCCACATGGCAGAATGGATGCTAAGTGCTCACATGCATTAGCCTATGTCACCCAGTGTCTTACATGCAAAAAGGTAAGTGGAGGTTCTAGAGGGTAAAGCATTTCACTTGGAGGCATGCAGCTTGTAAGTGGCAGAATCAAGGTTGTGATTATGTACTGAGCAACTATCCTATGCCCCATGCCTGTCTCTAGCCAGTTACAGGATAGGTGTTTGACTGAGTGTGTGTTAGAATGAATAGTTAGCTGTAGAACTGGATCCCTTCCCTTTTTACAACCTAGCTTATGAGTATGGTATACATTTGATGAGCGATACCCAGATATAAGTAAAATGTAAAAGAAAATGAACCATCTAAATATAACCAACTGACAATGTAACCAAACCCCACACTTAGCATGTAAGATTTGCTCTTGAAAACAGGATGAGTATATGGTCTCAGTGGGAGCTATATGGTGTCAGCTTGGTTTTGATTGCCTCATAGACTTAATTCTTGAAATCAATTTTAAGGGACAGTTAAAGACAATTTTTGCAATAAAAAGTTGATTACTGGTTATGCAGTTTAACGAATGACAAGCTAGGCACTTGAAGTAATTAGATAGCCTTACAAAGTCTCTTTCTGAAATTGGTGCTGTCCTTTCATCATATATATTCATTTTCAAGATATCCAACTGACTTAATCAAGGGTGGCTATTATTTCACACAAAAGGCAGTTCAGAAGGAGAGTGATCTTCACGTTAGATTTAATGTGTCAAAACATGTAACATGTAATCAAAGGGCCAGGTTTGCCCACTCTTCATTTTTCTGGAACTTTAGCTTCATTTTTAAGTTGAGTTCCTTATCTTCAAAACATGGCTGCCAACAGCATTTGGGCTACAGCCCCCATAATCACATATAGGAAGGCAGTGAAAAATAGCTTTGTACTACCGTCTGCTAAGAACCAAGAAGAATATTCCCAGAAGCTTCCTTTCCATTCCTCTTGTCCAGAATGAAGGGTCATATGACTATGTCTTTGCTAATCTTTTGAAAAGCAGTTGATGTTGACTATTGTAAGCCAGACCCATCTTTGTATCTGATGTGCTCAGACTGGCATCATTGTTTATCAGCAAGTCAGAAATGGAATGCACATTACACAAGCAACAATGCTCAGCGTGTAGTGTGCCTGGACCAGATGGATGCCATGATTCACCAACACACTCTAGAGATGTGTATGAAATATCTGCCATCTGTTCAGAACCAAGAGAGTCTAAAGAAAATTATACACAAATCCCTCTTCTTATTAGGTGACAAAAAAAAAAATCATGGCTCCTGCCCCTTCTACCACCTTTTCTATAAGCACCTAACATAAACCCTGTTATAGTCAGAGACAGCGTGAGACTTAGCAGATGAGACCAAGTTGATAGTTCCATAAAAAAAAAAATGGACCAAATTTAGTTGGTCATTTAGGTTGAACCATTATTTCACAAATACAATATTTTAACAAAGATTTTTTTTACATAGAACATCTTCTCTTTATCATACAATAGGTGACTCAATTGACCTTGATCTCTTGAGAACAGAGTGTCTGTCCTGTCATCCACAAGTCATCAGTGTAACAGGTAGTAACTTTAGATCTGTAGATTTGTCTTCTTTTTGGAGGGACAGGCTCAAAAATTCTTATTGTGGGGCTTGGAGTGTTCTCTATTGGCAAAATAACTTTTGTTGGGAAGTTCCAAGTGTATATTGATGGAAGCAATTGAGGTACCGAATCTGGGAACAAGTTATGAATTGTCTTATTCTGTGATTTGGCAAGATCTGAAATGGGTCAATAAACAATTTTAATCCTCTCGCTTCTCTAACAGCCCAGTGGACTGCACCTGCCTCTTTATTAGCAGCAGACAAGAGAGCAACAAGCAACACTAAGTTGAATCTCTTTCTGCTTTGGCCCTAGTGTAGCCATAGAGAGTGCTGGAGATGCGTGCAAGATTGAATGCTTCCGGAGAGCCAAAGGTTATTTGCATCCGCTCCAGCAACTGGGCCATCCTAAGAACTCCGAGGGTTTAAGAGCGAGGGCACGTGCATAACCCTCCTTCTGCCTCTCACTAAGAATCCTTTCGTTGGTTTATTTATTTCTCGAGGAAATTATAGCAGAGCCTAATGCTGTGGTCTTTCTAAGTTTGTTCTGGGTGATTCCCAAGCTGATCATTTGGAGTACTGATGGTTATAAAGAGCCAATAATGTATGGTTTTACTTTTGATATCATTTAATCCCTAGTTTATAAACCACAGTAAATATTCTAGTCTATTAATTACAACAAATGTTTCATGCTTATAGGGAGAGGTGGGAAGAGAAAAGATGGGGAGGACAATGACCTAAAGATTATTTTGCTCCACCAAAATGACAACATGAGACTTTGGCTTACCACAGCTCTAAATTCATATGCCATTTTGTATCACAATATCACATCTTTTTTTTTTTTTTTACCTCCAAGTGGTTGTAACGACTTTTTTTCCTTGTGAAGATTAGACATTAATTCCCTTACTGCTTCCCATGGCCTCACAGATATTTTTTATCACATCAACATTTATCCTGATGTTTGAGTATGGTTTTCTCCCCATCTGCAGCTTACATATATACAGTCTGAGGCCCACTTTCCAACACTTCACAAATGCCTCAGATTAGTGGAATAGGTGGGAATATCGTCAACAGGCAGAGAAGCAATGGGGAGGTGAACATGGTCAAAGCTTAGGATACATGAAAATGTCATTACAAAGCTTGCCTCTTCGTACAACGAATATATACCGATAGACCCACTCCAGGGAGGGACGATAATAGCCAGTTGGGAGAGCAAACGTGACGCTTGGTAACTCAGGCCACTTGCGACATCTGCTAGTCACCTGACAGATTAGCTCTGAAACATGAAGAGTATATATTTTGGTCACCTGTAAATATGTTTTCCTGCTTTTGTTTCAACCCAGTAGATGAAGTGTCTCCCACCCCTTTGTTTAGATTAGAGACATAGGGGTAACCTATTGTGTCTGGTTCTGGAACCCCTCTCATCTAATTAGGCATGGAATACGGTGGTTCCCCACTACAGCCCAGATAGAGAAATGCCAGCCTCATCCCAGGGCATCACCAACTCTACTCCTTAAATATCGTCTGTCATGTATCCTAACCTTTGCCCCCTGGCAACCCATTCTCTACCTTGCAGTTAGAATTCTCTTTTAAAAGATAGAAAACAAACTTTGCCAACCCCCTTCATAAAACTGTGCAGAATTTTCAAATTCCCTGAATACGATCCAGACTCCTAATTGTGATCTTCTAAGCTCAGGTGATTTAGCTTCTGATGGCTTCTTTGTGTTCTTCCCTGGGCCAGTTGCCGTACATAAATTTATGACCATTGGTTTTCTCCTTTGCCTGGAAAGTTTTGTTCTCTGATCCTTCAGGTCTTACATTTCCACCATTTGAAATATTCTGACCATTCTTCTCCAAGTGGGGTAGTGGCTACCACAGCCTGGGGAGTTTAAGATCCGCTCAGTCCTTTTCCTATGCCAAGAATGCAGAGCAACCGTTCCCCCTCTCTCCTGATGTTTCTTAGACTCTCTTAGATAGCTCTGATCCTAGAACAGGTTTATTTCTACCAACAAAAAGCAGGGCAGCCATTTTTTATGGCTCAGAGGATTTCTATTTGGGTGGAACTGAGCACCGTTGTGCTGACACAGGCTCTGCAGAAATGGCGTGAGTGGAAAGGAAGCAAGCAGTAGTAGTGGCTGTGGCTAGGGCTTGAAGCAGGAAGAGGCAGATGCCCAATTCAGTGGCTTTTGGAACAGGAGGAAGAGCTATTGCAATTTCATTGGTACTTAGACTGGATCTGCAGTCAGCAGGGACATAGCACCTTTCCAGTATGAGAGCTTCTTGTAACAGAGTGGGCATAGGCTGGGGAGTGTTGTCGGGCGATCAGCCTAGTGTCTGCTCCACCAGCCCTTGAAATGAGTCATCATCCTTATATTTCCTGTATAGTCATGCTTTGCTGTCTATAGGGCATTGGTTGCAGGACCCTGGGTGGTTAGAAAAACTATGGAAACTCAAATCATTCATATATGTATATATACATATATATTCCCTTATATATAAAACAGCCTAGTATCTGCATATAACATATGCATAACCTTCCATGTACATTAAATCAGCTCTAGACTACTAGAATATCTAACCTAACATAAATAGCTGTTTGCTGTATGTTTTAGTGGGTAATAACAAAATCTGTATGTGTTCAGTACAGATACATTTTTCCCAAATATTTCTCATTCATAGATACGGAAACTGGATATGGAAAGCCATGTGTAAAATTGCTCTCTGTTTAAATAAGAGAGCGTAGATCCTGTTGTCTGCAATAGGTCCAATGGAAGCGGTTTCACAAACTGTCCTTTGGCATATTTGTCAGTTTTTCTTCACTCTTACAATAATCTAAATTATACAGTCTATATATTGTTGCTGTCCACTATAAAATAAGTGTGGAGAGAATGAAGTCTTTTCTCATTCACTAGCTTATTCCCAGCACTTAGAAACATGGGGAGCGTCCCATAATTGTCGCATGAATGAGTGGGTCATCGACGTTGGCTGAGGCACCCCATCCCCACCCCAGTAATCTTAGCAGGAGTAGGGCTTGCTCTGCGGCAGTCATCTTTAATTTAACTCACTCAGTTGTATCAGGCCCGGCTCCAATTTCATTCTTCTGACTCAGCAATGGGAATATGCGCTTCTGATGATGGTGCCAGAGTCGGGTCCTTGAATTCTCTAAAAGCGGTGCATCGGGAAGCTTTGGCTAAATGGGGCGCCTTCACAGCTCCCTAGCAGAGCATCAGTCAGCTGAAGTTTGCTATCAGCAGTGTCAAGTGGTGGGTCAGAGACTGGACAAGTGAGGACCAGCCCAGCTTGGCTACTGCAGACTCTTCTTGTTTGAAAACCGATTTCACAAACAATGGCAGGTCTGGGCCATTTCCTGAACGATTGCCCGGTTCATTCCACCAATTCTGCTTGTTTGTAAGACTCTCCCACGTATCAACCTGGCTTTGTTTTTCATTCTGTAGAAGTTTTCATAAATTCAAAGCATGCCCTAGCAAACTCAACAGTATTTGAGTTCAGAAGGAGCCCACCTTCTGCATGTCATAATCCCAAGTAAATCAAAGGGTATAGAAATAAGTATGTATGTGATCTTTTGCTTTGTTTAAGAAACTGCCTGGTGGGGTTCTCATGATAAAATGTTTCATAGTGAATTATTCACCTAAAATGATCTTTGCCTCATTCAGTATTTTACTCCTTACTGCTGGGGTACACAGTCTGGTATATAACGGGTGCTCGATAATGCTTTGAAGAATGATTGAATGAGTGAATCATCCCACTTTGCTGCCTTTTTATTTTTTTTATTTTTTTTGAAGCTGGCAAAAGGTTAATATATGCTGAGAAGACAGTATACGAGAAAAACATTCCACATATGACTTTGATTCTATTCAAATGTGTTCCTGTAGCTAGGCAGGATTTCATTAACATTTCCTCCACTCTGCGTCTGCTGAATATCACTGCAAGGTTTATTTGACAAGTGCCATTCACAAGCCACACCCCCAGACCTAAGAGAGAGAGAGAGAGAGAGAGAGAGAGAGAGAGAGAGAGAGAGAGAGAGAGAGAATACCTCTCCATGTGAGGCTTCTTTTTCTCAGTCCAGTCACAAATAAGACACCAAATGTCAAGTGGTCCTTTTTAGAACTCATATATAGACCAGCATGCTTCTCCAAGGTCAGGGTCAGCAACCACTTAACTTTGCATTCATGTGCAAGATCACCAGCAATGACAGGTAACCTTGAAAGGAGGCTGTCACAGGCAGGGAGGGTACATTCTGAGAGCTGAATCTCCCCTAGAAGGTCACATCTTCCGGTTGGCAGGAGAAGGGACTCATGTCAGGGCAAGAGACCCATTGGCAGCCAAGGGCTGCTGGTTACTGAGTAATCCCAGCAGGCATTTTAAAGGCAAAAGAGCAACTCAGAGTTCAGGCTAGGCAAGCTCTTGCAGGCTCTCAGCTGGTAGGGGAGCAGGGAGCGGGTGGGAGAAAAGGGGAGGTGAGAGAAAGGACACGGGGTGGGTGCCTTCTGCCTGGTGGGAGGAAGAAGTCTCTTCTCAGAGACAGCCAGGGTTTCTTGCCTCTGGAAGCTGCCAGAAACAGGTAATGTGTATCTTGGGGGCAGATATTTCAGGGCTTTGCCAGCTGTCCCGAAGGGCCCTGGGAAAAGAAAATCTCAGCTGTGAATGCTATCTCACTCTTTCTAACAATCCGTATACCACAGTTACCTCTGAGCACATTTGAAGGCCAAAGATTCCCACCCTTGAGATGCTGGTGTTTTCATTTGCTTTTGGTGGTATAGCAAACTTGAGTTGCTCATCTTATTTGTATTCCATAAACATTCAACTGAATCCTTACAACCTGCTAACATGAATACATTTCTGCTGTCTTGTAGATAAGGCATGCCAAGGCTCCAAGAGTCGAAATAACTTGTCCCATATAATGGCTGGAAAGGGACAGTATTCACACTCCCATATGATGCAGTTGTGTCCCTCTCTAGGGCATGAGTCACTCAGTAGGTTCTTCGCCAACGCCACAAGATGTTTATCTTTGGCCCCAAGGGATGCTACTCCCCACCATTAGGAGTTTACTGTTGATTGTTGTCCTTGGTTTGTTTGTCTGTTGACAGGGCGTCTCTGTGTAACAGCCCTGGCTGTCCCAGAACTCCATTTGTAGACCAGGCTGTCCTCGAACTCACAGAGTGCCTCTACCTCCTGAGTGCTGAGATTAAAGACATGTACCACCACTCCTGGCCACTGCTCTTGGATCTTACAGTTCCTTTGAATAACCTAAGGTCAAATTAGGGTTTAACAGACTCAACTGAATGAAAAAAAAAAAGTATGGTTTGTCCATCGGATGGATGGCAGCCACTTGAGGAGTCAGCTTATGAGTGTGGGTAGAAGAGGGCTCAAAGCTGCAGGCTCGCCTTTATTCTTCTCCCATGCCGACCTGCCCTGGTGACTGAAATTCTGCAGAAAGACGCCAATCATTTATATTGATGCTCTTTCTTTTTAAATTCACTTTACATTCTGACTATAACCCCCTCCTTCCTCTCCTCCCTGTCCCACCCTACCACACTCTTCCTCTTATGCCCCCTCCTCTTCCCCACGGAAAAGCCGAGACTCCCACATACCAACTCACCCTGGCGTACATATCAAGTCACACCAGGACTAAGTTCATTCTCTTCCATTGAGGCCAAACCAGGCAACCCAGGTAGGGGAAAGTGATCCAAAAGCAGGCAACAGAGTCCATCTCAGAGACAGCCCTACCCCACCCCCACCCTGTTCCACTTGCTAGGGCACTCACATGAAGACCAAGCTGCCCACCAGCTACATATGTATAGGGGCCCTAGGTCCAGTCCATGCTTGCTCTTTGGTTAGTGTTTCAGTCTCTGTGAGCCCCATTGCCCTAGATTAGTTGACTCTCTTGGGATTCTTGTGGAGTTCTTGTGCTTTCTGGGTCCCTCTATCCTTTCCTGACTCATTCACAAGACTCCCTGAGCTCCACCTAATGTTTGGCTATGGGGCTCTGCCTCTGTTTTGATTTGCTGCTGGGTAGACAGCTATGCTAGGCTCCTGTCTGCAAGCATAGCAGAGTAATCATTAATAGTGTCAGGAGTTGGCTTTCTCCCATGGGGTGGGTCTCAATTTGGGCCAGTCATTGGTTGGCCACTCCCTCAATCTCTTCCCCATCTTTATCCCTGCATTTCTTGTAGGTAGGGTAATTTTGGGTCAAAGGTTTTGTGGGTGGTGTGGTGTCCCCTTTCCTCCACTGGATGTCCCGCCTGGCTGTGAGGTAGCCTCTTCAGTCTCCATGTTCCCCACTGCTAGAAGTCTCAGCTAGAGTCACTCCATAATCTCCTAGGAGCCTGCCCTATTACAGGCATCCAGCTTGTCCCCGACATGCCCCTGCATCGGTTTCTCTCCTCACCCCCAGCCATCTCACTTCCTCTCCCTGCTCTTCCCCCACCTGATCCCCACCCTTGTGCCTCACCCCACATCTCACCCATTTTCCTCTCTTCATCCACTTCTAAGGATTATTATATTTCCCCTTCTGAGTGAGATTCAAGAATCCTCCCTTGGGCTCCCCTCCCCTTGTTACTTAGCTTCTTTGGGTCTGTGAATTGTATTACGTTTATTCTGTACTTGGCTAATATCCACTTATAAGTGGCATACAATACATGTCTTTTCAGGTCTGGTTTACCTCACTCAGGATTTTTTTTTCCAGTTCGATCCATTTGCCTGCAAATTTCATGATTTCCTTGTTTTTAATAGGTGAGTAGTATTCCATTATGTAAATTTACCAGTTTCTTTATCCATTCTTTGGCTGAGGGACATCAAGTTTGTTGTCAGTTTCTGGATATTATGAATAAAGCTGTTATGACCATAGTTGAGGAAATGTCCTTGTGGTATGGTGGATATATGTCCATTTTTGGGTGGTAGACCCATCAGTGGTATAGCTGGGTCTATAGTTACCTCCTGTGCCAATGAGTTCAAGGCTCTCTCCTACTTTCTTTTCCTCACTTTTCTTTCTAGATTTAGTGTTTCTGGTTTTATATTGAGGTCTTTGATCCACTTGGACTTCAGTTTTGTGCAGGGTGATAAATATGGATCTATTTGCATTTTTCTACATGCAAACATCCAGTCAGAAGACCACCATTTGTTGAAGATGCTTCCTTTTTCCCATTGTACAGTTTTGGCTTCTTTGTCAGAAATCAAGTGACTGTAGGTATGTGGTTTTATGGTTCTCTTTGGGTTAACTTATAAGAATAGACAACACTAGGCCAGTGAGATGACTCAGTGAACAAAAGCACAGATCTCCAAGCCAGATGACCTGAGCTCTGCCTCTGGGATCTAGATATTGGAAGGAAGGAGAAAACCAACTCCTGTAAGTTGTCCTCTGACCTGCATATGTGTACTATGGTACACATGTGTTCATACATAAATGCTATCCAGAGAGAGGGTTTGGGGAGATGGAGGGAAAGAGGGAAGGCGCTGTTTGCCATATGTGTACTATGGTATGAATGTACCCACACATAAACATAAGTACACACACACACACACACACACACACACACACACACACACTGGGAGGGAGACAATGCAATGAGGAAAAGCCTTAGGGGATAGACAGATATGTATGTTGGGTTTGTCAGGGAAGGGCAGAAAGGGTCAGAAAGATCCCTCCACACACTTTTAGGATGATCTGGCACGATGTGAAGCATGGAGGGGAGAAGCCAACACAGCATGTAGATGTGAGCATCAAAGGGGTGAGAATGAGTGCATGAAGGCTGAGAAGCCGAGACAGGACCAATGGTTAGATATAGGACAAATACCTGTTTCCAGTATTACATGTGTAATAAAAAAATTAGTTAAGCTTTATTTTCTTCCCCCCAAATAATTATATCTTACTGAAGAGACTGTATCTTTTTATTAACAATTTTGTCTTGGCAGTCCTAGAGGGAACAAGAAACAGATGTTGGGGGAGGGGAAACAGCGTGGGTGTGGTAAGGTCCATGAACGTATTTCTGATGCCAGAGTTAGGAAAGAGGCATCTTTGTCACCAGTTTCCCATTTTTAGCTCAGGAAATGTAGGTAGACTTGGAGAGGTGTACACAGAGGTTTAACCACAACATGGACTGCGGACTGAGTCAGGGCCATCTGCCTCCCCAGAATGTTGGGTGAGCATGGCTGTCCCATGGATGTCTCCCCTCTGCTCTCTCAATCTGAGAAACCCTTTGTGCTGATCCTGTCCTGTAATGCCCTTCTAGCCGCATAGATCTGTGACAACTTGTTGTCTGCCTATAAGCCATTTCCTAAGGTCTCACAAACTCACGTCTTCCTACCACTGGCTTCTCCTCTCTGGGCAAGCAGTGCTGGCCTAGGGAAGGCTTGCCAACCATGCCAAACCTGGTTTTCATTTCCTCTGTTCTTCTTGCTCCACTTCAGTGAAGTTGAGCGACTGGTTTCTTAATCCTTTTCTTTTCCCCATTGCTACTCTCTTAACTAGTTCATCTCTTTTTGCTCCACACAAGCCCATGATTTGGAGTGTCCTCTTCATCCATTTGAGCCTACTTATCCAAACTTGCCTGTTCCAAGCCTCCTTGTTTCAAGCCTCCTTCTCTCTGTGGGTAATACCAGGTCATGCAGATAAAGGAAAACTAATTAATATGTTAGCTAACCTATGTATCACTCCTGTTAAGCAACACCTTGAAACTGCCTCAATACTGGCTTTGTTTGTATCAGAAAAACTCCTTGAGGCACAGGCCTGATGGAAAACTCCAGAACTGTCACAGACCACATGGGAGACATCACAGGCACTGTTCATCTTACCCTCTGGAATCAGCTGCCCCTCTGTGTCTGTATAAGACAAGCCCTGGGAGGTTTGTGAGTCTAGACTTGTACTTCATTTTCACTCCAATAAGATCCTGGCAAGTAGCTATAAATCTCCCTAAAGCCTCGAGGGTCTTTCTCTGCAAAGTCAGTGTTAAACAGTAAGAGGGCAATTTCCTTTTTGTATGTGGTGACCTGAGTCACTGCACAAGTTTTGGCTACTAAATTATTTCAAAGTCTTCTGCAAGCACTGAGTGGCCCTGAAAGGCTTAATAAAAGATTTGGATGAAATTTCCCCTGTTAGTTGGATGGGATGTTGAGATTGGATAGTTGGCAGAGTCAACTGCTGAAAAGAGGACTTCTTATAATGCATTAGAAAAAAAAAGAGCTAAATGAAGTATTCATAGTCATTAAATGCTTTCTGCCCCTAAAAAGAAAATACCCAAGCCTGGCAAGGCTAGAAGCTGACTGCTGCCAACCATTGTCCAATTTTTTGATGCTATCTTAAGGTATCCTTGAGACACACAGTGCTGTGATGGTTTTTATGTTGGCACAGGGCAATCCCAGCATTTGAATCCCATTTCTATAGACTTAGCTGTGTGGAAGACGCAGGCTTCCAGATGTTAGCCCAAAGAAATCCTGTCCACTTGCCTTGTTCCAGAAGCCACCCAGAATTGGATTTAATAATACTGAAAGACAGAACACAGTGTCCTGGTTCAATGACACTAAATTTCTCACAAAGGCATTTGCAATTTCCTGTTTCCTCCGAGCTTCAGCTTTGAGCTCATTGTACAGAACAGTCACTTGTTCTTGTCTATATGGAAGTACATGCTTTTGAAAGCCATAAGTTCCATCTGTGTGAAGGAGCATCAATTGGACCTCATAGGCAGATCTGAACACCCCAGAGAAAACTCTGTGTCCCATTAGGTGACTGGGCTCCTAAGACTTGACCAAGGTTTGGACTTGAGACAGAAATGCTAAAATCTAAAGAGAAACCAGAACCCAAAGTGCTTTGCTTAGTGTCATGAGCAGGATGAGGAGAAGTCACTTATTTTTAAACTTTATTTTTTTAATTGATATCTCATGTTGGAGACTCAGGACAAGAGAGAACACAAGGACATAGAACAAGGGGACATTGAGTTTTTAACTAAATGTCTGTTCTTCTTTCTCATCCAAGGCAACTCTCTTGTATTTCTGTGGTGAGACCTTCTATGAGTGTTTTATGAGACTACATATGCACTTCAAGGAGTAGAGGCGAGGCCAATTGGCCATTCATATTCTACATGGTTGCCTGGACTCATGTGCAGCAGTTACTTTTTTTTCACTACTGTGACAAAATACTTGAGAAAAGCAGCTCAAGAAAGGCAAGGCTTCTTGTGGCTCACAGTTTGAGAATACAGTGTCTTAGTTACTTCTCTGTTGTTGGGATGATAAGGCGCTATGACCAAGACAACTTATGGAAGAGTTCATTGGGTGTACAGTTTCAGAAGGCGAGTCCATGACCATCATGGTGGAGAACATGGCAGCAGACAGACCAGCGTGGTGCTGGAGCAAGAGCCGAGAGATCACATTTTGACCTTTGAATAAGAGGCGGAGAATTTACAGGGACTAGGATGGGCTCTTGAAGCCTCAAAGACTATCTCCGGTGTCACCCCCTCCTCCAAGATCCCACCTCCTAATTCCTCCTAAGCAGTTCCACCAACTGTGGACCACATCTTCAATTATGAGCCTGTAATGCTCATTCCCATTCAAACAACCACATAGGCCACCATGGCTGGGAAGGCAGGGCAGAGGGAACATGTGGTCACATTGTTGAAGTAGGGAGAAATGACTACTGATGCTTGGACCACCTTTTCCTTAGCCTGTGGAATGGGGCTACCTCCATGTGGTGTGGCTCTTTCAATTTTGATCAACCCAGTTCTCAAACTCCTTCGCAGACACGTCAAGAGGTTTGCTTCTCGTGTGATTCTCTATCCTGTCAAGTTGATAGCCATGATTAACTATGGTATTATGTTTCCTTAAGGGAAAAATTGGGAGAGAACATTACTATAAGTTTACTATGGAAATAAAGGGGGCGGGGAGCAATACTTTTTTCAGCAATAGGATAACTCTCCCGTGTTATAAAGACATGCTACCGGAGATTCAGATTTGGAAAATCTACCAGACTTTGTTTCTAGTATTGATTATTCTGACGTTGACTTACTTTTTATTTTATTTATTTTTTTTTGGTGGGGGTGATGTTCTTCTCTTTTGATCTGGCTCTAACAGTTTCTTTTCATAAAGATCCTCTGGGTTCTTGCATCTTTTAGTCTTCTTTTTAATCAGGAAGAGGTGACTAACTTAGGCAGTCATGAAAATAAAAGGGGAATGTATGAAGTGGGAAATGGAATAACTGGGAGAGGCCCCAACTGGGGCAAGGGGGGTTGATCTTGAAGGATAAAGAGGGACAAATAGTACCAAGGTTGTTTGATGAGGCCTCAAGGGATCATATTATTTTATATTTATGTAAAATTATACAGAATAAATGTAAGTGTATGTGCATTTTTAATCTATATTTCCTTAATATATATGTATGTGTATTGTGGAAGTTAAGCCACTTGGGATGACAATGCTCCCCACAAGAACTGTAAATTAACAAAATCCCCGTATCAAACACAAGAAACCTCCTTTTCAAGGGTTGGTCATGGTAATTCAAGTGACTCCCCAAATAATATAGATTATTGATGTAACCCTTGATTGCCTCTTACATCTTGGTGCTTATTGCTGAAGACACTGTACCCTTAGGACACATGAATAGGATGGTTCTAGTTGGACTTGACTTGACTTGCCTCTTTATTATGGTCTAGCTTTTATGGTTCCAGAGAACACTATGCATACTACCAAAGGAGGGAAACAATTAAACAACCCTACCTTCCTAGCCAAGGCTTCTATGCACCATGACAATTACCAGCATGGCAAGCTGTGAATAAAGCTGCAAGAGGTGGCACTCACATGTCCGTGGCAACCAAGAACTGTGTAATTAGATGTGAGGCTCACTCTACAGGATCAAAATCACGCGTGGTACTGGAAGCCGAGCCAGCTTCCCAGGTTCAAGTGAGGCCTTGGACTTTAGAGATAAGTCTACTACTGCTATTTTGCTAGGCCAGTATAATTCCCTGCTATATTCTAAATTTTATCCTTACACCCACAGTCAAGTGCAGCTACCACCTTTCATCAAATGGAGATGATCGCAATATAGTACAATTGGAGACGATGCAGAAATCAATGGATCATAGGGAGCCCAGTCCAAATGGAAACATCTACATCTCAGCTCCTGTACCTGTGGCTCAGGGAACATTCCAGAAGAAGGGTGGAAGACTGTAAGAGTGGGGATTCTAGGAAGTCTGCTATGAAACAGTCTATCATAAGAACAGATGCATAAGCAAAGCTGGGCTAATAGCAATAATGATGGATGTGATAACATGGAAGGGAAAATTCCATGGGGTTCTACTCCTACACCAAGAATTGTGGCAACTATTGACTTCTGGGAGAAGAATTAGCTTTTCCTGGGATGAGCTCCTTTATCAGTTGTCCAATGTAGACTGGACAGCCTTGAAACCATATATGTGTGTGTATAAACAAAATGGGCTCAGCAGGTTCTATTGATATGCATTTGTGCACATACATATATGGATGTAATAGATATAATAAAAGAAAAAGAGACTATCAACTTGAGATTAGAGAGGTATGGAAGGTTCAAGGAAGGGTAAGTGGGGGCGGGCAGTGGAGGGAGGAAAGAGAAGGAGGACATGATATAATTGTGCTTCAATTTTAGAAACATTTTGATTTAAAAAATTTTAATTTTATTTATAAAAAGAATCATTCGAGAAATCTGGACTCTGATGGCCCTGATTTTGGAGGAAACTGGACCACTGACCAATTGAAATAACTGAGAAGTAACTAAACCTATTTATTACATGCTGGGTGGCCACATTGATTTTTAGAGAACCCTTAAAGATAAAATAAAGACCATTGATGCTACCATTACCATGGCCAACTCTATGGCCTCCATAGTTAAACTCAGGTTCAGAGGAAGAGAACGACAGACAGGAGCAATATCTTGCCTGGACCTCCTTGTAACTGTGTAGCCACTTTGTGTCCTTGTGTCAAAACTTAGTAAGTTTTGCTTATTCTTTGTCTTGAGAAACTTTTCTGTCCTTGGAGATTTTTAGACATTCAAAACCCTTCAAGTTGCTCATGACAGGGAGGGGATATTGGAAAGAGTAAAAATATAGTGGCATGGAGATAGGAATGAATTGGGAGTTTAGGTAAAGGAAATGAAAAAAAAAAGAAACATTTTGGAAAGAAATGATGGGTATTGGAAGTAAAGTTTTGGTGATAAAATTGGGTTTGTAAAAAGAGGATGAATATTCAAAACCCAATGTTCTGAATTTTTGAATTATGATGGTGTTTTTGAGTCTTGGAGATAGTTCAACCCTAGTGCTGATATCTAAGTCTGTTTCTGTGGCTATAAGAAACTGCTATAGGCTGGGTAGCTTATGAAGAACAAAAATTTGCTTCTTACAATTCTCAAGGCTGGCTGGTCCAAAGGTACTTTAAGATGTGAGCTTGACAGGGGAAAATGTTCAGGTTCATGGATGGCTCTCTTCCCACTGCGTTCTCTCATAGCAGAAGTGGGGGGATCTCTTTGGGGTTTCGTTGATAAGGACACTGATCCTGTATACCTAGAAGTACTGTCACATTAAGGAATGGACTTTAACATATGTGTACTAGTCACAGAACAGGCCTCAGGTACATAGCTATGAGTCCGTTGGTAACTCATCTATTTTATACTGAGCCATGTCCCAAATTTCTGCTCCCCTTGTTAATTGATGCTTATCGTGTTACCTCTGTTCATGTTGGAAAAGAAGAATGGGAGGCAAGACATAATTTTATACGATTGTCTGATGATCTAGAAATAATGATCTTTTTCATGGAATCATCCCCCTATCCCCAGAGCTTCATGATCTTATAACTGATGACAGCTCTTGCCGGATGCAGCAAGATGCTATGGAGGTAAGAGGCCTTGATGTAGTCATGGTGTTTTATGATCACCATCCATCTGGTTCCACGAGCTCCCTCATGCTAGACTGATTAATGAATAGAACCTCTTACCCTTTAAACACTTCCTGTGCATTTTCTGAATATCTCCTTTCCCCCAGAACCTGGCACATCAATCCATATTCTGTCTCTGTGGATTGATTTGCTCTTAATATTTATATAAATAGGATGATATAATCCGGGATCTTTTGTCACCTAGCATACTGTTTTTGCATGTTCATCCAGACCATAATTTATATTAACATCTCATTTCTTTTCATAACTGAATAATAGTCTATGATGTGGATATATAATTTTTAAACCATTTATCTGTTGATTGACAGCAGAGATTATTTTATGCATTGGCTATTGTGAATATTGTCATTATGAATATGTACCTACGTGTCTTGTTTGAGTATCTGTTTCATGTTGTTTAGCTATATGCTCAGAAGCTGAATTGCAGGGTTGTATGGTTCTATGTTTAACCTTTAAAATGATTAAATTATTAATTAACTTTACATCCTGATCATAACCTTCTCTCTCCTCTCATCCTACTCTCCCTCCCTCTACCCCCTATGTCCCCTCCCCTACTCCTCAGAAAAGGGGAACCCTCCCTACCTCCCCACACCAGCACATCAGGTAGGAACAGGACCGAGCACGTGGAGACACCAGAATGTTTTCTATAGTGGCTGAATCATTTTGTTTGTTGTTGAGGAAGAGGCCATGAGAGCACAAGGCAAAAAAGTAGGTGTTCAAATCCCAGAGCTCCAAGTCTGTGGGTCAGAACGATGTTCTTGAGTCTTCGAGCTCAGCGCTGTAGCTTTCATCTGCTTGGGCTTCTAAATATTTCACATTGTCAACAATATTTGTTACTTCTATTTAACATACTTTGAAACCATTGTATTCATGTCATTTTTTTGTAGTCAATGAAATATTAGACTTTAATTTTTATCAGTCTCTAGCACTTGAATGCTACAGAGCATCTGATAGTATCTGAGCTCCACTTCAGAATAATTTATTCCATTTTTCCTCCGATCCTGTAATTCATCTCCATGACTTTATATCTTGATGGCTTTTGAGCACAGCACTTACTGTCGGGGTGAGTTCTCCTTGTCCTGACTGTGTATTGCACATGGCAGCTTACACATGGCAGCTTACACTGATTTATGCCCAGCTCTGGCTTCATGGTCTTTATCTGAATCCACGCTATTCAGAAAGTCAAGCAGCAGTGCTCCCCAGTCCTGTCTGTTGAGAGCTCTGCTGTGAACAGGAGCAAAGGTGAGAAGGAGAAGAGCGGCCCAAATGAGAGGGGACCCACATTCTCATGTGATAAGAATGTTAAGGAGAGGAGAAGATGTCCCGTTAGGGCTGTGGAGCTTGAGGGAGATAGAGAGAGACAAGAATGGCCTTGCAACCTAAGAAGTAAGCGGGGCCGAGCATGAGGGTAATTACCTCTGGCAGGCTAGATTTGCCTGCTCTCTCTGACTCAACTGCTGAATTAAACTTTCAGGAAAAAAAATGACAAAGGCAGAATTCAAGTTCTTTCAGCCTTGAGACCTTTGACATTTGTGCTAAGTAATCAGTCCCTTGTGGTGGGCTGCCTTACTGGCCACTTAGTGGCCTCCTTGGCCTGTCCCCAATAGATACCAATAGCACTTGCCCCCCCTCACCCCCCCCATACAACATAGCTTAGGAGGCAAAAAAATCACTCTTACTTGAAAGCCACTGGGCAAAGTAAACACAAATGACAATTTCCCTCTGCCTTAGGAGTCGGTGTTGTTAATGGATTGTTGTTTGAAAGATAGTGTTTACTGAGGCTCTGGCGCACACCAGGAACTGACATTTTCCTTCAATTATTGTTCAGAAAATATGTGCCTGTCCTCTTAGGAACAGAGTCTAGAGTATGGTTGCACATACAGGCAAAGTCCTGTCCCATGGGACTTCTGTTCCAGTGGAGAGACAAGTGTGCTAAGAATAATTGTACAAACCTACATGGAAATGTGTTAGTGAGCTTTATGTTTGTGTGAAAAGGGTGCAGTGACAAGCAAGCAGACACGGTTCTGTTTTGACTCACAGGTTAGGGGGCTTAGTTCATGACCATTGTATTTGTTTGCCCTTGGGCCTGTGTTGAGGATGCACAGGAGGGCATGTGATGGACCAGCCATTCAGCTTATGTCAAGGAACAAAAGAGAGAGATTGTAAGGGCCTGGAATCTGTACGGTGTGCTCTGAAAACACACTTCCAGTAATCTAAGTTGCCCCCTCCCTCCAATAGGCCATATGTATTAAAGGTATAGTGCCTTCTAATGGCACTGGGCTGGGGACCAAGCATTGAGGGTCTCAACTACTGCGGGAGACCTTTAGGGACTGTGATCAGAGAGCAGTCGGCAAGGTTTCCCACAATGCATCTCATGCATTCACTCCTGGGCCCCCATAACAACTCCATGACACCAGCACTAACACTCACAGTGCTTTACAGCCCAGGAATCTCTGGGGGGGCACAAAAGGGAAGCCGATAGGAGTGCTGGAGTCTAGAATTTAAATCTAGATGGTTGTCATCCAAACCCAAGATTTTAGCTGCTACCTAAGATGAGTTGAGGTGCAATTGGCAGGGAGGTATCAACTTGTTGAAGCGGAGGAGAGAAACATGTTCCAAGCCAGAGGGAGAAGCAAGAGGGCAGAGGTCTACCAAAAAGTTACCAGGGTTGGAGGCAGTGTTTGGACAGTTTTTTGGTCATGAAAACACTGGTGACTACTGAGGGAGGGATTCCTTTTTTTTTTTTTTTTTAAATAAAAGAGTTTATTGCTTCTACATGTTACCTATCTATAGGTCTCTGAAGGGCCAGGCAAATTTGTGAGATATTTGCCTGGCCCTTCAGAGGGAGGGATTCCTAATGAGGAAAAGGATTGCTTAGGGTTTTTTTTTTACATTATATTTAATATTTCCAGCTACTCAATGAAGAAGGGGATGGCTTCCATGTTGCTCAGGGAGCAGAAAGGACTCAGAAAGACAATGGAACAACTGCTGAGCTAACTCCAGTTTTTTTCCAGTTCTCTTCTTCACAGAAACATGACAGTATGTGTCACCTTCTAGCCTGGGGGCGGGCAGGGCTTGGGGGTTTCAAATACAACCAGGTCACTAGGCACGTGTTCCTTAGAGGCGGTCTGGTGAGCTGGGTTTGAGGACGGGAAATCTCGTCTCTTGTAGTTTGTGTGGACACAGAGATGATTCCGTGCAGCACAGCAACCATGCTTTAACTTTGGAACAGTCTGGTTGCTGTTGTGTCACATGCCAATTCTGACTCATCCGTTCACTGTGCCCACCCCTCTGTTCTGCAGTTCTGCCCTGGGACACTGCACTTGTGCCTTCTGATAGGAGCCACTCCATTTAGGGTGGCTGGCAAGTAGATGTCTTACATGTCTGTCCCCCCAAGCCCCCCCACCCCGTAAAGGTGGCCACTCCCCAGCTGTCTCTGGGGTAGAGCTGGGGCGGTGTGCTTAGCCTTCCTCTGTTGTCTTGGAGTTAGTGTGTCTGCCCTCCAGGTAAACCTCATATTAATGCTCATTTGAATATTAATGTGCAGTTGTACCATGTCTCTTGCCCTCTCCCCATTCTCTGGGGATTGGGTTGAGTGGGGGGTGGGGGGGGTCTTGCTTACTTTCATCACACATTTCGGTGCCACAGAGACTTGCTATGATGTTGGATCCTTCCCCTTATACCATCCAAAATGCTCTGCAGCGCTAACCAAACTGAAAGGGGCCCCTTCATCTTACACACAGATAATTAAACTTCAAACACTGTTTATCTCGGTCCCCAAATCCTCAGAATGCAGAAGCAAATTAATTTTAAATCTATATCTGCTTTAAATAGTAATTGTTTAATCAACAGGCTTGATGCATAATTATATTCTTTGTTCGTGCTCCTTGAAGGCTTGAATAGACCACATAATTCCTGGGTTGCTTTCATTTCTGTAATTAAGTCACGTGACAGATACTTGCTATATTACAGTTGACTGCAGTTGCTTCTCTCCTACCTCGTTTTAGATTAGAAACGGTTCCTCAGGAGCAGTTAGATCATGCAGCCTGGCTTAACAAGGAGCTCTCAGTATTTAGCCTTAATCCTTCCTCTCCGTTCAACTAATAATTTACTTAGGAGCAATCGATTTTTACTGGCGCCTAATCGTTTCAGAGTTGAGGCTTCTTGTCCTTCCTTTAAACTCCTTTTCTTAAAGAACCTCCCTCACATCTCCGTGGAAGTCAATATTATCCAGATAGGTGTTATAGTTAAGGCTCAGACTGCACAAAAAGTAATATTCTGGGATTTTTATTTTTATTTTATTTTTTTTGACCATCTGGGAATTCAAGAAGAAAAAAAAAAAGGAAGTAATTTTCATTATTGGAAGGAGTGGCTTTGTCTCCAAGAATTTGTTTTACTTGCCTGGGCTCGTCCCATAAAAACGAGAGCTGGACACTAGATAATTAGGTCAGGGATGGAATCCTTTCTCTAATTGGAGTTTGTTCGTCTCACACAATAGGCCTGATTTTCTTTGGGTCTGTGCTGGAAATGTGATTGCGCAGCCAACCTGGCTCTGGTTTCCTCCGCCCATCGTGGCCTCCGGCTCTTTGCCCCTCAGGTTTGCTTTCCTCAAGTTCTCACAGTTTCTAGGAGTCTTAGGCGTGCAAAGCTGGTGCAACACTGTTGGTGTTGGAACAATCGATACCGTGGGGGCTGGCAGGAGTGATTGGCGGTTGGAGAGCGAGAACGTCATCTCCAACAACAGCAGCAGCGCAGAGGAAGCGCACTTCCGTGCTCATTAGCGATCCCCACCTCCCCCCATCACTCCTGAGGTCTGCATCCAAGTTGGCTCTTCGAAAACTACTACGCCTAAGTTGCACTACGTTTTGCACCAGTCACTCCTGAGTCTCCTTCACTTTCTTCGTTTATTATTCCTTTTCCTACCCGAGGAGCATTTGTGGTTCTGTCTACTTCTTACCTCTCCAACTGTGTGCGTCTCCAGCACTCTCTGTACTCTCTGGAGTTTCTGTCTGACCGAGCTGCATACTGACTTTCCTCATCATTTCCTATTCCCCTTCTGTAATTGCTAGATTTTATTTTATTTTATTTTTTTAAAAATGTATTCCCTTATTCTTTTGGGTATTTGTGGGACACATTTCAAATTATATCTGGGGAATCAATTTCTGCATTTTTCATTTGCCTTTTTAAATCATTCTTGCAAATGATGGGTTAAATGCATGCTGTGATTACAAGCTATTCATTATTCTGTGTTAGCAGATCTATGATACTTTTGGATAGAGAATTCTGAACTAAGTTCCTTTCCTTTTGTTTACCGGGAGACTAATCGTTATATAGCTTGAGTTTGTATGTTTTCTAAGGCATAGGATCATACATAATTATACAAATGATCATGGACATGCTTTGGTTAGATGCTATGCCAGCTAAAGGCTAGTGAGGAGACATAAAACAGCTCAGCCTTTCAACGGATGGACTGTGCCATAGAACTGCCGTCATAGTTATGACTGAGATGCCGGAGGGAGGTGGGAAGTGTGTTTGGCAATGGCAGACAGTTGCATCAGTCTTGGGGTGGGTGTGCCCCATGCGTAAGTCGTGTTAGTGGAGCCATAGCTGGGGTATCAGGGGGAGATGGGAGGTGAGAACCCAGAGGATCTGCTTATTTTTGGAATTGGGGAATCTGTAGAATTAGTCCTGCAGGATGCCACCAGGGCAAAGAGAGAAAAGAACGGACAACTGACTTCTCCTTTCCTCCCACCTTGGTCAAGCTTTCTAGCCTCGCATTGCCTCATTACACACGGAGTTACTTGGCAAGAGATCCGGTTCCCCAGTACACAGAGTGGATGGAGGAAGTGTAGAGCGTGGGGCCGAGAGCTAAGAGATTGATGGTGCACAGATGTGGTGTGCTCTACCAAGGAAAGTACCTTTTGCCCCCCACCCCCACCCCCATCTACTCAGCACAGGAGAGTACTGCAATCCTTTTTTCTATGTCTTGCCAATGCACCATTGGTCATTGTCTGCCTCACTGGTCCATGTTGTTTTTAATTATCTGTATTATCAGTATGCCCGGCTAGCAATCAATCAAGACATAGACACTTGTTATATTTTAAAATAGCCTTAGTTAACCTGGGGCAAGGCCGATATCACTCCCCTAAACTACTTCCCATAGTGGGGCAGGTATGTGATACCTGTCCCAATCCCATGCCATCTGCTTCTAATAATTTCTGTCAAGCTACCTCCCATCCATAATCCCAAATACTTGCTAATGTTCTTCATCTGGGCCAAGTCCTTCATCCATGCTGGCCATGTGCTTCTCTTCCATCTAACCCATGATGGCCTTCTTCTCTTCCCTTCTCCTCCTTAGGTCTGTCTCCTCTTCTTCTTCTTCCCAGGATCTTCTGTCTCTCTCTAAGCCTGGGAGCCTTAGCCACATCTACCTCATCTGCCTTGCCCAGGTAAAATGGCTTTTTATTAATTAGCATCCAAATACATCAGACCATCCCCCAACAGGCCCATTCTGAGCAGCTCTGACAGGCTGGTCCTCCGCCTTCCCTTCCTCATGGTGCCCCCTAATTCTTACCAACTAGGTCTCACTCTCTAGAACTGACCTCATTTGCATTTCCTTGACAGCTCAGATTCAATCATTTGTTAGCACAACTTGAAAAAAAAATCTGATGCTTTTTTTTCTTGAATACTTATTCTTTAAACATTTTTGTGCGTGTGTGCGTTTTGCCTGTGGTGTACGGGGTGTGTACCACACGCATGCCTGGAGCTCCCTGAGGCCAGAAGAGGGTGTTGGATGCCCTGTAACTGAAGTTATGGACGGTTGAAGGTGTCATGTGCTTACTTGCAATTGAACTTCCATCCTCTGGAAGAGCAACTAGTGCTATTAACTGCTGAGCCCTCTCTCTGGTCCCAGCACAAGTCTAGAGCAGCGGTTCTCAACCTTCCTAATGCTGCAACCATTTAATACAGCTCCTCATGTTGTGGTGACCCCCCCTCCCCCAGCCATAACGTTATCTCATTATTACTTCATCACTGTCATTTTGCTACTGTTATTAAATATAATGTAGATATCTGATATGCAGGGTATCTGCTACGTGACTCCTGTGAAAGGGTCATTAGACCTCCAAAGGGGTTGCCACCCAAAGATGGCAGGAGAACTGCTGTGTTTAAAGGAAGAAAGGAGACAAGGTAGATTGATGTAGGATGCCCACATACTAGCTACAAATACTAACTAGTCTGCGAACTTTGTGTACTGTCTCTCAACATATAACCCTCAGGTATTATTTCTATGTTTTGAGAAGACATTGATTGAGGCTCAGCAGGGAAAAGCATCTGTTTTAAGGTGACACAGGGTGGCTGGAATTGGAGCCAGCTCCATGTGACTCCAACCTTGTTTCTGCTACACCGCATCACCTCTTGGCTTTACTAATGCTCAGAGAAAACCAGTGATTTCTGGACTAGTGAGGTGTTTCAGTAGACGAAGGAGCTTGCTGCTAAGCCTCACAACCCGAGTTTGATCCCCCAGGACCCGCGGCACAGTGGGCGGAGGGGACCATCCACTCCAAAAATTCTGATATCCACCCGCACATTGTGATACATCTCACACACATACACAGCAAACAAACAACTAAATAAATACGAGAAAAATAAAGATTGAAGACAAAATATTAAAGCAGTAGATAAGTGCTATCAGGTGATCCAAACCACCACTTTAGAGTTAATTAGTTTCTCTTGTGGTTGTGTTATAGTAAGATTCCCCACCCCACCCCACCCCTTTTTTTTCCTGTTGAGATTTTTCTATGATATTACCTTGAAGGACCATGAAGCTGTCCTTTCTTTGAGCTTCCTGGCATACCATTTCTATACGTGTGTAGGGTCATTTTGCATCTCTCACACTTTGTGCGTGGTACATATAGTCGATTAAGTTGTAAATAGTAATGGCATTGCTCACATTTTGTCTTTCGGCGCTCTTCATAAAATCCTGCCCTGCTGACAGTGTGAACATTTATTAACTTACTGCTGACCTGTTTTCCGGGGCGGTCTAAGAGTCTTGCATTTTAGAGGAGGTTTCTTTAATATGCACGCTGACCGAATCACCTGGGGAAAACAGTTGGAATGTGGATTTTGATTCTGCAGACCTGGGGTGGGGCCTGGGCTTCTGTTTCTTCAGCAAGTCCCCAGGTGATGCTGAGGTCTTTAATACACACAGGTTGTTGAGGAGTAAGCCCAGACCTCAGAGTTATACATCAAAGGCAGCTGAAAACTCCCCAGTGGGTAGGAGGGACAGACTCGGGAGGGTAGTGACATTCTGCCCTTGATATTTATTTCTATCAGAATTAATTTTTTTTTTGCCTCACTCAATCTTAAGATTAAAATGTTCAAATCCTGTGGGCTGAAGCAAATGGCAGGTCAAATCAAGGATCTTAAAATTGGGAGAGCAGAAATAGGGAAGGGTTTCTGTTTTATTAATAGTGATAAAATAGGTGTGGCTGACACTGGGCACTGTGGGTGGACGTGTTTTCCTTTACAGTGGAGTTCTAATGGCATCTTGTATCTTGGCACTTTATTTGAGGAAAGGGTAGCTGCAAATGTGATGGCCCTGAGAAATTTTTGAAAGGAAAAGAAAGAACGCTGTTCTTAGGTTGGGCTCTCAACTCACTGTGGTCTCCGTAGAGAACGGAGCGCTGGGAGGTGTTGGATGTTGGTTTGATGGAGGGGTTGGAGAGGCGGCCTTAACTGCACTGCAATGGCTTAGATGTCTTGCTCTCTTTTGATGAGGTTCCAGCAGGTGGTGTGGCTATCAAGGCAAGGAAATCATCCCTCAGAGAGGCGAAAGGCTAGAGGATGACGTGGGCCCAGTCACGAGGCGTGCATGAACAGCTACTGAACAAAACCACTGAATGCTTTTGGTGGCCCACGGACTCACGTTTAGAAGTTAGCAAGGGCTCCCCATTCAGCCATCTCTTCTAGCCATGTTTGGGGAAACAACCAGACAGTTCACCTTGGTGGACAGGTGTGTTGGACCTTCAAGGGCATAGATAGGGATTCTTTGAACACACTGTGGGCTGCCATTAGGGATCCCTGTAGGGAATGGGAGTTTAGACATGCCTTTTCCTTCTTCATCTCTTCGGTCTCAGGGCAGTCTGCTGAGGTGCCTCTTTAATTTTTAGAACCCTGCTCAATGGCTTCAGTAAGAATCCAGGTTTACCTGAGGCGCTGCCAAGAACAATCCTTTTTTTTTTCTTTCATTTGCAAAAATCCATGCCATATTTCCTATACTTGAACCCCTTGCCTCTCTCCCCAGTCTCCATTGCTGGTGAGAAAGCATCATCACTTCCATTGCCAGACATTTTAACTGTCTATTATCCGTACCATCTGCTGCAGATCTTTCCGTCTTATTTTAAGATTTTAATGAAGCTTTTTAAAATTTGTTCATTTTACATCCCGTACACTAACCATTCCATTAAGGACTCAGCTCAGATTTCCTTGGCCATCTGGAAGAAGATTGGATCAATCTCATATATATTATTGATTCTGGAACTGACTCATAACTTCTTTTTTGAAGATTTATACAGTTTTCACTCATTGATCATGTTCCAGAACTCTCTAGTCCACTGCTTAAATTTTATTCACAATATGGTATTCCCTTGCTGAATATATATATATGATCTTGGTTTGGTTATCTTTAAAACTGTTAGAATGGCAGAAAGATATTTTCTTCTAGGTAGCAATATCAAGGATGAACTCCAGATCTCTCTAGTCTTCTTCCACTCAGTGGCTTTGAATCTGGCTGTGTGCATTGCTGTCTTAGTCTGTTTTACAGTGATTCTCAACCTTCCTGATGTTGAGGCCTTATAATACAGTTCCTCGTGTTGCAGTGACCCCCCCACCATAAAATTATATTTGTTGCTACTTCATAACTGTAATCCTGCTACTGTTATGAATCATAATGTAAATATCTGATATATAATATATCTGTTAATGCAACACGACCCCCCAAAAGGGTCATGACCCGCAGGTTGAGAACCACTGCTCTTATAGGAACAATAGTAAACCCTAAGAGTCTTAGACTTTTTACCTACATTTCTAGAATGATTCATCTAAATGTTCAGTAAATACCACATTATTGAGTAAAACTGCCTGCCCAGCAGACCAGTGCTAAGGGCCAGAAGTAAGAAGCCTTTGGAAGTCTGCAAAGACTGATTAGGAAGTTTTGGGACGCCTTTCCCTTCATAAAGAAAAGTTGTCTTTTTTTTTTTAAGGTTAATCTTCTTTAATCTTTTCTAGCCAATGCTTTTGTTTGTTTGTTTGTTTGTTCCTATTTACATATAAACACGGCTACTTTGGTTGTTTTATTGGGAGACTCTATTGAAAACCCCAAGCTCGATTTATTGTTCTGTTTCCGGGGAGATGTCCTGCCCCTGGAGGCATAGAAAAGTACAGGAAACAGGGATGTGACTAGGACATGCACTTGGGGGTGATGGGCGGAAGCGAGGGTGTGCTGTACTGCCTCTTCTTGGCAAGGAAGCCCTGTGACCAGTGCCGAGGCTGCTCGATGAGGCTGCTAACGAAGAGCAGATGAGACAGCATTCCATGACACAAAGAGGTCTCCAGGGCCCTGGCTGGCCTAATCCTCACCGCCCTGCCAGTGTTCCCTTCACTAAAATCTACAGTAATGCTTTTTCATGGTTTCTCCAAGCCATCGGTTCTCAGTCTGTGGGTCATGACCCCTTCGTGGAGATGCGTCAAACTACCCTTTCACAGGAGTCACATGCCAAATAGCCTACATATCAGATATTTATGTTATGATTCATAACAGTAGCAAAATTACTGTGAGGAAGTAGCAACGGAAATGGTTTCATGGTTGGGGGTTACCACAACATGAGGAACTGTGTTAAACTATTAAACCATTGCTCTAGGCTCTACGCTCCTGAGCATCCACCACAGGGGGTCTGCACACTTCCCTTTACTCCTCATTCTTTTAATAGTTCATTCTTACTGATGTTTCAGAGCTCAGCTAGAGTATACCTGCCTCAAAGAAGCCTTCCTTGATCTCCGACTAAGTGGTATACCAGGAACTTCATAAGATTTCTCACAATTGTTGTCAAAAGTAATAATTGTGTAATTAGTCATGAGCTCACGCCTTCCACAACGTAATGAAAAGATGTTCACTCCCACCCCATTCTCTCAATTGCTTTTTATTTTTTTAAGCTTTGCGTGGGAGAGTAAGAGTAGTGGAAAGGAGTGAGGGCCTATATGAATGCATCCTGACCTCCTGCCACTGTCCGAACATTTCTCCTTTGCCAATTCCTTTGAATCCTCTAATTCTCAACTCTCCCGCTGCAACAGAAGCCAATGGGAGTTATGGAGAATTGAAGATAGCATCTTAATCAATACAGCCTAGATCCCGTTCATCAGCCTTTTAAACATTGTCCGGGTAATTTTTAACATGTACCCAGGATTAAAAACCACTGCTCTGGGCAGGCGTTATTTTGAAAAGACTGTTTTGTGTGTACAGACCTCTTTGGCTGTGATAGCTGTGATCAGTTGGAGTAGGTGAAACACCTTACATTTAGCAACACTTCTGCATTGACTATGGCCTTGGAGATGGGGTGGGAAGAAGAAAGCTGGTAATGTTCCGGCTATGTGTGAGGCCAGATGGCAAGCCCTGTCTTCTTCCACATTCTGTGGAGGGCAGTCTTTGTCTGGATGTGCTAGGACTCTTGTTATTTTCAGGTAGTGAATAATATAGGGCATTCTTGGAAGTGGCTAGTCCCTGTCAGAACGCTGGAATGGCTTTAGTGTGGGAACAGCTTCCAGGATATTGGCTCTGGAAGGTGCTATAGAGAGGAGTGGTTTGAGTATGCTACTCCATGCCAACTGGCAATGAACTTAGGGGAAAGTAAGTAAGCTTTAGCTTCAAAGAATGAATTAGGAGAGCCTTAAAAAGAAGGGAAATTTATATATATATACATATATATATACATATATATATATGTATATATATACATATATATATATATATCTTGAACATAAAAACTCTCTAATGCTAACTTTTAAAACAAGGGTTGGGCCTTTCTGGCCGATAGGTCCCATCCTGCCAATCTGCCCATTTTTGTATAGTTTGCGACTAAGAATGATTTTTTGTATTTTTCAAATGGCTGAAAATAATCAAAAGAAGAATTATATTTCATGACCTATGAAAGCTATATGAAATTCAGATTTCAGTGTTCATAAATAAAATATTACTGGAACACAGCCACGCTGCATTCACTGACGTGTCGCTGCCCATGGCTGCTCTTGCTATACGTGGCCAAAGTTGACTAAGTGCTGTAGACTGTGGAGCCCACAATAGTCTAGTTATTGATCGTCTGATCCTTTACTGATAAAGTGTGCCGGTAACTGTGTTAAAGAACCAGATGAAGATCTGACTAGAAATGTTAACCCTGAGTAATAAAGAGGAGGAAAGGGTAAAGAAAATCATGGTTAGAATTCTAAGTACACTGTATGATCTCTCAACAATCCCAGGGTACAGTTAGGGTCCCAGCAAAACACAGGCATGCGGTAAAATCGAAATAGTTGGAAGAGGATGGAATGCTTGCAAAGTGAGAGCAGTGCTAGCCAGCCATAAAATGTGGGGAGGTATTCATAGGCTCTCAGCAAAGAGGTTGCTGTCACCTCTAGGCCTGAAGGGTTGAAGGAAGGGGAGAGTTTCCAGAATCCAGAATAGAGGAAGGATACAGACAGAGCCAATCTTCAAAGCAGTAAGCACCTTTAGGTGAAGGACATGGCTATTCATATAAGCCCGTGGACACCATGTTTTGTCCCTTTCCCAATTTTCTGCTGAAATAAGAGCCTGTTGGGGACAACCCCAAGAGCCTGCTGGAAGCAATTGGAAGCCCACAGAGGGATTATTTATTTTGTATCGGTCACACACCTCGGAGAAGAAATATGACCAAGGAAGTTACAAAGGGGCCCGTAGGCACAAACAGAAGCTGCCTTGCATAGGTGGGCATAACTGTTGCTATTAGCCCCTCTTTCTCAGTGTTTTATATGATGGAAGTTAGCTCTGATACCACGAACAGTTTCCACAGCTTGGATTGAATCTGACAACATCAGATTCCAAGAGCCTCTGTCTAAACCCTGATGCTACATAGTGGACATGTGACTGTAAGAAAATTTCGTTTTACTCTTTCCCAGCTCAGGGAAATGCTTTTTTACTGTGTACTTAGTAGGAGGTCCTTCGGCTGCTGCTGCTTAAATATCTCTTTAATAGGGACCAATTATAGCCTTGTGGTTATTTCTCTCTTCATTGTCTTACCACTGTTATGGATGGAAAGTTCTTTATAGTAAACCTGGGAGGTAATATGTACTCATTACAAATACATAAAAATCTAGGGACTGCAGGGATGGCCCAGGGCTTAAGAGCGAGGGGTTTGGTTCCCAGTACCCATATCAAGTGGCTTACAACCATCTAAATTTCCAGCTCTCAGGGTATATAACACCACCTCTGGCTCCCCAGACTCTTGGGCTCATACCCCCTACATCAATGTAATTAGAAATAGTTTTTTTTGAGACAGTTTCTCTATGTAGCTCTGTCTGTGTACCTAGACAATGATGGCATCAGAGATCCACCTGCCTCTGATTTGGAGTACTGGGATTAAAGGTGTGTGCCGTCATGCCCAGCTAAAAAAAGAAATATTAAAAAGCACACACACACACACACACACACACACACACACACACACACACACACCCCAAAATCTGATGATCTGGCATTCCTTTGTTTTTCACTTCCTTAGGTTTCTTCACTTCAAAGTTGGCAGAGAAATACTCCCTTGATATTCTTTTTTGATGACTCCCTCCCTGCGTGTGTGACATCTTTTTGATATCATTTGTGTATTTTTTAATGTCCAATTTTATTTAGATGGTTACTTCCCATAGCCCCTTTTATCTTTCAGACTCATAGCCTTTAATCAGAAAGTACAAATGTGTAACTTGGGCTATAGCCTTTACTGTCTCTGTTTCTTTTTTTGTTTTTAAGTCAAGCCTTTCAAAGGTATGGCGGGTAGTGCCAAGGCTTTCAAAGGATGCCAGTCTTGTTTGAAGCAACAGAAGTAGGTGACAGTGGGGTTGGTCGAGGTGACTTGTGGATGCCTCTGCACTGTGTCCCACATACACTTCAGGAAGCAGGTCCCCATGCTTCTGGACACATTAGATTGTACATCTGCCTTTTGTGTTCTTTGCATGGTAGCAGGCAGGTGTAGTGGTGTCCCTCCCTTTTTTGGTAGGGGTGCCAACAGGGGTGCTCAAATTTGCTGGTACCTAGGAGTCCATGAAACAGGATATGGTCTCTTTCTCAGAACAAAATCTGAGGGCTGTGGACTCCAGCGATGGTGATAGTAATAATAACTACATTTAATTAAGTTTTAATCCTTGGGGTTTCTTTAATAGTTCTATCATTTATGTCCAGTGAACCATTTATATTTCTGTATTTAAATCATTTTACAAATAATTTTCAGAGGTAATGTTAGAGATAGTGCTTTAAAAAGTATTAAAAAGTCTAACAAAATATTTAACAAAGCAACAATTTTATTTTCTATTTTAAAATGTGTATGTGTTGAAGTTGAGGAGTGAGGGTGCCACAGTGCATGTGTGGAGGTCAGAGGACACGTTTTGGGAATCGGCTTTCTACCATGGAGGTTTCGGGGATGAACTCAGGGTGTCGGGCCTGTGCCTGCTGAACTGTTACATCCATTACTTTCAACAAATAAAATCTGCATTTCCTCATCTTAGTTGTTTCCCAAAAGTTGGAATAATAGGTCCCCACTACAATGACAAGAAACAAATTCCAATATGCAATATTCTGTTGCGTATTTTTCTCGCTCAGTTTTTAAATTCTTTTTATTTTTATTAAAACATTTTTCATCTAATGCATTTTTATCATTTCCCCAGCTCCTCCATCCCTGCCCCCTCCCTCCCTCCCAACCAACTTCATATTTCCTGTATTTCTCAAAATAGCAAGAAAAAAAAAACAAAAACAAAAAGAAAATCAAAACAAATTGAAAAGAAAATAATACAAAAAACACCAAAGCAAAACACAAGCATATCTATATTGAAAAAGTGGAGTCCTTTTGTGTTGGCCAGCTACTGAGCATATAGCCTGGCCTGGAGCACCACAGTATATATATATATAGTGGCCCTCCTCCTTGCAGGTCTGCCCTAAATGGAATGCTTGTTTGTTTGTTTGTTTGTAAGTCAAATCTCTGCTCTCAAGGCTCAAGGATCTATGTGGAAGAGGAGATAGAAAGATTTTTTCTTTTTTAAGATCTATTTATTTATTTATTTATTTATTCATTCATTCATTCATTCATTCATTTATTATGTATACAGTGCTCTGTCTGCATGTATACCTGTAGGCCAGAAGAGGGCATCATAGCATATTACAGATGGTTGTGAGCCACCATGTGGTTGCTGGGAATTGAACTCAGGACCTTTGGAGGAGCAGGCAGCGCTCTTACCCACTGACCCATCTCTCCAGCCCAAAGATAGAAAGATTAAACAAACAAACAAACAAACAAACAAACAAAAAACAGCACTCGGGAGGCAGAGGCAGGTGAATCGCTGTGAATTCGAGGCCAGCCTGGTCTACAAAGTGAGTCCAGGACAGCCAAGGCTACACAGAGAAACCCTGTCTCGAAAAACAAAAAACAAAAAACAAAAACAAACAAACAAACAAACAAAAGCCGATGACTCCTCTTTGAGCCACAGCAGGACTGATGCAAACGTGAGCTTACAGAGGCGGTGACAGAATGCACAAGACCTGCGCATATCCTTGCTGTTTCTAAACTGTCATCCTGGGCCGAGGTCCCTTGGCTCCTCCTCCAGTCTCTCCTGGTTTCGCTGAAGACTCTTTAAAAAGCAATCTTTACAAGTAGTAACACATGCATTCTTTTTTTTTTTTTTCAAAAACAATTAGTGATAGCCTCTGAAGGGAAAATGAAGATCACGTATGTCCCAGTGATCAAAGCAAAACAGTTTTCCTCAGCCAGCTGCCCGTCGGGCATTAGCTCCACCTGGATCTGTGTGGCTCCTCCCGTAGACTGTGATAATGAATCGCCAGGACAATTTCCCCGCTCCCCTCTGCCACTGATCTACCGTGTAGCAGTGATTTTCATAAGTTGTACCTGCTCTGTGGATGTCAAGCCCAGCTTGATTTGATTATGTTTTGAGGAAAGTCATATCTGATTAGCGAGGTGTTGGTGGAATTGTTCTGTGCAAGTTGGGGGTGATGGTAAGAGAATCTTAATCATCATCACACGAGCCTAGATAGTTTTATAAATGAGACGCACACACAGAAGCATTCGCTTTCTCTTCTAATTAAAATTGCACTGATGTGAGTAAATAGAGCACGTGAGTAGGCAGCGGAATAAGGCTCATCATTTGCAGGGAAGGTAAATAATATTACTCCCAACTTGAAGATACATGTATTTTTTTAGAGGAGGGATGGAATTAAGGTGAAGGGCGGGGGTGGAGGGTGGGGGATGGGGTGGGGGGATGAGCGGGGGGGGGGGGGGCTGGAGGGAAGGGGTGTGTGTGTCTCGGAGTTGCAGTTCCTGCCTGGGCCAGCTGAGGGCGTTTGCTCTGGGAGAGTCATTGTGTTTCGAATGCATGCCAGGTGTCTGGTGAGAGGTCTTATTGAGTAGGTAGGAGGAAGGTCATTTGTAGCACTCAGAGGACCTGGTTCCGGTTCCGGGGAAGGTTGGCAGAAAGCACTCAGACTGCTTGCTTACTGTTTCCCAGAGCGGTCCTGGGATGACGTGAATTATCTGCTAGAAATGAAAAGTCTTGAGTTCTACTCTCAGCCCACTGAGTCTGGAGTTCCTCGGGCAGTTCTTTATTAACCAGAGCCTGAAAATTACCACTCTACGGGCTTCTGTTCAAGTGGGACGGGAGATTAAACGCCAGGATTTATGGGTAGGTAAGATGTCATATAGGCTTTGCCATGGGATCCAGGGAATAGGAGTGCACAAAGACCAGTCAAAGGGAGATCTCTTTCAGGAGATTCTGTTTTATTAGTCGGACGTACGAAATGGAAGTAGATGTGAGGCAGACCTGCCATTGGATGGCAGCAACTTTGTCAGGCCTGAGGTAAGAAAGGCAGTGGGTCTGTGTTGATCTTCTCCATCACAAAGGCCCTGTAAGTACCATGTGTGTTGGGGCTTGAGAGCTGTTGGGACTTCAGTTATGTTCCGTGCTGCCCATATGTCTTCTTTCCCCTGGCCATTGGGAAGAGATTAAAATTACACTTTCAGTCACCTTTTACCCCTTTCGAAACCACGAGATATTCTGTTGTCACCCAACAACCAAGTTTCAGCCACGTGAGCTATGTCCAGGGCTCAGTCAACACTCTTCTTCCTTGATGGAATTGATCTGGATGCAACCTCTCCAGCAGCCTTGTTAGTTCACAGTGGTGAGAGTGTTTCAAGTAACGGGGTGCACCGGAACAAAGCACGTGGCACACGTTGAGAGAAAAACGAGGCAGCTGGGACTCCAAAGTGTGTGTGTGTGTGTGGAATGCATGCAGGACTGTAGAGGAAAGTCTACTGAGCATTCCGAATTTTGAAAATTTTTTTCCCCAGGGCAGTGTCCTAAGCTGCAGGATCAATAGGGTCTGATTTGTCTTGAGCCTGAAATGTTCAGTGGCTGGGTGGTTAATTGGATCACATTAACAAGAGAAAGAAGCAGCATTGAGCCATGTTATTTGCTTAGTTGTTTTCACTGAGATAAGAAGTGCACATCTGGAGAGATTTGATGCTGTGTAACCCACTATGGCACATGCCAGACCTGGTCTTCATCCTTTTTCCTCGTCCCCGCTGCTCAATTTTCTGATGTTTGTGAGGGGGGAACAGACAGGATTCTTCTAGCTCCAAGTAGGAGATCTGAAAGAAAGTTCTGGGAGTACACTCACCTTATACGAGTTTTTCCTATGTTCTTCAACAGTTCAAAATCAGTGATTATGAAAGAGTTACAAATGTTAATGTCTGAGAATATGCCAGGGAGTCTGCTCTATTTTTTGTTTGTTTGTTTGTTTGTTTTTTCTTCAAAAAGAAACAGGATAAGTGAGCCAGAAGCCAGTACAATTGGTTAGCAAGCTAAGTCAGCAGGAGCCAAGGCCAAGGGGAAGAGAGGACGTGACTTGTCCGAGTAGAACCTTTTACTTAGTTTTGAGTCTTACACCCTGATAATAGTTTAAATCGCACAAAAACCAACTGACCGACCAACCAAGCAAAAAACTCAACAAAGCTTAAATTGGCAAGGATAGAAAAAAAAAAACATGAAGGCTGAACCCAAACTAAACAAAAACCAAAAGAGTTATGTCGGACAGGTTAAAAGAAAGCCTAGCCATTACAAAAACCACTCAAGTGGACTCAAGTGATAATTTTTAAGAAGAAAAACTGTAAAGAAATCTTAAATCTTATTTAGTTGGTTGTTGGTAGTGTATGAGCTATAGTCGTGGGAGTTATGGACCTATATTTTTCGCTATGGGATAAGGGAGATTGAGTATGGACTGGATGGTGACAGTTAGTTCTTTCCTGTTTAAAAATTTAAATTATTTAAGTTAGCATACAAAAGTGATGGGTTTCGTTAAGGCATCTTTATACATGTGTATCATTATACTTGTGGTTCATCCCATCCTTGATTGCCCTCCCTGTGTCCTTCGCCTTTTCTTTCTTTTTTCCTCTATATGCCATCCCTTCTGCTCTCATGTCACATGCAGTCCCTTACCCACGCCGGGCGACTCTTGCCTGGAATAGTTGCTATCACTATGGCGCTATGGCAATGTAACAGTGATTTTCTATTTCTAATTTTCTCCTCTCACTTCCTCGTTGATGCTCTTCAGTAAAGACGACTTTTTCATTTTCCTTTCCACTTCTGTTTTTTAAATATCAGATTATATACCCCCATTTTAAAAAATAATATTTTTCCACTTGTCATTTTGATGCTCAAATTATTTCAATTTTTTCTTCGGTGAAGAATCCTTCAAGTCGGGTACTATGTCTTCTTGATATTTTACTACCACACTAAGAAATGAATTTTTGGAAGGATTAGTTTACATCAAAACTGCTAACACTATCTCAGTAGCACAGAACAAAAAGTAAATTTAAAAGTTCAAAGTAAAGTGGCATGTCAGCTAAATGCAACAGGTGATCTTTGATTGGATCCCAAAGATGCATGTGTACATGGAAACACTTGCTTATACACACCCAGAAACACATATAAGTACACAAAAAGCCAACTCTGTATGATATGAAACAATGGAAACAATAGCTGGAAAACTGGGGAAAAGGACTCTGTATTGAAGAGCAATATTTTTATCAACGTTAAATTTCTTGCGTGTGATCATTGTGCCCTTGCAACGAGGACCATGCTGTTTTGTTCTTTTTAGAATCCTTAGAATGTAAGAGGGCAAATAATTCTCAGATGACTAAATATAAATTTGTGTGTGTGTGTGTGTGTGTGTGTGTGTGTGTGTGTGTGTGTACAAATGATACATGACTCAACATGAAAAGTATACGCACTTAAGTGGAATTGGGTGCTATTTTGCTGTTCCTTCAACTTTTCTCACAGTTATTTTTTTCAAAATAAGGTGAGGTGGAAACATCCTGGGCCACACAAGAAGGGCTGTGGAAGGCAGAGCTGGAGATGACCTGCAAACTTGAGCATCTGAGAGTGTCCTAGGGCATTCCAGGGGACAGTGCTGCTAGAAGTGAGCAGAGGCAGATGCTGAAAATCAGACCATCTTTTCATGCTGCGGGTACAGCTCCTTTGGACCTTCAAGCCTCGGGTTATAATGCCACACTATGTGTTTGAAATATACATATAACATCATTCCATCTCTCTCACACACTTCCTGGAACACAAAATCAAGGTCACGTCCCAGCTCCATCCCAAACCCCATCACTCAGCTGGAGGCACATTTATTGGCTATTCTGGAGAGATGGGTTTCTGTTCAGAGAACAACCTCAATTCTTTCTCATTAATCTCGTCGTGGAATCACAGTGCCATGATTGCGGAGGAGAGTATCCCAGGCATCCAGGGCTTGTCAGTGCAGCTTATTTTCTGTCGAGTCTGACTTTGTGGTCCATACCTAATCCCTGCTTGCTGCACAGTTTCACAGGGAAACAGGTTTGCCAGCCCACTCCTCACTCTGAGCCTCCCCGGCTACAGATGCAGATGTGGATTCCTGAAACTCTTGTTTGATGAGCTTTGGAAGGCTCCTGTTCTCATTTTTGTCCCCAGGAGTAAGGCAGCAACTGCTTTAAACCGATAAGGATGTGTTTCCGCTGCCCTATAGACAGTCATTTAGACTCTGTGATATGTGGCCACTGCCTTGAAATTCGAGCGATGGAAATGACATCATTATCAGCCGACTCTTTATGATGAAAAATGACCCACATTAGGAAACAATCTGAACCCGAGGAAACTTCGGTGATCAATCATCACAATTATAATTTGCTGGTCTTTTATGTACATCCAACCCACAGTGAAGCCTGAATGAATGGGTGAGTTGGCAGAGAGAAATCCAGTGGAAAGAGAACATTAGTACAATGTAATTAAGCAAAAGGGAAAGCTTCAGATAATATATGCTTCTCGGGGGATCATTGAGTGCCTTGGGGACCCTGACAGATCTAAACTGAAAGGGTTGCATCATCATCATTAACAACACTCGTTAAATGCCCGGGGATACACAGGGTTGGACTGGGCTGTGTGCCATAGTGAATTCATTGCAACAAGCCAGGACCCTCCCTCGGGTACTTGAGCCCTCAACAGGCTGCCTGTTGGATAGGTGGTCGGCAGGGGCATCAGATCACGGCAGGGGAGCCATCACAATCATCAGAAGATACTTCACAGTCTGCGAGTGTCTGGTTCGTCTCACTCCTAAGTCTTTTTCTGGTTCTGTGTCTTTTGTAAGGTTGTGTTGCCAGCTGCAAGGTGGTCTGGGTAGAAGATAGAAAACAAAATATGTATAAGGATGATGGTTTTCAGGGAGCAAATGATGTGGAAACTTGGTGATGAGTCTGATTGTTATCTCCAGGGACACACAATGTACCTGGACAGTGTCACTCTCTACAGCAGTGGTTCTCAACCTTCCTAATGCTGTGACCCTTTAGTACAGTTCCTCATGCTGTGGTGGCCCCCCCAATCATAACACTATTTTCATTCCGACTTCCCATTTGTAATTTTGCTACTGTTATAAAATACAATGTAAATGTCTGTGTTTTGGGATGGTTGTTGGCTGCCCCAAAGGGGTTGCATGTGACACACAGGTTGAGAGCTTTCCCTCAACATGAACTCTGTGGGGTTGGGTCTGTGCATTCTTCTCTCAGACTTGGAGATAGGGAGTGTGTGTATGACCGGATACAAGCAGATCCAGGGGAGGTGAGGAAGAGGTTCTTGGTGTGGCTGCATTGATCCTTGAAAGGTGCAGAGTACAGCCTTATCGGGTCACCTCCAGATGTCCCATACTCTCAGGCATGTGAAAACGAAGAGAGAAATCTTAGGTTGGCCCAGGTCTCTTTTGCCAGAGATTCCAGGGGCTAGAGACGCAGGCACAATAATATGGCCCTGGGCGACTGAGGACTCCGAGCGTGATCTTTGTGTCCAAGCCTCCATGGGATACTACTCGGTCCTCTTCATCACTAGCCAGCAACCCTGGAAAAATGTCTTTCAACCCTTCCTATAAAATATCTCATATACGTACTTTTTAGAATCTTAAAACCGACTCATGTGAGTGCTTCAACCCCATCCTCTTACCTCTTTCTGTGGACTCATTCTCTCCATGGTTGTAGATAAACTCTTTTATGTGGAGGTTCCCTTTGAGGAATGCTGAAGGAGAGATAAACATGTTTTTTTTTGGTTTGTTTAGATCACAAGTGGGGGATGAGAAAAAGACTCGTGAAAGAGCAGGTGTTGTTTATTCCCTTAGAACTCGAACCACCATGTGGGGGAGATTGGTTATAAACCAGCTGAAAAACATCCTTGAACAAATTCTGAGAGGAGGTATAAATGTGAGACAAAAACAAGAGGCGGGGCCTTTGGAGACTTGGGACAGTTTTGGCTGTTCATCACTCTACTTCCAGACGCTCCTAGAGAGAACCGCTCGAAGGAAGGATTTGAAGCTCTGGGCTCCTGCTGAGGCTCTGGGTTCTGGTTGCCCCAGGTTCCAGCAGAAGAAATCCTGCTGATTACACCAGGAGAATCGTTCCTTGGAACTGACATCCTTATGCTTTCATTATCGTATTCTGTAATCTTTTCTAATGGTTTAGGTTAGTTGGATTATAAATGAGGTACTCTTGGTTAATAAGTTCATAATAAAATATATTTGTTAAGAAAGTTGAGCATACAGCATGCCAACTTTCGGTTGAAGATACATGACCCTGAAAGGCAGTACATGATGCCTGCATAGATTGTGACTGGGGGTCTTATCCATATATCAGCTTAAATGCATTTCAAAAGAATAAAGGGAGGGGCAGCCTGGAGACATGGGAAAGAAGGCGTCCTTATAGTCCATATGTGTAGGTAGGAGAGGCATAGGCTCTGACGGGAGACTTAAATCCATCTCAACTTAAGTTTGACTAGAGTCAGGTGCTTGAAGCCAAGCATGCCAGCCAACCACTGAAGAAACATTTTGGGCTGTGTGGCAACTCTATTCCTCTTTGTTGAGCCTGTTGATTGGGGAGGTTAAGAGGGTAAGCGCCTTACTTTTTATCACCTGCTTGAGGGTGGGATTCAACTTTGGTACTCTGACTTCCAACACCTGTGTGTCTCCATGTTCCTCCAGGTAATAAGAGACACCGTTGAGAGGAAGTGTGTCAAGCTTCCAGGAAAGGAGCTTCCTGTTGTTCAAGGTACTATTGTCATCTCTAATGTACTATAGATATGCCATAATGGTGGCAGAAGACCGTGTGCCATCTAGAGACCCATCAGCCCTCTGTCAGATGCTCTGTTTTGATGGATTGACTCGAGAGCAGTTCGGATATCATGCCCTTGGCATCAGCAGAGTACTCCATGGGTTACCTTTAGACTTACGGTGCCAGTGGCTTCCTAATTTAACCTGCTTGCAAATTCTGGGCTGATCTACTCAGACAGGTTAATAGGATCATATCTTAGGAATCTACAAACGTCATTGGGTGTGCTCTATTTAACATCAAGTGTAGTCCAGCAGCTGATTCCAGAGAGTTCAGCTATCCAGTGTGTTTGGTGACTATGCTGTGTTAATACAGAGTATGAGAAGGCTTTGTTTTCCTTGAAGGGAACACCCTGCTTTGTTTGGGGCTGAGTGTGATGACAGACAACCATTTTGGAACATACCCTCATAATATAGAGTCTCTCCCATTCTCCACGTAGCTGATTCCCCATCAAGTTGCTGTGTGTGTGCTTCCAGCAAAGTAACGGAGCTGGGCTCCCTGGGAGGCGTAGTTCAGTGACTGTGGCTCATTCTGAATGTCCCCTTCTAGCTCCAGAGCTTCAGGCCTAGGGAACAGCAGTGAGGGACATTTTGAAATAATCCAATCAGAACCATGCTTACTTCAAGCCGTCTTTGGTGAGTGATCCCTACCTGGTTCCAGGGAGTCACTGGTCATCAGTCTTCACTTTCTAGTTGGAGGAAAGGATGGAGTCCACATCACTGGCTCTGTTTTTCCTGTATCCATGAGCACTGCTTATTTGAGAGGCTCAAGACTTTCACAGGAAGCAAAAAGAGGGCCACTGGGGCCTTCTTGAACACTTGTGTTGGAAGGGACACAACTAATAATTCGCTGTGGATAGGAGCATAGAGTTTGGGAAAAGAACCCTTCTGCTTTCAGTTGTAAAACCCCCCACTGTTTTATACCTGGTTTGGGACTATCACTTTGTGTCTGAGATCAAGGGGACATATTAATAATGTTACTGTGTTCTTGATACTCATGAGCTCACAGGGCAAATGGCCCCTTGGGAAAGCTTTGCTTCCAAGAGACTGAAAATCTCCCAGAAGTTCTTGAACTCATTTCCTTTCCTTTGGGTTCTTTTGTGTGTGGCACATAGTCATAAGCAGATTTGAAAAGTTCTCATGTCTCATAGAACTTTCACTTTTCTTCAGGGCCCACGAACTGGGCATGTTTCTAACAAGAGATGCACCTTGTGGATGAGTGCTGGGTGCTGGGTGGTAAGGGTCAAGGGGGCTAATGGTCCACTGGTGGAGAAAGGTGAACAGTAGATAACAACTGTGGGGGTATGAGATCAAGAAATAAGATTTGTCTTAAAACTTTCTGGGCATTGCCTTTTTGTCTACACCACAGAGATAAGAATACTAACCTTGAGATGTTTAGAGAAGGCTTGAATAATATAAAAAGTGTGTGGATGAAGTGCCCTCGGAACTATAAAACTTTTTACACATATAAATTGTGGTTCCTGGATTTATGTTGGATCAAATAGTTCTTGAAAGCAAAACAGTCTAAGTGCTTTGTGAAACAGATATTCCTTATTGATTTTTATTTCCTAATGGGATTTAATCTGTACACTGTGGTATCTATGTGTTCAAGATATGAGCTTGTAGAAAAGACCTACCTATACTCTGAAGTTGGGCAGGCCCCCCACCTTGCCATGTAGAAACTGCTCAAAGCCCGAGCTTTCATCTTGTAACCTAGGAAATAGCTGTGTGTCTTGGTAAGTAAGGTAATCACCACCTGATTGGTCTGTAGGCTCCTCATCTGCCCTCCAGTTAGTTTTCACCTCTTCCATTGCTTTTGAGCAAGTCCTGTAGAGGGCTGGGACTTCAGTCATGACTGTACTGAGTCTTCAGGCCTTTCAGAAGGAGGAATGGCTTGGCATTTAGAGAATTTTGATAATTTCTACCACTTACTGTTTACTCTCTCTGTGTGTTGCAAGGGGCTTGATCTAAGCATTGGATTGTGTAACTCCCCCAATGCAGCAGTTTTTCCAGGTAGGAATTGTTAACACCTCTAGCTTGTAGATAAGGGAATTGAAGACAAGGAGCTTTAGGTCAATTGCCCTGGGTCAAGAAATACAACGGCACACATTACAGGTCCCTGTTCAGGTATGACTGGCTCAAAGGCTTTCCTTAGATCAGAATACTGTTCCATGTCTGGCTGGGCTAAGGATAGCAGAAAGCCCAAGGTACCAACGAGATTAAACTTGACCCTGGAGGAATCCCACATTTTGCTGGAGAGAAGAGAGGCCTGGAACATGAACCATTCATACTGAGGCACTGATAGACTGGACCCAACATTAGCTCCCAAAGGAAAATGTCACATGCTGAATCAGCAAGGCCTGGATTGCGTGTAATATGTGCTTCGGGTCCCTGTACTCCACTCTGCTTTTTAAGGTGCAATTAGTCATTTTAAACCATTGTTCTAAAGGTCTGCGCCCAGTTTCCATGTGTGTGTGTATGTGTGTGTGTGTGTGTGTGTGTGTGTGTGTGTGTGTGTGTCTTAGAGTGGGGCTTGGGTAAGCCATAGACTATTGGAATTTCTCCTTGGGTTCCCTTGAGTCTTATTTTCTTTATTTTCTCCTGTGCATTCAGAACTTCCAGATATTACCTTCAGAATAGAAAGTGGAAAGGATGCAAGAAAGAGAAGGAAAAGAAGCAAGGGAGGAGAAAGAAAGAAAGAAAGAAAGAAAAGAAAGAAAAGAAAAGGAAGAAAAGGAAGAAAAGGAAGGGAGTTTGCTTAAGCAAGCAGAGCAAGGAGGAAAGAAACCAGGGACAGCTAAATGTGACTCAGGGTGGAGTAAAGGAGCATGAAACTGGGGCCTTGGACGTCTCCCTCCACCCTATGCCATCTCATAAATCTTTACATTTCATTTCACTAGATGTGTCAGAAATGCAACTGTGCTTGCAAATAATTGCTGCCATTGAAGGAACCCACACTGGCATATCCATTTGAGCTTTAAAAAAAAAAAAAAAACCCATGTAACCTAAGAGCAAATCAGAGACTGGACACTTGGTGCCAAGCATAATCTCAAGCCGCATTTAACTAGGTTCAATATTTATTTCCCTGCCTTGAGTCACTTTGAAATGATCTGGCCTCAGTTCAGACAGGACCAGCCCTAGTTTTATGGTGCTCTTGGAATGCCTCCAGCAGCGAGAGGGCTCAGATGTCAGGGAGTTCCAGAAAAGTGAGATCCTCACAGATTTCACAATATAAGGCGCCCTCCTTCTAACATTCTGCAGCACGAAGGCCTTTTCATTGACCATATGACTTTTTGAGAGTTGCCCAAGCATCCTTAAACAGTATCTCTCTTGCATACTCCAACTCCTAGTTCATCTCTAGGGATGGAATAGATAAAATGAACTTGGTTAATGGTGTGCATAGGTAAAAAAAAAAATTGCAGAGAATCTCAAAATAGGACTAGAAGACCACTGACCAGTATTCAAATAGATGAAATGTCCCCAACCATTATGAAAGTCAGACTTGGAAATTTCAAGCTATATTAAATAGCAGATAACACTCAAGCAAGTTTGACGGATACAAGGGACACATCAAATAAAAAGCAGCCGCTTCTCAAGCCTTTGTATCTCAAATAATCAATAGAAAACCCAGCCAATTTAGTGTAAACCAGAGATAAATCTTAGGATGGCAGGACTGACTTCTAGCTCCCTGTTAAAGGATGTATTAAGCTGACATTGAGTGACCTCACACTAAGCCATGACAGTTATTATAACAGTATGACTTGGTTAAGTGAAGTGATTGATAACCTCCCTTAAAATGAAGCCTTTCATATTTTTTAGTTTGGAAAAAGGATCTAGGACATTACTCTATAAAATTATATATATATATATATATATATATATATATATATATATATATATATACATCCCTGATCTGTACATGACGAGCCTTTATCCAGCTTAACAGTAGGAACTTAGGAGGCTGTGAGGCCTATACTCATATCCTATGAGCATCTTTTACTGACTGTCAAGCAAATTTGTAGCTTTTCTAAGGTGTGCAGTTGGGAGACTTGAGGGAGATAATGCATTTAAGGCAGCTAGTAAAATAGCCATGTGTATACTCAAGAAATGCTGGGCACACTGTTGTTAAAATAATAATAATTATTATCATTAAAGTTATTTTGACTTTTGACTTCATAACTTCATAAACCATTGTGCTATCAGCAGATATAAAAACAACAACGCCGATTACAGATGTTTTTGTTGATACCTACCAGCTTCCAGGCAGGCAGCATGCTTAATACTTTATTTTCTCTTTGGATTCTCACAGCCACTCCCAAATGTGAGTTTTAGAAAAGAGTAAACTGAGGCTAAGAGAAAGTAAAGAAAGTGTCAAGGCACAAATATACTTTATCTTGCTGGCCTCTCTGTCCCATGTCACACAGATGACTATTTTGTTTTGTTTTGTTTTGTCCTGTTAAATCCTTGGAGAAACAGAAAACACTGATAAACTTGTAAGGGGTTACTTCATCTCTTTGGACTTTGGGCTTTTCATCTGTCAAGTGAGAAAGTGGAGTTGATTACATGAGATATTTTTGGGTTCCAGGATTCTAAGAGAGTCAGTTGTTGAGAGATACAAGCTTGGAAAATGTATAAACATGGTTTATGTGTTTGGCATGGAGCTTGTGTACATGGAGAGCACGCTCTGCCCTGTCACTTCTTCCAATCAGGCTGAAGGGAGGAACGGTACTACATTTCCCATGATGCTGTGGTTCTCTGTTTATAAGCTGTTCTACAGAGGAAGGTGTCCATCTCCCCAGACACATCTGCAATCTACATGGCTGGTTTCACAGAAGTAGTGAAGTCTTCTAATTCTGATAAATCTTCCATGTCCTGCTTCCTAATTTGGTTCTTCAGAGACACTTAGCAATAGTGCCTTCCTTCCAAATCCTGGAATAATTTTTCCCTTCTATTCTGGGAATAATGTTATGATTAAAAAGATATTTACATTTGGTCCTCACACTTCAGGGTGGACAGGAAAAAAAAAGATATTGACTACTTTTGTTGTAGGGTTAATATATATTAGTATATACAACATTATATATATGGCTACAAGTTAAACAGTTTACAGATATAGTATGTTTGGGGACTTGGCCTCTAGGGATGGTGGGCAAGTCTAGGATGAAGTCCCTGGAAGATGGGAGGGTCTAGAGGTGACAGAAGGGACTCTGAACTTTACAGTTTTAATGGCACCAAGCCCAGGGACTTTTCTGATGACCTGCTGCTGTGGGCCGGTGCCCCAGTAGACCCAATACCCTGGACTTGCGTTCAATCCTTCTCCCAAACCTATTCTCTGCTGAGTCTGACCCCCTCTTGACCCACTATCTTGGGAGTATAAGGGGTATGTAAAAATGTCCATGCTGCTTCGACTTTTCAAAAGCACTTGGGACATTGCCACATTCTGTGCCTTCTACTTCTTGGGGGTTCTGGTGGAGGGGGGAATGTTGGTGTTCAGGACACAGAAAACCAAGAGAGGAAAAGAAAACCCCATCCACCTTCAATCCCTAGGGCTAGCTCCTTTATGCTATGTGTTGGTAGACAGTACCCATCAGGAGAACCACGTGCTGTACCCCAATAATCTCAGTACACCATCGATATTTGGAGGACGGATCAGAATTAGTCAAACAACGAATTCACCTTTAGTTATGCTCATTAGTTTTAGGGACGATGTTTTTTCAAGTTGGTTCATTTACAAGTCAAGGCCCATCAGGTTTATGAAGGCTGCCACTCATAGCGCCTGCCAGGTGAAGGAATAATAACAGAAACTCACACGAGGCCTTTGAGGGCGGCGAGGGAGTGAGTAGAAGCCGGAAGTGTGTTTTATAACGTGTTTCAACAGCACTTACACAAACTGAGAAAGTCCTTAAGCAGAGATCCGTTAGCCTTGCCTTTGATGGTTTGTACCTAACAGTAAAAGTCAGGGGACGGTCCTTCATGGCTGGCTTTTTCCAAGGGAGGATCATTAAACAAGATTTGCTGTCCTTTAAATATTATCTACCCAAATATGGCCTGGCTCTTCAGGGAAAATGTACAAAGGAAATAAAATGTCTATTTTTTCCCCCTCAGAGCTCCTTAAAGCTTGCTGTCGAAGCTCTGTTAGGGATTTTTAGCAAAGCTCTTTTGCAGGGGATTGAAATATGCTCATAAAAATTAACTTCAGACTTCTTATGCAAGTTAAAAACAGAATTCATGTGGTTCTTTTAAAATCTTATAGGTCTTTAAAAGAAGGCATAATGAAAATATAGCCTGCTCGACACTTTCCCTGTGGCTGCACAGCCTGTTTATTTAAGGACCCATTAAGGCTTAGCAGCTCATCTTACCCTGCCCCCATCCCAGAAGCATGGAGTATTTCCGGTTTAATCAGAGCCGTCAAGGGAAAATGCCAGCTGTTCTTTTTTTTTTTTTTTTTTTTTTTTTTTCCATTTTCCTGTTGAAATTGAATTAAGAGTTTAGGAAAGGTATAATATAGTTTCATGGTACAGAGGCTGAATTCCTGCACAAGTCTTTAGGGACCAAATGCTTCAATATGTGTTTAGGAGTAACTCCCATGATCCTCTGGGGCCACAGTGTGGCACGGCAGCTGATCCTGTCAGGCTTTGGAGGCCGGGACCTGCTGCACTGTCCTCTATTTCTTTTGGTTTTGGTCACAGAAGATGAATCTCTAGGTCATTTATGGTCTGTCTGGGAATTGTCTGCTCCATTGGAAGCTGAGACTATACCTACACGACGTGGGTTACTTTACTCACCCCGAAGAGAAGGGGAAACCACGTTTGGTCCCTGCTTGAGGGCAGCCGTTGTCAGTTCTCTTAGGGACTCCTTCTTGGGCCTTGGTTTTGTTCGGAGTGTGGTTGCAGTGCTCTGTTTGGTAGGAGGAGAAATCATATTACGGAAGACACAAAGATCTACATTTACTCATTTAGTCAAATAAGGTGACCATGAGCACACGGGGCATATCAGTAGGGTGTCAATAATGAGACAACACTGTACCTTCACCGTCACAGGTGAGAAGCCTGCAGGCACAGGAAAGCTCACCTTTACAGTGTGTGCATAAGAGCCAGCCCTCTGAGGTCACTGTGGGGCAGAAGACGTGGGCGGTGGGGGGGCGGGGAAGGGGGAAGAGGACATCTATCCCAGAGAGCAGTTCATAAAGAGTTTCCCTTAGGAGCGAGGAACAAATACACACGAGGGCCCTAGAATGATAGTGACAGTGAATAATTTATTTGTGAGATAAATGTTCTGGTGGCTGTAATTTAATGCCAGGGGATGTAGAGGACATAGCCTTTCAGGACCTAGGTAGCCGGAGCGAGCGTCTTCTTTTCTAGGTGTTTCTGTAAGGAAAGTGCCATTTTGTTCCCTTACACTCAGTTTACTCTCTTCCAGGTTTCTGTCTCTCTTATGATCAAAGCCTAAAAGATCAGATTCCAGCTCTGTCAAGCTCAGATCCTCAGCCCACCTCTTGTTATTTCTATATATAGGAATGACCCGGCCACCGCGACTTGGCTCGGTCACAGATGTCTAGCGCTCTGAAGGTTCCTATTGGAGATGCCGCGCAGGAAAGCGACCTCCTTTTGACCTGTTCTGGCACATTGGTTTCACTGTGTCACCGTTATAGTCTCTGTGGACTAAGAATTAGCAGATGCGGGGTAGCAGAGAGGCCTTTCTCAAAGTCAGGACAGAAGCTCAAGTGACGTTGCCTTTGAAACCAAGCGAATATTCTACCATCAGAGACATTCTGATGGCCTTATCATTTGATTCAGCAGTCGCTGGCAGGTAGCACAGCTTGTCACTTTCCTTAGTGGGAATCTTGGGTAACCTCTAGTTACCCAAGGACTTTCTTTCCGATTTCAACATGTGTGGGCATCTTGCTTCCTACCTCCTAGAAAGTTAGTTAAAGAAAGAAGGGGAAAGGACAACAGGATCAGCTCCTGGAGGTGGCCACAAGGGACAGTAGATGGGGTAGCAATAAGGAAATACGCATAGGATGAACTTGTGGGACAGGAATAGAGACTGAAGATCTGGGAAAAAAAATAGAAGGGCTCGGCCAGGTGGGGTAGAGTGGAGATTCTGTGATATTCTTGGGGGTCTGGTCTGCCATCAGTTATTTATTCTGCTCCCTATTCCTAGCATTCTGTCCAATTAAATGTGTTAAAACGTTTCCTAACTTTGAACTGACATTGAAAATTATGGTGAGTTGTGATAAGAAGTCACTTGAGAAGCTATTACAAAATGGTGGCTAAAGGCAAGAACAACAGGTTCCCCCTCGTATGCCCGCCCTAGCCTACGGTGTATACATACAGCTATGTAAACAGGGCTTAAGTGTGAGTCAAGTCTAAAAACCCAAGAGGAGGCTAAGAAAGGGTGATGTTAAGCGAAGGATGGGGGCCTGGTAGGCAGGAGGGGGTCAGGGATGTCAGAGAGTTGGAGAGATGGGAGGGAAGGGAACCACAATACACACTGTTCAAAAAGGTTATAATAGCATCTAGCACATTCTATGCTGCTTTGAAAAATAAATGCCTATGCAGAATAATAGAGAGTGCGGCTGTAATTGATGAGAGAACTGGGAGGGCTTTGTATAGTCCCCTTAAAGAAGAGTTACACGGCGCAGCGGGGAAGCAGCGGGCGGAAGGTCTGCAATCTGTGTCTTTGCTGCTTCTGGCTTCTCCTCTGACCCTGAAAATAATTCACACGTCCATCCTTCATTCTGTAAAGTAAGGTCGGGGACGTGCTAGGAAGGTCTGTGTGAAACGCTTGTGTGACAGAGCTTCTTAAATGTAGCAAAGCTCGGTGTGGTGGCCAATCCTCGCATTCAGGAGGCTGAAGTGTGAGGAATGCAGGTTCAAAGCTAGGGTAGGCTACGTGAGTATGAGACCCAGCCTTTTTTTTTTTTTAATAATTTATTCCTGTTACATCATCCCATCCTTTGTATCCTCCCAGAGACCCAGTCTTAAACCCATTAGCTAATTAACTCATTAAAAAACAGCAACAGCCGGGCATGAGGGCGCACACCTTTAATCCCAGCACTCGGGAGGCAGAGGCAGGCAGATCGCTGTGAGTTCGAGGCCAGCCTGGTTTACAAAATGAGTCCAGGACAGCCTAGGCTAACATGGAGAAACCCTGTCTTGAAAAACCAAAAAAACCAAAAAAAAACAACCCCCCCCAAAAAACAAACAAAAAAACCACAATAAAAACAAGGTGCTAAGAGCTCTAATATTACACGGTGTGTGCTTACACAAGGCTTGGGAAAGCTTGTTCAGGCCACCGAACCAATCCCAGATGCTATCTTGGAGGTGATTTCAGAATCAGGGTGTTTTTAGGCTTCATTATAGAGCCAGGAGAGTATGTGGCAAGGTAAGCTAACGTGGCCGGAAGTCCATATCAGGACAATGCTGGAGTCCTTGGTTCCTGAGATGTTGGTTTTTTTCCATTAGTTTGTGACATTATCATTAAATTTATATGCCATTTAAACTAGTTGACCCACCCTTTAATTTTTATGTACCTTCTACATTGTATTTATTGCATGTTGCAACTCTTCTCTTGACACTGCATTTGGAATTATTTTATGGCCAAGGAAAGCTTTAAAGGTTTATAATGCAGTGGCCTCTAAGAGCGGGTCCATCAGAAGCCTTTTGCTTGGCACCGATTCTCAATGATCTCACTGAGCTATTTAAAGCTTGGTGAAGGAGCCCAGGAAACTGCTGAAGTGCCATCCTAAAGCTGCTTGGCAGATGTAATTTGGATCCGAAGAGAATAGCAGTCGCCACAGTCAAATCGCTTGCCTGAGTTTTGTTTCTTGTTGCTGTGATAAACTACGTTGACAAAAGCAGCTCAGAGGGAAAAGTTAGAGGGTAACAGTCCACCATTGTTGGGGGAGGTCGTGGCAACAGGAGCTTGAAGCAGCTTGTCCCATCCATAGTCAAGTGCGGAGAGGGGCAAGGAATGCATGCACACTCACTGCTCTGCTTGCTGTTTTCATTCTTAGGCAACCCAGAGCCACAAGCCTAGGGAATGGTGCTACCCTCAGTAGGCAGGTCCAGCCACATTAACAAACTGATGACACTTTCCCCATAGACATGCCTCTAGGCCAACTAGATTTTGTTCAGGGAGGCACAAAGTTGTCATCACTGTTTGCTTTGGTGGTGGCTCTTAGCTTGGGACCTGAGGTCCTGGACTTTTTGTTTGTTTGTTTTTGTTTCTTGAGACAGGGTTTCTCTGGGTAGCCCTGGCTGTCCTGGACTCACTTTGTAGACCAGGCTGGCCTCGAACTCACAGCAATCTGCCTACCTCTGCCTCCTGAGTGCTGGGATTAAAGGCGTGCACCATCATGCCCAGCAGTCCTTCACTTTGTTACTCCAGAACTATTCGGGTGACTGTGGCCTGCAGTTTCTCTTCTCTGGACCCTTACAGTCATTTATTCTTAGTTATGGAGGTTTGCTCGCTCTTGTCCCCTTCTCTTCTTCTCCTCTTCTTTCTGTACTTTTTCCCAACTTGGCTGTAACAGGGACTACTCACTGTTGCCCCCCCCTTCTAATGGGGATGCTTAAGGTAGCTTCTAGGGCCACACAGGAGCCTGAGCTTTCTGGAAACTGGACACATGTCCCTCACACCCTTGGGACCACTATTTGTGGTAGTTTAAGTGAGAAATATCCCCCATCGGCTCATGAATGCTCTGTCCCTCATTGATGGCAGTATTTGGGGATGCCATGTAATTATTAGGAGTCAGAGCCTTGATAGAGGAACTATATCACTATGGATGGGCTTTGAGGGCTTGTAGCCCACTCTCACTTTCTATTTTCTCTTGCTGTCCTCTGTATGCTTATAAAAATTTATCAGCCAATTCTCTGTTCCTGCCAACATCCATCCATGCCTTCCCTGCCACAAGGCCTCTATTGCTCTGAAATCATAAGCTACAATGAACCTCTTCCTTCCTTCCTTCCTTCCTTCCTTCCTTCCTTCCTTCCTTCCTTCCTTCCTCTCTCCCTCCCTCCTTCCTTTTCTTGCCTATCTATCTATCTATCTATCTATCTATCTATCTATCTATTTTTTTTCAAGACAGAGTTTGTCTTTGTAGCCTTGGCTATCCTAGACTCACTTTGTAGACTAGGCTGGCCTCGAATTCCCAGCAATCCACCTGCCTCTGCCTCCCCGAGTGCTGGGATTAAAAGCATGCTCCACCCCACCTAGGTGAACCCATCCTTTCTTAAGTTGCTTTTAGCCATGGTATTTTATCACAGCAAGAGGAGGTAACCTCATGCATCCAGCTGCCTCTCTGTTTTCACAGCTTTGCCCATCAACTGGCCAGCTGTCACTGCCACTGCTACTCTGCCCTTTCTGCTTTCTGGTTTCTTTGCCATCATCATAATTCTCTGGTGGTCTTCCTTCATGTTACCAGCTCCCCTCCTACCCCCCCCCCACCTCCACTGCTGAAAGGAGGCAAGAAAACACCACTCAGGAGAGTATAGGAGCTGGGGGACCTCGGGGAAACAGGACAGGGGAGGATCTCCCCCATGAGGCTCACTTTTATATGTCCTGAGAGGAGGTGTTGGGACCAACCACAGACTTTTGTTTGGATCAACCACTACTGTTTGGTTTTGTTCAATCATAGACAGCCATTTGGCCAATTGCTGTCCTGTTGCTGAGGACCAGTCACATCAATCCTTTTTCTAGGTCATCAGAAGAAGTACTCCTCAGTTGGCCAAAGAAGAAATAATGGCAGAGTCACCTAGAGTTCGTTGATGCTTGAGATTTCATAGTCTGGTACAGTTTGTTTTAAATAGCTCCGGATGAGTTGCACCTTTGGCATCAGGCAGTCACCTACAGTCTTTGCATAGCTGTCTCTAGCATGTACAGAATGTTGGATGGATGTATGGCTGTCTCTAGAATCTATAGAATGTTTAAGATGGCTTCATAGCCGTCTCTAGAATCTGTAGAATGTTTAAGATGGCTGCATAGCTGTCTCTAGTACCTACAGAATGTTTGCTGGGGTAAGGACAGTCAGGGTGTCTATTTGAATGACCATCCTTTTGATCTAAGCAGAAAGGAGAATCCAACAGCTCCTAACTAAGCAGTTAAGTCTCCACCTCTCAACGTGTCTCCTCATTCGTAGAAAAGTGACCTTCAGAAGGAGTATTTGAAATAGAAGTTTAGTATTATATTATTATTACTGACCAATTATTAATTGGCTAACCCAGTAATACTCATGTTCTTAATAGATTTAAATAGTGTTTAACACCTATACTGTTCCCCTGGGACATTTTGGTCCCTCTTCTTTGTTTCAAGTGGGGATAGAGAAAAGACCCCCCCAGGCAGTGTTCCATTAGCAAGTAAAAAATAATCTGAAGTTGCAAATAGACAATATATTTAGAATAGTGTCAGGCAAGAGGTCTTCGAGAGCCTACAAGGCATGGGAAATGATGAGCGTGGCCCTGGATTTGGGCGTTGGCAATCCCCCACCCATTTCTTCTCTCAGCTGGCCCTCTTAGGCACCACTCTGCTCTCCTTCATTCGCTACCCTGCAGGATATCTGTGAAATGGGTTTCAAGGTCTTCACATAAGCACTTCTGTCTCATGTGAGCAGATGAGGGTCAAAAAAGGACCTCCTGTCCACAGCAGGTGACCTTGTGACTAACATCCAGCATCTTTGTGCTATGGTCATTACTGTTGCTATGGTGTGTGAGGCACCAGGTATATCAGCAGAGAGGAAGCCAGACAACAGGAGAGAGATGTTGAAGCCATGTAGTGCCTGGAGCTTTGTTGTGGATTTCTCCTCTTTATACAGAGGTCCTGGTAAAGGCCATCCCATTTACCACCATGACTCCCTTTCCAAACCTCTCAGGGTGTTCAGTGAGCATCCGACTGCTAGTGTGTTTTCAGCTTAGCTTCTACAGCAATTGCCTTTTTCTGCTATTTCTTACTAATTGCAGATGATGGTAAGTTTCCTTCACCCATAGAAAAACCAAAAGGCATTAGCTGTCTCCATTACCATTCATGGGCCCCGTGTAGCTGAATGGGGAAATGACTGCTACAGCCAAATTGCTATTTTGAAAGAATGATTATGTATCCCTCGGGGATTTTTTAAAGTGTGTTTCTTGATAGCCTTACTGAGAACAGAAGGGATAGTACATTTCCCATCTAAATAGGTATGAAAAGCTCCTGGCAGAGGCATCCCTGAGGTTCAGCACTTGGAGGCGTTGCTACCTGGGCTTTGAAAACTAGTGCCTGACTGAAGACTGTAGAAGTAGGTCAGGTCCTAACATCCACTCTCAAGAGCCCTTTGTGTTTTTGTTTTATAAAGGAAATAAGGTAGATTTTGGCATTTCTATTGTGGATTTGTAAGTCATAGAGAAGTAGACTCCAATTTCCATTCATCACAGAACAACCACGTATTAGTTATCACAGAGAACAAGCTAGTTGGTATATCAGTGCTGTTTCATTGTCCCTTGCTTTCTTTGAGGGGTCATTTTGTACAAGTAGAAAACTGGATGACACTTACCTACTGACCTCTTTATGGTGAAGCAGAGCTGTCCAAATGCTGTGTAGGGGATCGTTCTGATTCTAAATCAGTTTGCAAAATAGAACAGATTACTTTATCTGTTCTATTTTAAAAACCATTTGTTTCCTTTGCAGCATTGTCTTCAGGCAAGAGAAAGAACAAGCATTTTATACCAAAATAAGATGTGTAATAGTAATAGTGATTCAACCTAGTATTTAAAATGAGAACATGGTGTTCTTGGGTTTTCCCATGGGGAGAAGGTAATGAAATAAATAGTCCCCAAACTTTACACCTGTTTGAGAAGCATGAAGGATTCCTCATTATTCCTAAGTGTTAGTGTTTTCACCTAAGGATCTTCTTAGGACTCAAACCTACCAGTAGAGCTGTAGTTAGGAAAGAGGTGGCTCTTCATTATGTTTAGTTAGTGTTAATGCCTTAGTGTGCTTGTCTCATGGAGGGAGGTAGAGGCAGATGAGCACTGGGACTCTACCTACAGTAAAATGATAAAGAAACTTTGAAGTAGAGGCTGTAACACATGGGAAGGTATGGTTCTAGTTCACTAATACCCCCTAATGTAGAGGAATTTTAATTTAGCAAATGGCACCTTTGGCAAGGAATCACATCAAAAGGCTTAGGACTTTTTGATCTGGCTATAATGCAGATATGCCTTTAGTATACACCTTTAATCCCTCTGGCTGGAAGATAGATATGACACACACTTAATCCCTCTAGCCAGAATTTAGAACACGTCTTTAATTCCTCAAAATGACATCTACTTGAGGGGCAGACAAAGTGAAACATCAGAGAAAGATTTGACAGAATGAGTCAGAAATAGGATACACCGAACCCTCGTGAGAACAGATGGGAAAGAGAAGCTACTTAAGAGCAGTACAGAGAGAGGGGGGAGGGAGGGAGGGAAAGAGAGAGAGAGAGGGAGAGGGAGAAGGGAGGGAGAGAGGGAGGGAGGGAGGGAGGGAGAGAGAGAGAGAGAGAGAGAGAGAGAGAGAGAGAGAGAGAGAGAGAGAGATGGAGACAGAGAGAGACAGGGGGAGGGAGAGGGAGGGAGAGGGAGAGGGAGGGAGAGGGAGGGAGGGAGAGAGAGAACGGTAGAGTTTGGGAAGATAATACAGTAGAGTTTGAAAGTGCAGTACAGTGTGGGGAAGTTTAATTAAGTGCAGTTGAATTCCTGCAGTTCAGTTGGTGGAGTTCAGAGGCAGTTTTTCCAAGCAGAGCAATTCAGTGAGAAGTGGAAAGAAGCCAGTTTTAATAAGTCAGCTTGGAGTAGAGTTTTGAGTCAGAACAGACGAGTTGAACCAGCCAGGTAGAGTTCAGAAAGAACTGGAAAGGGTAATCCTATTTAGCAGTAAGTCTCAGAGGCTGGAAGCATTATAGGCCTAGATTAGCAGATGGAAGCTGGAAGTTGAAGGCTTCAAGGTCTGGGCTGGTAGATTAGATTTTATGAAGACTAGAAGCTTCCATGCCTATGCCTAGGAATAGTTAGATAGAAGCAATTCAGGCTCAGCTACACATTCATAAATCTTGGCTATGGCTCTCATCTCATCCCATCATCTGAGGAAATAAAAACAACATTTATACCCTAAAATAAAAAGAAGGGTTCCTTTCTCATGTGTGGCATAAAGGTTACTTCAAGCATCTTTGCTTGAGGGGAGTTTGTCTGCAAAATGGTAGATGGTAAAAGAAACCCTAATTTAGTGCCATTAGAGGTTTTAAAAACCCACAGAAAATATATAATTCACTTATTTAAAAATCAAATAAAAATGAGTTAAACTTTGCTTCTGTCCCTTTTTTCCTTTTTTTTCTTCTTGCTCTTCCAATCTTTGATCCCTGAGAAAACAAGTGATTGCTAGTGCTTCAGGCTTCTTTGTGGATAGTAGCACTTATGTCTAGGTTCATGCTTATACTCACAGCTGCTTAATCAATTTTTTAAAAAATCTTGTGTCAAGAAGATTCTCGAAGGAATATCTTTTTTTAAAAAAAAGAGTATACCATGGTCAGGTCCCTTAATTTTTAGACCCTAGTATTGATTATCTACGGTCTCTCAAAGCATTTCCTCACTCCCTCTTCTGTTTATTTATTCATTGCTTTCCCTCTTCTACCTAACAAGTTTTTCATTCATTTTTATTTTTTGCCCTGCATTGTGCAAGCCTTGAATTATTTATGCCATTACTTCTCCAGCTGCTGTCAGTCATTTTCATACTCAACCCAAAACATTGGTACCTAAGATTAGGCCGTACTTTATAGGTTAATATATGTATAGCAAATAAAAATCTCCTTTCATAATTACAAAAGATAACTGTGTATCATAATTAAAGAAATAGAGTTGGTTCCCTGAAAAATGCAGGGGATTGAATATCTGCCGTCTATGAACTGGGGCAATGTTTTGGGGAAAAATAAATATCTGCTATTGCTGGAAAGTACATTTGACTCATTTATTTTAGTGACATAAATGTGCAAAGATGGAGTGAACTGATAGTTTTAATGTAAACTCAAGAATTCTTCCATTGTTGGGAATTTACCATGATACAAAAATGTAATTTCTATGCAGGTACAAGTGCTTTCCATACAAAAGATGGGTTGATTTTAAAAATCACTTTGAATATCTTATAAAATAATATTGTATAAGTAAAGAATAAAATATCCATACCTTGTAATGTTCTAGGCAAAATACTTAGATATATTTAAGCTAATATGGAAACATGTAGATTACATAAGATAAAAAGCGTGAGAGTGAAAATGAGAATGCAACTTACCCATATTTGTAGGATGCAGCAAAAGCAGTACTAAGGGGGAAATTCATAGCATTGAATATTTTTTTAAAGAACAGTAGGATCCAAATCAATCCCCCTAAGCCTCCACCTTAGTAAAGAAGAAAGAGAAGAGCTGACTTACTTAAAAGCCAACAGAAGAAAGGAATAATAGATATCAAGAAAATTGAAAGTGTCAACCCATTAGGAAAAATATTGAGAACATAATCTGATTCATTGACAAAATCAAAAGCACCCATGAGATTTTAGTCAGACTATAAAGAAAATGGAGAATATTAAAAAATTCTAATATCAGAACCGGAAGAGGGGACATTAGTATAGATCCCACAGTCAGCCACAGGGAAATATGAAAATACCACGAACTATTCTTTGCCCATATATCTTTAAAAACCCATGCATGCTCTTTGGTTGGTGCTTCCATCTCTGTAATCCCCCATGGACCCTGGTCAGATCTGTTAGTCTTCTTGTCGCATTCTTGTCCCTTCCAGGTCCTTCCTCCCTAACTCCTGCCGCCCAGTCTTCCACAGGAGACCCCAAGCTCTGCCTAATGGTGGGCTGTGAGTCTCAGCACATGATTTGATCGGCTGCTGGGTGGGGCCTCTCAGAGGACTGTTACGCTAGGCTCCTGTCTGTAAACATAGCCAAGTATCTGTAACGTGTCAGGGGTTGGGTCTCAGGTTGAGCCAGGCATTGATTAGACAATTTCCCCAATCTCTTTATCTCCGCATATATTGTAGACAGGGTAAATTTGGGGGTCGAAGGTTTTGTAGTTGGATTGGTGTTCCCCTCCCATCACTGTAGGTTCTGCCTGGCTAGAAGGTGTTCTCCTCAGTCTCCATGCTCCCCGCTGCTAGGAGGCTCAGCTAGAGACATCCCCATATCCTTCCTGTAGCCTACCCTGTAGCAGGTCTTCAGCTTGCCTCAGGGATGACCCTGCCTTTACTTTCCTTTTCACTCCAAGTCCTATCACCTCACCGCCCCACTCTCCCCACAACTCATACCTGACTGATTCCCCTCCCCATACACTCTCCTACCCAGGTCCCTATCTTTATCCATTTCTGTTGTCTATTCTATTTCCTTATCAGAGTGAGAATCAAGGAGGGACCTCCTTGTTACTTAGCTTCTTTGGGTCTGTGAGTTGTAGTATGCTTACCTTGTAATATATGGCAAATATCTGCTCATAAGTAAGTAAATACCATGTGTGTCTTTCTGGGTCTGGGTTACCTCACTCAGGATGATTGTTTCTAGTTTCATCCATTTGCCTGCAAATTTCAAGATTTCCTTGTTTTTAATCGCTGAGTAGTATTCCATTGTGTAAATGTACACAGTTTCTTTATTCACTCTTTGGTGGAGGGATATCTAAGGTTGTTTCCATATTCTAGCTATTATGAATAAGGCTGCTATGAACATAGCTGAGCAAATGTCCTTGTTGTATGGCAGAGCATCTTTTGGGTATATGCATAGGAGTGGTACACCTGGGTTTTAAGGTAACACCATTCCCAACTTTCTGAGGAAAAACCAGATTGATTTCCAAAGTGGTTGTACAAGTTTGCACTCTCTCCAGCAATGGAGGAGTGTTCCCCTTTCTCCACATCCTTGCCAGCATGTGCTGTCACTTGAGTTTTTGATCTTAGCCAAACAGAAATAGGTAAAAGATAGAATGTCAGAGTTGTTTTGATTTGCAATTCTAAGGACATTGAACATTTAAGTGTTTCTCAGCCATTCGCTATTCTTCTGTTGAGAGTTGTCTGTTTAGCACTGCACCCCATTTTAATTGGATTATTTGCCTTGTTAATGTTTAATTTCTTGAGTTCTTTTTTTTTTTTCCCCGGTGGATAGTGAGACTTCTTTTATTGGACATATTGCCGGAACACTGTGGCCTATGTGCAGCTCCCAGCTGCCTGGATGGACTGGGCTTGCGTCGGCATCTGCTAACCCCAAGACAGGCTCACGGTGGGAACTGCGCCGCCCCCTACTGCCCAGAGAAACCGGAAGCCTGGGTTCTCTGGCTTTGTAATGTTCGTTGAAGTCCAACCTGAAGCTGAGAAACCGGAGACTTTCATCAGAGCTGGTCGTCAGCAGCACCAGAAACTGCTGCACAACGCCCTGGTAAAAGTGCGTCAATATTCGCAACTGTGAACACAATTTGGGTATGGAGTCCTGGAATTCTCGGATCCTCCTATTTTCCTCCTCTTCCTCTGCCGCCGTCACTCCCCACTGGCCCTCGAGTTCACACTGTTTCTTCTTCTCTTCAAACTGCAGCCGCCTCTGTAGCTCCTCCAGAGCAGCTCTGTACATGGCATCTTGGGCATTCTGAAGTTCAATCATCTGATCGAACACAGCTCTGAGTTGATTTAAAAGTACCCTGGAGTCACTGTCCAGGAGACAGCGGGAGGTGATGGTATCCAGGAATGCCTCATGTGCTGCAATAATGTGGTCCAAGTCCTGGGCCTGTTGCACTCTGTTCCAAAGCTCATCCCAAGAGCACTCAAGGACCTCGAAGGTCATGTAGTACTGCATCTGATGGATGGAGTGCACCATCTCAGAGGCCAGGATGTGGCACTGGTGAAGTACCCCGGAGAACTCTGGCATGTTCCTCAGGAGTTTCGCATTGCACATGTGTCCTTTCCGTATGTCAGTGAGGATGTACTCCATGCGCTTGGCCCTCCACAGGAAGTTGAACACTCTCAGGTAGTGGATCATGTATTCTCACGTGAACACGGTAGCCATTGGTCCATTGACGTGGTAATCCAGGCTGAAGACATCCCATCCAGTGTCACCTGGAGAGACCTCCAGTAGCCTCACGTCTAGCCTCTTGAGGATCTCTGGGCTATCAAACTGGGCATTCGTGTCTATTACAGCATTTTCAAGAATCCCCGTCAATTTATGCTGATATAAAGTCGTTGCTGGGCGAACAAGTTCTGGCTTTAGCAAATCCATCAGGTGCCGTATGAAGTCTCCCTGGCTGAGAAGCAGGTAGCGCCGCATGGCCTGCATTTGCTCCAGCAGACTGTACTTTTTATTGAGCACATCTAACAGATATTTGCTGGTCTCAAAATAAGCAGCATCAATTTTCCCTTGAATTGTGTTTTCCAAGTCTGTGAATGAATCTGCAGCATCACGGGGAGACTCTGCAGACTTGGTCACAGCTATCATTTTTGTGGTAGGTGTCTGATCGTGACAAACTTGATGCAAGAAATTTATTGACTTTCCTATCAAAAGGACCTTCCTGGACTGGTCCATTGTAATGAAGGAAGGGATCATCGATTTCCTCAGTGTGTACTTGTCATGCCACAGCCGGTCGGTTTTAACAGTTGGATCCGATGCCACAAAAAATTCATGGTATGTGTCTTCCAGCTCCCCATCATAGATCCATCGGTAGAGGAAGCTCAGGACAGGGTGAGACACTAAGCTCAGAATGTGCTGCACCAGGGACTTCATGTAGGGATCCCCTGTCTTTGTATAGGCATGGACAGCAGAGGCCAGCTCACCCCCTTTCAGTCCTTGGCAGTAGTCGACCAGTGCAGCAAGGGTCTTCAGCCTTATTTTGGGGTCATATGTCCAAACCAGGAGGCGCCACAGAGTGAGGCTGCTCTCTAGTCCCAGAGTCACACCTTGATCATCTTCTAACTGCAGCTGGGAGTGCAGGCCAGAGAGGAGCCGGTTTACTCTTTGAGCTCTTGGTGCAAGGCGGCACAGAAACTCTGACCTACAAGTCCAAATGAGCGGTCCAGACTCCTCTGGTCGACATATTTTCTGATTTTATTGTGTAACCATCTCAGCTCAGCAAGCCGGACTGCCGTGTCCCTCAAAGATTTATTTAAGTTTGCCTTCCCTTCCACTTTGTAGCAGTTGTCCGTGCTGCTCATTTTGATGTACTTGCCATCGATGCCCTGGAACACATAGAAAATGTCCCTCACAAGAGCCGCTTCGGTGACCTCCAACGAGCCACTTGAATCCCCTTCTCTCCTTAACCTTGTCATGTTTCGAGAAAGAGCACTGGGGAGGTAGCGGTTTATGAAGAAGGCTGATTTGCAGTCAGAGTCCATGCAAGACAAGGCCCCAACTGCGGTCGAAGGCCATCCCCAACTCCTGGAGCTTGATGAGGCTGTCCAGGGAGGAAAGGCTGCACAGGTGTGGGGCCACTGAGGCCACACATGCCGATGCTGCTGATTCCGCTGCTGAGGAAAGGTAAAAGCCTAGACTGTGAAAGGCCAGTGGTTGCAAGGACTAGGGCGGGCAGATGGGTGAATATGTGGAGCACAGAATGTTTTTCATGTGGTTAAAACAAATCTGTATTATACATTAGTAGTGGGTACACTTTATTCTGTTCACTTAAAATGTCAGAGTGGATAGTGTCAAGAGTGGATCTTAAAGCAAACTGGGTAATCCTGGTTTTGATATGTTTAGTATTCTTTGTTGCACAAATGTTTTCTGACAGGAGATGCTGAGGATGGTGGAGGCTACATATGTTTAGTGATGGGCATGTGTGGAAAACCTCTGTGCCCTTGGCTCCGTTTCCTTATGAGCTTAAAGCCGCTCTAAGAAGTAAAGTCTATTTTAAAAGCCTCTGTGCAAGGAAAGTAATTTTGTGTACCTTAGAAAGGAACAGAATTACATTATATCCCAAAGTACATAGCTAATATGTTAATGCGCAATGATAGAACCAATGGTTGGATAAATGGACAATTGTTTTAAAAATTAATGTTTTCCCCTTGGGAAGAATTCCATGAGTGTGTGTGGATACTGACTTCTCTAAGACACTGAGCTCATTTCCTTCACCTTGAGTGTTGAACTTAGTGACCTGTTTATGAAGAGTGGAGAGGAAAGATACTAACTTTAAGGTGGAGAATTCTGATCAACATTACCTTAGCTGGCAAGAATGTGCACCACTAGTAAAAGCCATGTTGATAGTGTGCATTTTCTGATGTGATGGGCGTACTGGTCTCATTTACTCCTAGAATCCCATAACTCTAATGAAATAATGAGGGGCAGCATACCAAATGTGTGACCAATATTCTTTAAAACTGTATGTACAATGAAAAAGACACAAAGCAGATGCCACTATAAAGAGATATGATAGCTAAATTCACTGTGAATTTTGGAACAGCCAAGAGGACATTATTGAATAAAATAATGACTTGATGGCTGTGGTTCTGTGGACAGTAAAATGCACTGTAGTATTAATTTCTGAATGTTGATAAATGTGCTATGACTGTGTATAATAGTAGCAGTCTGGAGAAAGGATATGTGTTTCCTGTAAGTTGTTTCATAAATCTAATGCTGTTAACATTGTATCCAAATAAGGCAAAAGAAAAAATATAATAATATTCACATACATAGAAATTTCTGGAAAACCAGATGAGAAATTGTTGATTTTTTTTTAACCTCTGATAAATATGACTAGGTGGTGGAATGGAAAAAATGATGGAAAGGCATTGAAATTGGGACTTTCTTTTTATTTTATGGCTTCCTTGCCTATTGGAGTTTTAAAAAGCTTGTTCATCTTTCAAAATAGTTGTTTGTTTTTTTATTTGTGTGTGTTTGACTTTTATGAGTCTCCTGTGATTATCAAACCACTCTCTCATCTTACAACAGTCTCAACTCATTTTTCCCAGAGAACAAAGTACTTCATTAAATCATGTGAGCACACAATGCCAGGTGAACTGAGTGCTTTCCCCTGCCCAAAAGTATGCCTTTCACTCTGTATTGAACTCTAATGCTGTGTCGCCTCAGGAATATATACAAACACACACATATAAGAATATATACACAGACATATATATGTACATATATGAATACATATATAATACATATAAGAATATATATATGTATTGATATATATACACAGTACATAGAATACATATATACATGTAAGAATACATATACATATATATGAATATTCTTAGTTTTGGGGGAGAGCCTTCAAATCTTACATCTGTAAGAAATTTAGCCATGTTCTTTGCTAGAGAAGTGTCTTAGTCAAAACACTTATACTCTGTTCCTAGTCTCCTCTTTGAAAATCAAACTCAATTTTATATTAAGGTTGGCTCACATAGATTACTGTTGTTATATGAAGACGATCTGGCTCACACCAGCATCGTTTGATAAATTGGTTTGGAGGAGGGTGCTGTCTTTGGGAGAACTACTTCCAATTAATTGCATAGACAAAGAAGAAAATGGTGTTGATTAGAGGGTTTTAAACTTCTAACTACCTAAAGTAAAACTTAAAGTTAATAATGAAGACCAAAGTCACGTGATACAATTTTATCAGAAATAAAGGTCAAAGCTAATCTGTCTTTCTTAAAATGTAGCAGAGTGTAATGTTCAAATACTTTATGATGGAGTCAAAGATTATTGAGTATGTTTACATTAAAAAACAATACACACATTATCTAAAGCCTGGGCTTGGGTCAAGGATGGAAGTATACTTAATTAGAAGTTGTTATAGACTAAAGGGAGCAGAGCAATGCTGTCTGTGTTGGCAGTGGTTATCTTTTTATGGGTTACGGGACATGAAAACAGAAAATTATGCCGATGTGTGGCTAAAATCAGCAAATTGTGGATTTGGTTCTGAAGTACATGTCTCAAAGCTCTCAGAGGTTATTCTTTTAACAACAACAACATTATTATTATTATTATTATTATTATTATTATTATTATTATTATTATTATTATTATTATTTACTACTACTACTGCTGCTGCTGCTATTACTATGTGTGCATATGTATGTGTGTGCATGTGCATGTGTGCGTGTGTGTGTGTGTGTGTGTGTGTATGTTGGGATATACATTGCAGTGGCAGACATGTGGTAGTCAGAGGACAACTTGCAGGAGCCAGTTTTCTTTCTACCATGGGTTTCGGGGATCAAACTCAGGTTGTTAGGCCTGATGACCAGTGGTTTTACCCTGAGCTATCTGCTTAATCCAAAGACAGAGATTTTTCTTTTCTCTTTAATAATAACTTTAAAAACTTTTTAATTAAAATATAGCTTATAATTTCTTCCCTTCCCTTTCCTACCTCCAACCCCTCCTGTGTCCTTCCCTCAGACCCTTCTATGTCCCCTCCTCTTTAAAATGTATAAATGTATAGCCTTTTCTACACACACACACACACACACACACACACACACACACACACACACACACCAAATTATATACAGATGCATAAATACACAAATAAACCAGCTGGGTCCACCTCATGTTGCTTGCATGTATATGAGTTGGGAGCACTTGGTATAACTAATTAGGAGGTTCATTCCTTGGGAAGATAATCTTCTTGTCTCAAGAGCAAGTGTCTCCTAGGAGTGGTGGGAGGCTGCATCCATGAGATTGCAGCAACATGGCTGCCTAACAAGAACCCAACCATGACAAGAATAACAGACATGCTAACATGGAAAGGGAACTCTCAGGGGGCCCAGACAGTGGCTATTTCCTTTAAAAAAAAATAAGGAAATTTGTTGGGCCTGTCATATTTTCTCCATAACTCCATGTTTCCATTTTGCTTCTGTTTAATGGCTTGGGTTGATTTTTCTTTTGATAATTGGTTTCATTGCATGTTTTAAAGAGTGTCTCTTGTTTTAGCGTCTTGGGTTCTCTAATCCGTTCTGAGAATTTCCATTGCACCCATAAATGACTAATGAAATGATAGATATGGTTGGGTTAAGTCTCTGATTTTATGATTGTGCGTCTTAAAAATTATTTATTTATTCACTTTATATCCGGGCTGCAGCCTCATCCCTCCTCACCTCCCAGCCCTACCCTCCCTCCCTCTCCACACTCCCCTCCCCTCTTCCTCAGAGGAGGGGAGCCCCTCCCAGCTCATCAAGTCATATCAGGACTTGAATGTGTCCTCTTCCCCTGTGGCCTGACAAGGCAGTCCTGCCAGGGGTAGTGATTGAAAAGCTGGCAAGAGAGTCCGTGTCAGAGAGAGCCCCTGCTCCCCTTACTAGGTGATCCACATGAATCCTGAGCTGGCCTTTAGCTACATCTGTGTAGGGGGCTTAGGTCCAGTCCATGCAAGGTCCTTTGGTTGGTACCTCAGTCTCAGCAGGCCCCTCTGGCTCTGTTGGTCTTTTTCTGAGGTTCCTGTCACCTCCAGGTCCTTTTCTCCTTCCCCCCACTTTTCCACAAGGCTTCCTACCCATTGCCTGATGTTTGGCTGTGAGTCTCGGCATCTCTTTTGAGGCACTGCTGGGTGAAGCCTCTCAGAGAACAATTCTGCTTGACTCCCGTCTGCGAGCATCGCAGAGTATCATTAACAGTGTCAGGGGTTGTTACTCTTCCCTGGGGTGGGTCGTGGGTTGGGCCAGACATTGGTTGGACCTTCCTTCAATGTCAGCCGTATCTGCTCTATACTTATTGTTGTACAACTTGTAGGCAGGGTGAATTTGGGGTCAAAATTTTTGTGGGTGGATTAGCATTCCCCTCCCTCTACCTGGGGACTTGTCTAGTTAGGGGATGTCCTCCTCAGTCTCTTAAGGCCCTTGATACTAGGAGTCTCTATTAGAGTCCCTCTCATATCCCCTTGGGAGCCTACCATGATTGTCACAGAGATGCCCCAGGTCCACAGTTTCTCTTTTCTCTACAGGCCTTTTGTTTTCCTACTCTCCCCAGGTCTGCTCTTCCTTCTCATATCTCTCTGTGTTTCCTCTCCTACTATGTTTCCTCTCTTCAAGCACTGCCTCTGTCTTTTCTACTTCCTCTTCCAAGGGAGATTTAAATATTCTTCCCAGGATCCTCCTTGTTACTTATCATCTTTGGGCCTGTGCATTTTAGTATGTTTATCCTGTACTACACGGCCCAAATCCACTTATAAGTGAGTACATACCATGTGTGTCTTTCTGGGTATGGGTAACCTCACTCAGAATGATGTTATCCTTTTTTGCTTTTCTTTTTCTTTCCCTTTGTTTCCTTTTGGATACTAAAATTATGAATGTCAGTTGTGTTTCATATACACTTCACCTCTAACTTTAGGCGTTACGACATATTCTTAACTGTTCAAAGTCTACAACTTAGAATCACTATTCTGCTGCTTCGTGTAATTATACAAAGGAATACTTTATGTAGCAATTCATCTTCCTCTCTTTGTAAATCAGTTATCACATGTATTAACAGGCCTTGTGAGACCCTAGATTTTTTGTGAACTCATTAATTTTAAAAGGGAGGGAGAGACTTTTGTATTTACCTCAAGCTATTTTTAAAAAAATGTTTATTTTTGTTCATGTGTGCGTGTATATGTCTGTGTGAGTATATGAAATGCACATGTGAGCAGCAACGGAGACCACCCAGAGGAGGGCATCAGATCTCTTCTCTGAAGTTATGGGTGGTTGAGAAGCCACCTACCATAGGGACTGGTCTTCTGCCACCCACCATGATTGCTTGTCCTCTGGAAGAACAGAAAATGCTCTCAATTGCTGAGCAATCTCTGCAGCCCCAATATTTATTACTTTTGACATTTCGTACTTCTTCCTGTAAGTTGGTTTCTATTTGGTACTATTTTTTTCTAGCTATAGGATTCCTTTAGCTCTTACTGTAATTCATATCAGTGAGAATTGTATTACTTTATACCACACTGTCTTTATTTTCTTCAGCTCTTATTATAGTTCAGATCAGTGAGAACTGTTTATTACATCGCAAAGTCCTTATCTTCTTCCTCCTTGAAAGAACGTTTCACTGGATACACAATACAAAGTTTGTACTTTGAGTTTGTTTTGTTTCTTAGTTCTTCCCGAAGATGTTCTACCCTCTCTGGCTTTTGAAAAGCTGAATGATAAATCAGTATGTGTGAATCATTGCTCTCTGGTGTGTCAGGTGCTTGATTCCTTTTATAATGTTTATATTCTCTCTATTAGCAATTTCATTATGTGAAGACTATGTATAGTTTCCCTGTGGCAATTCACTAAGCCTTTGTACAGATTTAAATCTTTTGCCAAATGGAAAAATTTGTAGCCATTCTGCCTTTAAATAGTGTTCATGGTCACCCTCCCTTTCCCCCTCTGAGGCTTCAGGAACATACATTATTCTCTATGCCCAAGGATTCGTGAAGCTCTTTCCCATTTCCCCTGACCCCCTCTGTCTTTTCCTACCCTCTCCCTTCTTAGATTGGGTCATTTCTATTTAACCTGCCTTTGCCTGTACTGACTTTTCTATATTTCGGATCCTATGTAATAAATTTTAAATTTTAGGTGTTGTATTATTTGTGTATAAAATTCTATTTATTGCTTTTTTTTTATAGTTTCTATTTATCAGTAGAAAATTGTCATCTCCCTCCCTTGTCCATTTCCTTTAAGGGTGTGGCCCTAGTAGACCAACCATATTCCAGTGGTGGCCACATAGCCAAGTGTATATGGGCAGCACCAATCGGGCTTGATGGGCTTAAAGGAAATGAGGACCACAAAGTTGGGTGAGTGAGGAAGGGGGATGGTGGGAGGAGTTGGGGGAAGGAGCAAATATGATCAAAATATATTATATGAATATTCTCAAATGATAAGACATGTCTTGCTCATTTCATTAAGGAGAGTGTCTTTGTACAAGAAATTTCAGATTATGAAATCTGAACATTATATTTTATTGTACATTAATTTTTATGTATATGAATGTGGTACACATGTCAGGGATGTTCCAGTGCATGTCTCTGTGTATATATGAGGCCGGAGGAGAACTTCAATTGTCCCTTTCTATCACTGTCTGCGTTTTCCTCTTGAGAAGGAATCTCTCCTTGAACCTGGAGTTAGGTTGGCCACTAACATGCCAGCCTCAGTGATCCTTCTGTCTCCTAGCCCTCTTTCCACACAGTGCTGGGGTTTTAGGTGTACCTGACCACGCCTGACTTTTTTTTTTTTCTCATTGGACTGTAGAGATTTGAACTCAGGTCTTTAGGCCTTTGCAGCAAGAACTCTTACTTGTTCAACTCTCCCTTTCTTGTAACTGTGGCTTTCTCTCAATCTGTTCTTTAGCCATGAAAGACTTGCTTTTTCTATCCATTACCTATATGGCATTGACTTTGACCTGGCTGTAGGCAAAGGCATACAAAGATGTTAGCTCACCATATTAAAGCTATAGCCAACCCTATCAAATCTCAGCTTCTTTTCAAGATTTTACTGCTTTCCCTAGTACCTTTGGCTACTTGATTTTTGTTTGTAAAAATCACTGTATTAAGCAATTGAGTTTTGTTTCTACAAAGCATTGCTCTTACTTTGTAGTTGACCCATTGAAGGCTAGAGTGTGACATTATTTTTTGTGTGGTTGTTTTGTAAGTGATAAAGTAGTTTAAAATAAAATCCAGTACTAACCCAACTACAAATTGTAAGTGGAAAAGCAGTTTAAAATAAAAGTAGATACTAACTTAGCAACAAAGTCTTTAGTCTACAATAATGACATGCCTGCAAGAGGTGTTTTTTTTTTCTTTTTCTTTCGAGACAGGGTCTCTCTGTGTAGCCTTGGCTGGCCTTGAACTCATAGTGATCCACCTGCCTCTGCTTCCTGAGTGCTGGGATTAAAGGCATGCACTACCATGCCCTGTCACCTGCAAGAGGTATAAGTGTGATAGTGGCACAAAGCTTATGAGAATAACCAACAAATACATGATTTGAATTTAAGGCCCACTCCATAGATGGGACCTGTCTCTGACACTGCTTGGGTGGCCAGGAACCTAAGACCAGATAGGCTAGACACCTAAGGGAAAACCAAATACTACTGTTATGCTAAAAAAAAACCATAGCTATAAATGATTCTGCTATACCCATAGATCAGTGTCTTGCTCAACGATTATCAGAGAATCTTCCTCCTGCATAGTTGGGAACAAATACAGAGTCCCATAGCCAGTGTGCTGAGGGTAAGAGATCTTGGAACACTCAGTCCTAAATGGAACATCTCAGGGCAGAGGACAGACTTTCCTGAGGGTCCTTGAAGAGGGTTCTAATTCAAGAAGTGTTCACTTAGGCTGGAAGTGGGTCTTCCAGGAGCTTTCAACTTCCAAAGATCATTTTGGATAAAGATTCATATACCAGGCTGTAAAGCTTGGAGAAAGCAACTTGAAAGACATGGATCCAGTGATGGCACTGGGAATGATAATCAATGGAGATGTGCCATATGTCAAAATAAGTATTTATGAAATGAATACAAGAACCTCCGGCTTATGCTTCTATACGAAGAAAAACTATAAACAAAAAAGTAATTATATGTAACTAAGGTTCAGCATGCATGCGCTCTTCCTCAGATGCGGAAGGAGGGGTGTACTTCAGAGAAGGGGAAGTTGGATCTCTTGATCTTTTCTGAGACATAGAAGCTTCCAAGTCTGCTCTTTGTCCCTTGTCTTTAGGAACAATTGCCCCGTGATAGGCCAGGAATCTAGGTGACCAAAAAAAAAGGAAACTATAGAAATGGCAGTCAGTTCTAGACCCTGGACCACAGCTTCAGCACAGTTCATTAATCATTGACAAGCACAAAACAGAGTTACTGGTGATGTGTGAGACTAAATTATTACAGCTTGGATGTCCTTGTAGCCAGTGAGCTAGGAGAAGGAAAATTGATCTGCATGCATTCTTTAACTGGACCAGCAGGTTTTTCTGTGTTTGGCATCTCTAATGGTAGGATGTGGCAACCTGTGCAAAGGTCTTTGACAGGCTCCAGGAATGCTCTGGGCTCTGATTCTTCAGGCTCTCCAGCCAAGCCAACTTGGAGGGTCTGGAGTTTTACTGGGAACCAGGGACTTCCTTGGGGTCAAAGAAGCTTTTTGCAAGGGCTCACAATGGAGTCTTTCCTTGACAGGCCTCCATGTTTTTATGCAGTCTGATGTTTTAGTTGGCCCAGAGTCGCTTTGGCTAGGGTGACTGCCTTTTCTTTAGGTTGTTTTCTGGAGAACAAAGTCAGCCATTCAGCTCCCTTTATAGAAGTTCCATCAGGCCCTGGCTGTGCTGAGCCCCCGAAGTCTCTGTAGCTCTCCCAGAATTCTCTCTGTAGGAGTTTATGGTTAGAATGGAAAAGGATGTGTTGTGCTTTCTACTAGTGTGAGATTGTATATCTGATGCAGTTAGGTGCCACTTCTTTAAAAAGAATTTAGTAGAAATCCCCTAGGATGACACTTCCTAAATGAACTGCTTCCCATCTTAAAAAAAAAAAAAAAAAAATATATATATATATATATATATATATATATATATATATATATATATATATATATTGGCTAACATGTAAAGAAATGGGTTTCATTGTGACATTTTTATATATCTATGTAAATATACTTTGTTCTTATTTCCCCTGACACGTATATTAAATCTAGATTCTGCATTTGAGAGAAAGCAAAATACCCATCTAAGTCCAGGTTGCTGTTTTAACAGAATGATCTCCTGTTTCATTCATCTTCTTAGGAACACCATAATCTCACTGTTAACGTCAGATTAAACTTCCACTGTGTGTGTGTGTCTAACTCATTTTCTATAGCCATTCATCTGTTGAACACCTAGGTTGCTTCCTATATCTTGATTAGTATGAAAGGTGCCACAGCAACCACGTGTGCAGCAGTGACCCCGAATTATGCTAACTCTAAGGTCCTCTGACTTTAAGGTGTACACATAGGAGTGTTACAGCTGGATCATAAAACAGTCATGTTTTTAATATCTGGGGAAGCTACCAAACTGATCTCCATAGTGGCTGCACTAGTTTACGTTTCCATTAGGAGTGAGGGCCGCTCTTTCCCCACATTCTCACCAGTATTTGTTGTCACTTGTTTTCTTGGCACTAGCCATTTTTTATTTGATGAATCACAAAGCAGTTTTAATTTCCATTCCTGATAGCTCAAGGTATTAAATGGGTGTTAAATGTGTTTATTGGATATTGTATTCTTTTGAGACTATTCTATTTAAATTCATTATTATCCAATTTATTGATTGGAGAATTTTTTGGCTTTTAACTATCACAGTATTTTATATGTATATACATATATTAATTAAGTGATAGCTCCGTGTTTGATATATAGTTGAAGGTGATTTTTTCCCATTCTGTGGCCTTCAACTCTATTTCCTTTGATATACACAACCTTTTAATTTCAAGAAATCCTGTTTGTCCATTCCTGTGGGTATTTCCTGTGCCACTGGAGCCCTTTGCAGAAAAAATCTTTTGCCTATAAAACGCATATTTTAGCCGGGCATTGTGGCACATGCCTTTAATCCCAGCACTCAGGAGGCAGAAGCAGGTGGATCGTTATGAGTTCAAGGCCAGCCTGGTCTACAAAGCGAGTCCAGAACAGCCAAGGCTACACAGAGAAACCCTGTCTTTAAAAACCAAAAATAATAAATAAAATAAAATAAAACCCCTCATATATTAGCTTTCCCTCAGAGGTTCAACATTTCAAGTCTTACCTAAAATCCTTGGTTAAAAATTTATTTTTAAGTTTGAATTTTTAAATGGATGTGTTTATACAGATTAAGAGGGGTATCTCTGATTTCCTATTCTCACATGGAAACCCAGTTTTCCCAGCACCAAAGATGCTGTCTTTTTCTCGCAACGTATGTGAGAGACGAGGTGGCTGCAGATGTGTTTGTTTCTGGGCCTTCTAGTTCATTGGTGTACACTTTATTTTTGTGCTAGTAACATGTCTGTAGTATATTTTGAGATAAGGTATTTTGACTCCTCAAGAATTGTTTCTGTTTAGCATTGGTTTGGCTATTAGGGGGTCTTTCATATAATTTTAAGGGGGATTATTTTCTAGTTTTGTGAACCTTGCTATTTTGATGGCGATTACATTGACTCTTAAATTGCTATTAATAATGTATCAGTTTTGTAGCAGCTCTGCCTAGCCATGTGCAGGAACATATTTCCGTATTTTAGTGTCTTCTTCAATTTCTTTCATTGGAGTTATAAAGTTTTCATTCTAGAAATCTTTCACTTTAATTAGGTTTATTCTTAGGTATTCCCAGGAAGCTATTATGAATATGATTGTTTTCTTGATTTTCTTCTTGTCAAGTTCATTGCTGGCACATAGAAAACCCACTAATATTTGTATATTGATTATATATCCTGCTACTTTGCTGAAAGTAGAGGGTCATGGCATATGCAAATAGGAATGTTTTAACGTCTTCATTTTCCATGTGTATTCATCCCTGGGATAAAACCAAATTAATCATCGTGTGCAGTCTTTATGTGTTCATGAATTCAGTTTTTAAATATCTTATTGGGAAATTTTAGATCTATGTCCAACAGGGAAATGGGTCTGTGCTTTTTCTTTGTTTTTTGTAGATGTTGTTTCCTTATCTGGTTTTGATGTCAGAATGAATTGGATAATATTCTTTCTATTTTATGGAATAGTTTGAAGAGCATTGTTGATAATGACAAACGATTTGGTAGAAATCAGAATGAATCTATTTTTGTTGAGAGGCTTTTTATTACTGTTTTAATCTCTTCACTTGTTATGAAGATGTTTACATTGTTAATATCATCTTAGTTTAATTTTGGTAGGTTCTATGTATGTAAGAATTTATCCATTTCTTCTACAGATTCCAGTTTTTTAAAATCAATCTATACTTTTATTTTATTTTTTAATATATTTTATTAATTTATTTATATTATATCTCAATTGTCATCCCATCCCTTGTATCCTCTCATTCCTTCCTCCCTCCCTCCCATTTTCCCCTTACTCCCCTCCCCTATGACTGTGACTGAGGGGGACCTCCTCCCCCTCTATATGCTCATAGGGTATCAGGTCTCTTCTTGGTAGCCTGCTATCCTTCCTCTGAGTGCCACCAGGCCTCCCCATTGAGGGGACATGGTCAAATATAGGACACCAGAGTTTGTGTGAAAGTCAGACCTCACTCTCCACTCAACTGTGGAGAATGTCCTGTCCATTGGCTAGATCTAGGTAGGGGTTCGAAGTGTACTGCATATATTGTCCTTGGCTGGTGCCATAGTTTGAGCAGGACCCCTGAGCCCAGATCTGCCCATCATAATGTTCTTCTTGTAGTTTTCTAGGACCTTCTGGATCCTTCTATTTCCCCATTCTCCCATGCTGCTCTCATCTAGAGTCCCAATAGGATGTCCTCCTCTCTGTCCCACTTAAAGAAATGCTCAACCCCCTTAATTATCAGGGAAATGCAAATCAAAACAACTTTGAGATTCCATCTTACACCTATCAGAATGGCTAAGATAAAAAATTCAAGCAACATCACATGCTGGCAAGGTTGTGGAGAAAGAGGAATACTCCTTCATTGCTGGTGGGAATGCAAACTTGTACAGCCACTTTGGAAATCTATCTGGTGCTATCTCAGAAAACTGGGAATAAGGCTTCCTCAAGACCCAGCTATTCCACTCCTTGGAATATACACAGAAGATGCTCCAGCACACAATAAGAGCATTTCCTCAACCATGTTCATAGCAGCCTTATTCATAATAGCCAGAACCTGGAAACAGCGTAAATGTCCCTCAGTAGAAGAATGGATAAAGAAACTGTGATACATTTATACTATGGAATACTACTCAGCTATTAAAACCAAGGAATTCCCGAAATTTTGTGGACAGATGGATTGAACTAGAAATGATCATAATGAGTGAGTTAACCCAGAAGCAGATAGAATCAAATGGTGTATACTCACTTGTATCTGGACACTAGCCCAAGGGGCATGTCCCATGAAAGTTTTCACTTACCAGATTCCAGGTTTTTGAAATACAGATTTTTTCAAACTATTCCCTAATGATCTTCTGGCTTTCAGTGTACTCTGTTGTAACATCTTCTTTTCACTGATAATTTATTAATTTGGTTCTTCTTTGATTTGGTCAGACTAGCTAGAAAAATACGTCAGTGTTCATTTTCCCAAAGAACCAACTTTTTGATGCTTTCGTGGTCTTAGTCTCCATATCCTTACTTTCTGTGCTGATGTTTATTATTTCTTGCCATCTCCTGCTTTGGGACTTGGCTTGTCCTTGTTTTTGTAAGAACAAAAAGTGTATCATTAAGTTATTTATTTGAGAGATTACAATGTATTGTTAAGTTATTTATTTTAGGCCTTAAGGAGCATCATTAAGTTATTTATTTGAGACCTCCCTGTTAGTTTAAGTTCTCTTGACTATAACCTTTCCTCTTAGAACTGATTTATCTGTATCTCAAATGTTCTTGTATTTAATTTTAGGAATTAAACATTTTCTTTCTAGTTTTTTTAGTTGTCCACTGTATATTCATTAGTGTATTTATTAGTCATTAAGTATTTGTGTGAAAGGGAGGATTCTCTTTCTTTCTTTCTTTCTTCTTTTCTTTCTTTCTTTCTTTCTTTCTTTCTTCTTTTGCTATTGATTGACTTCTAATTTTATTCCACTATGATCTGATAAGATACAAGAAATTATTTAGATTCTTTTGTATTTTAAGAATTTCTTTGAGCTAGAATATGATCTAGTTTAAGGACAATTCTGTCGGTTGCTAAGAAGAAAGTGTACGTTATGTCTATTGAATTTGAATATTCTGTATACATCTGTCAGGTCCACTTGATCCATGATGTGGTTTATGCACTCTGAGCTGACTTTTAGTTTGGATGGCAATCTGAAGATGAAAATGGGTTACTGATGTCACTCATCATTGTTGCTTCAGGGTTTAAGTTTTTATGCCCACTGGTGTTTGTTTTATGAAACGGAGGACACTATTGCTCAGTGTAGATATATTTATAATTTACATATCTTCTTGATTAGTTTTTCCCCTTTATTAGTATGGAGTGGCTCTTTATCTCTTCTGACTAATTTCGGAAGTTGGAATCTCTTAGAAATCAGAATAGCTATCTTGTTTTCAACTTGTGCTTGATGTATAGGTTGATTTCTGTTCTTTGACTATAAATTTGTAGGTGTCTTTGACAGTGAGACATGCACTTGGAGATAACAGATAGGTGGACCTAGTTTTTTTTTTTTTCTTCCTCTCTTTTTAATTTTTTTTTTTTACTATCCCAACAGCAGTTTCCCCCTCCTTTCTTCCCAGTCCCTTCCCCTGACCTCCCTCTACCCCCTTCCCCTCCATCCACTTCTCCTCCTTAGTTTCTCTTCAGCAAAGGGCAGACCTCTCCTGGATATCAACCAAGCATGGCATATCAAGTTACAGCAAAGCTAGGCCCCGCCCCGCCCACCATTAAGGCTGGATGAGGCAACCCAGTATAATGGAAAGGGCCCCCAAACAGGCAAAAGAGTCAGAGACAGCCCCTGTTCCCGTTGTTAGAAGTCCCACAGGAAAAACCAAGTTACACAACTGCATCTAGGTTTTTTTAGTCAAGTTAGGTAATCTTTTTTTTTCTCTTTCTATTTAACTTATTCTTCTCTCATACGTTACATTCTAACTGCAGTTTCCCCTCCCTCCGCTCTTCTCAGTCCCACTCCCTACCTCCCCTCTCTCCCAGATCCACCCTTCCTCCTCTACTTCCCTGCAGAAAAGAGCAGGCCTTCCAGAGAAATCAAGCAGTAGGCTTCCTGCCTGCAGAACTGCACCCCCCCCTCAGTTTGGTTCCTAAAGACCCAATCTGCTGCTATCTCTTCTACCCCTCCCTCATGCCTCAACCCTGAGCCACTGCTGCCTGCTCCCCACCCCCAACTCAGAAGGACATCTCCGGCTTAGTCTGTATGTCTTTATTTGTGTCTTGAGATGACTTATATTTGTTGTTGGACAAGGCTTGCTACTTCCCGAAATGTTGGTTGGGTTATTGTTTGTCCTTTAATTTCTCCCCCCCCAACCCACCCCCCCCCCACCTTTTTTTTTTAATTGGGGCTTTGCTGGCTTTTAGTGTTGAACATGATATTTCCTTTTTAGTTCTCTTTGTAAGTGGTTCCTCTCCTGAAATTTATTCTTCCCCAGGTTCCTGTGATTGAGACTGTTTCTTCTCCTCCTGTGTGTACAGTATTGGTTTACGGATCTTCTGCAGCCTATTTTGGCAGTTATGAACTGCTTTTAGTTTGTGCTTATCTTAGGATGTCCTTGTTTGTCTGTGAACCTTAGAAGGTGGGTCTGTGTTCTGCTGGACCTAAGCATTGTGCTAGCACGTATTTACTTTAAGGGACTGCAATGAGAACCCCACACTTTTGTGGCTTTGAAGGTAGATGGCAGAGCTAATGCTACCTCGTTGCTTCTGACTTTGTGGGTGAGTTGGGATTTCCCCCTCACAGCCCGTGCTGTTGTTTCATTGCTGCCTATGATATGATGTAGAGAGCATCTGCTCTGGTCATGTCGATCTGGGGTTCTAAATACGCATGTGATGTATTTTAAATGTCAGTCTTTCTCTATATTTGGGAAATTGTCTGCTGTTACTTCACTAAGTAGACTCTCTACTTAGCTTTGGGCTTGGCTCTTTCTCTCCCATGGAGTGTTAGGTTGGGCCTTTTGGTCATGCTCTTAGAGTTCCTGTGTGTTGTGACCATGCTTGTTCATTTACCCATTTTCTTTATTGGTGTTTGATGTAGCACTTCTTGGCCTCTTCCTCCATCCTTGATATTCTTTTGTTTGTTTTGTTTTTTTCTGTTTAGTCATTGGCCAATGCTTTCCACTGTATATTTTTCTTTGATTTGTTGTGATTTTATTGCCAACGTTTTTGGCTTGTTTTCCTCCCCAAACCTAAAAATATTCAACCTTCTTGATAAACTAACTCATCTAATTGACCTGTTCATCCATACTACCAATTTTCTAATCCATTCTGTTGACTGTCTCCTCCAGCTGCTGGCTTTCCTTTCCATATCCTACATTTTTATTACTTCGTTCATCTGCCCATTTGTATCCTCTTGAGGTTACTGATTTTGTTAGTATATTTTGGAGATTATTCATCTAGCTTTTCATCATTTCTAGTTCTGAATTTAGTAATTGGGGAATTGTGGTCTTCTGAAGGAGTCGTGTTTTTTTTTTTTTAATTACCAGTATTATTAGTATTATCAGTATGCCCAGCTAGCAATCAATCAAGACGGTGACACTTGTTATATTTTAAAATAGCCTTAGTTAACCTGGGGCAGGGCAGACATCAATCCTCTAAAGTACTTCCTACAGTGGGACAGGTGTCCCATACCTGCCCCAATCCCGTTCCATCTGCTCCTAATAACTTCTATCAAGCTACCTCCCATCCATAATCCCAAATACTTGCTAATGTTCTTCATCTGGGCTGAATTCTCTATCCATAGCGGCCACATGTTCCTCCTCCATCTAACCTTCCTCTCCTCCTCTGGTCTTTCTCCTTCCTACTCATGGCAGTCTTTCTTCTTCTTCCCAGAATTCCTCTCTCTCCTTCTTGGGACCCTTAGCCACACCTCTATCTCCTCTGCCCTACCCAAGTGGGATGGCTTTTTATTAATCAGAAGGTGGGTCACAGAGATGGCAAGCCTTAATTAGCATCCAAATACATCAGACCATCCCCAACAATGTTGCCTTGCTTTTTTACTTTTTTGTTGTTGTTGTTGTTTTTCCATCCTGTGATTTCCACATCTGTTGGTTTGAATATTTTTCTTCTGGTATTATTTAAAAGACTTCTTGACAATCGACTCACACTTGAAGGCTCTAACCCCAGCACTATGGGATGAGGCTTCTGTTTCCTACTCCCTTACCAGGAAGATTTGTGCTCTTTTGGATGTCTTCTCTTTGGCCTATTCCATTTTTTGTTTGTTTGTTGGTGCTTTTCAACAGTCCTCTCATTATTTCCGTGGATTTCCACCTCTTTCCTTCTTTTTTCCTGTCTTTGAAAATAAGATTTTCTGTTTTCTCACTCCTTTCTTTACTGGGTCACACAGAGGCAGCTAGATCAACATCTTCCCTTGATTTTATACTTTCTGGTCCTTCAGGCTTTAAGCAGAACTAAGCCATCATAGTTTTGGGATAACGAGTGCTGTTATCTCTACAGGGCCTTGGATGCTCACTGGGATGCAAGGACTTTGACTAAGACTGAGACCTTCCTGGCCACAGGAAACATATAGAATTCAAAAGCTCTCTTTCCTGGACCCTCGTGCCTGTGAGCTTCACTGTGTTGTGTCTTAGAACCAATGCAGAGATGGAGGGTTTTTATCACCACTGTCCCCACTAATGCTGAAAATTATGAACTCAATCCAGGAACTTCTGTGGTTTTTTTTTTCCACTGCTGTATTTACTTTGCCTCAGAACCTCTTCTCTCTGCCTCTTCTTCTGACTTTAGAGCCCATTCCTATTTCTCTTCTGTGCAGACAGACAGCTTCAATAAAAGGGCTTTTCTCTTGATACAAACATGTTTCGATGAGGAAAATTGTCCACAGCTACTCTGGAAGATTGTTATCCAAAGCGACAAGAAAGTAAAAACTGTGGTTTGTTCTAGATTACTTTGTGCAATGTGAGAAATATAAAGATATTTCTGGCATTGAGAATGGAGTACAAGCAACATGGCAAACACTGCTGTGGGATAGAAATTGCCACACGTCTTCTAAAGGGCAATGTGGAAAAATACTGGAGAAACCTTAAAATTTGCAAAGCTATAAATTCTCCTTCTAGAAATGTATCTAAAATAAAACTAAAGGAATCAACAAACACTTATTCACAATGAGTTTATTACAATTAATACAACCTAGTTTTTCCAAATGGTCATTGATAAGTGCTAGGTTGAATCACATGAGATCACTTAGAGCTGACAGATGTTGAACTATATAACATTTTTATATGCTCCAATGAAATAAGTTAGGATGTGGATGCTATCACTTCTGTGCAGGCTTAAAGCCATATTTTAAAGATTAAAATACAATATAGAGAAGATAGTATGTAAAATTAAGCATACAGCATCAAATTTCAATTTACTTTTGAGAAAGTACATGTCTGTGTATGTACACACATACATACATGATCAAAAGTGACATCCTGGAAACATTCATAACGGCATTAGTTCTCCAAGTGGCTGGGTTCCTAATTGTTATTTTCAGCTTATCTTTGTATTTTCCCGTCTTTCCCAAAACTGTTTGGTCTTACTGTGTAGTGCTCTGTTTTTCTCCCTGACGTCACAGAGTAAACGCACCCTCCACGTGGCTGCATGGTCTCCAAATCATTTTGATGGTGTCACAACCATCTATACAGCAGAATTACATCATCAGACACAGCAGAATTGCATCATCAGTTCCTTATGTATCCCTCAGCAGAGTGCAGCTTAGAGCTGAGCTTTCCTTCTGTCTCTTTTGTTTTCGTCCCCTTCTCTCCCAAAGTGAGTACCACGAGACTGTCTGATAGCTTTTTATCATTTCCACTAAAAAAAAAAATCTATCCTGAGGCTGCAGCTTGCCGATGGAAACCTCGCTTCCCCCAGTGCCCAGCCCAGGGGCACAACTTAATGCTCCTTTACTCCTAAACCCTGGAGAAAAGCTCAGCAGATTCAGTGAAAATATTGCTTGTCTTTTAGCACATGTAACCTTCCAGGTTTTACCCTTCCTCTTTGTTCAGGAAGACCTTGGTTGACATAAATCTACCCAGGAACCCATGGCTGAGGGTTCAGGGTCAGACTGGTTTATGCTCGGAGCAGTGGATCTAGGTAAATTCTGCTGGCAAAATGTGGAGCAGAGGCATATTAGGGATACTTCCCCCGTCCTTCTGAAAGGGCTGGTGTCTGGAGCCCTAGCAAGCCTCAGAAGCTTTGACCTGACTTTAAACTGGTCTTGCATCTTGTTTTGTTTGAAAACAGAGGGTTTGGAGCAGTCAGAGGATAGTGTGTGTGTGTGTGTGTGTGTGTGTGTGTGTGTGTGTATGTGTGTTTGTGTGTGTGACCACTAGGAAGTAAACTGTCTCCAAGGCTCACAGCTGGTTGACTTCATGTGAGCTGGGCATCCACAGAGTACGTGACCCAGCTGGGAAGCAAGGCCAGGTCAGCTGCAGGAGAGCTTGGACAGTGGGATGCCCTCTTGGGCGTAGTGACACCTGGACAGTCAAGTTTTGGATAGACGTGCAACCGTTTTCTCCTTCATTGTCAACATTTATTGGGCCTCTGCAAGGCATTTGGTGATGGGTTGCACCTGGAATTAGCAGGTGGATAAGATTTTGTTGTTGTTGTTGTTGTTGTTTTGAAAGTACTCTCACAGTTGGCCAGGGCAGGTTAGGAAGTGGACATTGTAAAAGATAACAAAGTCAGAGGAGAACTGCTGAAAAGAAGTTTTAGTAGGAGAGGAGGTAAGAATATGAGAGGGTAATGGGTATAAAAAATACCTAAAATTCAGTATATAAATTATGAAATTGACAGGTTTTTTTTTAAAGACACAAGAGAAGGTGACATAAAAGAAATAAAGAGCAAGTTGTGGGGACACAGAGAATAAGAGGGTTGGGGAGATTTCCTCAGGAGACGAGGCTGAGCTGGTGCTGAAGGCAGAGCAGTATGCTGCTGCTTCCTCTGCTTGAGGGACGAGAAGAGCATCGCCTTTCATTGAAGGGCAGCTGCACCTGCCAGGTGAGGGCTGACCAAGGCTCCTTCATGAAAAGTTGGCAAATGCTATTGATGACCATGTTTTTTTATTGGTGCTGCCTTTTGACCATTGGTGAGCATTTCCTGTGCCAGTGTAGTGCAGGGCACTGGCTTACACAGGTGGATGTGAGAGATGAGGGGGTCCCTGCCCAGTAGAAGGTCACTCTCAGTTGTAACCTTGGGAGGACAGTCACCAAAGTAAAACCAAGCCCAAAACTGCATGCAGAACTGGGCTTTTACACAAGCTGGCTTCTCCCACTGCCTATATAGCCGCTTATCTCCATATATACGGGATATAACCCATAGCATACATAGCATGTATTACTATAGTTTTGAAGATTTATTTTTATTTATACACACCTGCATGCATGTGTGTGTGTGAGTGTGTGTGCATGTGCGTTTGCGTGTGTGTGTCTATATGTGCATGCGTGCGAGTGTGTGTGCGCGCGAGTGTGTGTGTGTGTAGTGTATGTGAGCATGTGTACTGCAGTGTGCAGGTACCTATAGTGGCCAGAGGAGGGCATTGGATCCCTGGATCTGGAGCTACAGGCAGTTGTGCACTGCCTGTCGTAGGTCATGGCATGCAAACTCTAATCCCCTGTAAGATCAAATGTTCTTAACTGCTGACTTATTTCTCTGGATCCTTCACTTTTTAATAATTATAGACATTTATGTGTGTGCAGTAAATGCAACACATGTGTGGAGGTCAGAGGGCAAGCTGGGGGTGGGGGATCTTTCCTCTTATTCTACCCGTCTATTTTTGGTTGTGCACCTAGCCTTAATGCTGAGCCATCTCTCCAACTGCTCTCCTTTTATGAGGTAGATTCTGGGGATTAACTCAGATCATCAGGTTTGGCAGCAAGCCTCTTGACCCACTGAGTCGTTTCACCAGCTCTAAATTATTGTTTTTAATCAATAACAATAGATTTTTAGCTAGCTTTAATTTTTTTTCTGCTATACACAATTTTAGAGCAAATATTCTACTATGTATATTTCAACTATATGCCCCAATGGATTCCGAACAGAGTTGCTGCTTTAAGTGATATGAAGGGACCCAGGTCATTTCTCCTGATAGACAAGTTCTCCACCACTTGGCTATACTTCTAATTCTTGGCTTTTTGAGGCAGGTCTTACTATAGCTAGCCTCAAATTCATGAACTTCACGTCTTAGCTTCCTGACTGCTAGATTTACAGGTGCTGACACACCTGCCTCTATTTAATTGTTTTATGTAGTAATAACTTGCTATTTATAATGCTGAAATGAGCGCGCTTATCACTTAAATATCAAACAATCTCTGAAACGCATCATCATTCTTTGTTCCACTTGGTGTTGTTCACGCGCATCATGTTTGCTGAGTCAGCAGTCTTCCTTGGGTGAATTTTTCACGCTCTTCTCCTTTCCTTACTTTGAAGGTTGTGTCCCCGTGTGACCTTTCCTTTATGAAAATATGGTTTTGAAATAACTACTAAACAGGGAATAGAAATATAATTTATATAATTGCCAGGCAATTTTGGTGTTCTCAAGCATGACCAGAGGACCAGAAAAGTTAATAAGTGAGGGATTGTTTAATTACTTAACTAATAATGATTTTTCCAGGAACAGAATCGTTTGGTTTTGGACCTGGACGTTTTCTATTGAGTTGATTAGAAATAACCCACGAAAGGGGGAGAGCTGCACTAAAGGTCATTGTGTTGGGGTCACCATTATTATGGATTCCACTGTGGGATTTTACAAAAACATTGATCGAGATATTGACCAGCTGGATATTTTAGTGCAGCCTCTCTCTTAGCATGAGTGGGTCAAATATTGGGTGAAAAGAATCAATCATCAATTTGTTGTTTTCAAATGCAGCTCTCCAAACAGCATCCCTTGTTTATGCAGTGCTTGTATTGCATTTCAGTTACAAACTTCATAGAAGGTATTTTTCAAAACCTTGGTCATATATTAAATCTGAGTTAAATTTTTTTTCTAACGCATAGATACTATTCTCATTTGGACATTTTCCTCATCCTCTTTCTCTGCTTGCTTTCTTTCCCTTCCTCTGTCTTTCTCTTTCTCTCTTCCTCCCTTCTTCTCTTTCTTTTCCTCTTTTCCTCCATTCCACTCTCTCCCACAACTCTCCCCTTCTTACTTCCCCTTTCACCACCCTCTCCCTTTCTCTCCCCCCTTCCTTCTATCACAGGGACTAGGACATTTGTAATTCAGTATGAGCTGAAAAGAAGTAAATGTTTAGAAATATGTATCTTCTCAAGTGGGAAGAAGGATGTCTCCATCCCCGGACCAGGGCCTTGTGGCCACATTACAGTCAGCTGAGGGCCTTGGCGATGGGTTTTTAGGCCCATCCTCAAGGGTCCTGATGTAATGGTCCTTCAGGCACCTTGAGGACATGCATATCTTGTAGGTTCCTGTGTGCTGCTGGTGATGAGGGTGCTGAAACACAAACAAGATGTCTCAACACTTCGTTTCTTCAGGTGATCCTATACTCTGTTTCTCCATAACCCTGTGTTCAGTCAGTCTGTATATTACACCATATAGGTGGGGCCCTATAAATGTTGCTGACTTTGTTGACTTCTTCACACTACTGTTGAGCAAATTCCTTTTACCCCATACGTGAATGATAAGAACTGTTTCTTTGTTGTCTCCTCCAACCCCCCGCAGTTTGCCTAGTAATGCTTTAAATCCACTTACTATGATGTAATCGCCTAACACTAACAGCTGTTCACTCTTGTATTGCTTTCTTTACAAAATAAATTTATCTTTATCATCCTGCACAAAACTCAAGAACAAGTAGATCAACATAAAACTGGATACACCAAACCTAATAGAAGGGGAATAGCATTGAATGCATTGGTACAGAAGATAATTTCCTAAACAGAACACCAACAGCTTAGGTATAACAATCAATAAATGGAAACCCCATGAAACAGAAAATACTTCTGCAAGGCAAAGGACACTATCAATAGAACAAAGTAGCAGCCTACAGATTGGGAAAAGACCCCCACAACCCCAAAATCCGACAGAGGGCTCATATCTGAAATTTCCACTCGTTTATAACTCACGTCAGAAATGGTCTCAAGGAAGCCTTCCCTGGACCCTCTGCCCAGCTAGATTATCTTCTGGCTTATATAACCACAGTACCTACATTTAACTGAGTTTATTTTCCATTTATCAATACTCCATGCAGGGGTTTCTTCCATTAAAATGGCAGAAACTGTAACTTATGCATCTTCCTAGCACAACCACTGGGTGAGTTATGTAATGTCTTACGTGATGGACTGTACTAAGTGGTGATACTGATAGGCAGCGGGGCATGTGCACAAGGCCATACAGTCAGCATATTTCCTAAGCACCACTATGGATTGAATGAATCTGTTCTCCTTATGTGCCCAGTTCATCGTTTGACATTGTAACTCCCAGTACTTTTTGAGTGTGACTATAATTGGACATGGGGCCATTAAAGGGGTAGTTACAAGGACCATTAGTGTGAGCGTGCTTTTAATATGATGGCTGTCTTGTACCATCACGAGAAGGCGTAGACATATGCAAGCTAAGGAGAAAGATCTCAGAAGACATCAGCCCTTCTGAAACTTCCATCTCTCAGACTTCTTAGCTTCCAGAACTGTGAAGGTACACTTCTGTTGTTTAAGCCCCCCCTAGCCTGTGGCATTTTGTCATGGTAACTCACACGCACCACTTCTGCATTAAGTGTTATTCTAAGTCCAGTGGGTATTTATTTACATAGATGCCCTGGGCGGGCCCTGTCCTCAAGAAGTTTGCGGTCTTCTGAGTGTCTCTTTGATGGTGACTCAGGTCTGCACAAGCAAGGGGCTCTGCCTGAAGGGCTGTCAGTAAGCCAGTCAACACCTGAAAGATCAGAGTGGAAGCTGTTTGACGTGCACAGTGAGATGAAGTGATGAGATGATTCCAGATCAACAGAATCAAGGATGGGCAAGTCCTTGGGAGTGCTAAAATGGGAGAGGAGCGTTTAGGACAAGGTACGTGGAGACGCTGTTGGGAAGTCTTCTGAGAAAGTGCGGTAAGGTGGGACTCAGAAGAGGAGCAAGTCCTTCCCAGATAGTCTCTACCCATAGAGAGAGCTCAGAAGTTGATGCCTTAGTTATTTTTCCATTGTTGGGATAAGAGACTGTGACCATGCAACCTACAGAAGAAAGAGTTTATTGGGGGATTATGGTCCAGAGGGTTAGCCCAGGACTACTGTGGGAGAGCGTGGCAGCAGAAAGACAGGCTTAGTGCTGCTGGAGCAGTAGCTGAGAGCTCACATCTTGATACTGGATCACAAAGCAGAGAGAGCTGACTGAGCTGGGGGCAGGCTTTTGAAACCTCAAAGCCTGAACTCTGGTGACATGCCTCCTCCAGCAAGGCTAAGGCTCCTAGTTTTCCTGAAACAGTTTAACCAACGGAGGACCAAGCATTCAAACATGAGGGCATGGGGGGGCATTCTCATTCAAAACACCACAGCTAATATTTCAAAGGGGTACATATTTCAGGGAAGGGGTAGTGTTAACAAAGAGGCAGAGGAGCTCTTTGGGTTGCAGAGGAGGTGGTAGCAGTCTTATCGATGAGAAAATAATGAAGGTGATCAACAGTAATTGTACTATGTCTCTGTGTTTCATATGTGCCGAACACTGTGCGTCAATGCCTTATTAACAATTACCTCATTTCGTCTTTTAAGCAGGTCTTGGTATATAGCTGTTATAGAGTGCTTTTAGGGTGGGTTTAGTCACCAGTACCTCACAAATATATTTAAAGTAGAACTACATGTGGTGTGTGTGTGTGTGTGTGTGTGTGTGTGTGTGTGTGTGTGTGTGTGTGTTTAGAAACAGAGAGGGAAAGTAGAAAGAAGGGAGGGAGGGAGAGAGAAAGAGAGCAGAGAAGGCGATTGATGGCCTTATGTGTCCCAAACTGGCCATATTGTTGAGTATGACTATGGTCTTCGATCCTCCTGCCTTTGTCTTTCAAATGCTGGGATTAAAATCCTATTTACCATGCCTAGTTTTTGCGGTGGTGAGATCAAATCCAGGGCTTCCTCTATGCCAGGTAAGCAACCTACCAAACTGAAGAAGCATTATTTTTTTTTTATCTATATGTTATAGCCCATGTGTCAATGCTTTTTGGCTGCGATGGCTCTCTCTTTGAGAACAAAAGTGAAAACAAATGAAAGAAGAGATGGCACCTACCCAAGAATTAAGAATGAGCAATGTATATCTTTTAGTAATAATACAATCACCATTCAAAGCATGACCTGGTGGCCGTTTTGAAGCGTAGCGTGTGTCAGCAGATTGTAAACCGGATTGCCCATAGGAATCCTCCAGAGAACAGGAAACGTTTCCTTGCCCAGATTTCACACCATACCCTTTTCTAGAAACTTCTCTTCCCCAGGCTCTCCCTCCCTTCTGTCTTCCTGACACAGATACTCTTAACTTTAGCTTGCCCCACCTCTTCCATTTTCACTGCAGCTCCTTTTATATTCTTTTGCAGATTTTTTTCCATATCAGGCTCTTAACAATGTAGCATCCAGTATGATTTTCTTCTGGGAGCAAACGTACAGCTCATCCCTTCCTTAGTGTTATTAGATTTAGAAGGAAGTCATAGACTCCTCTGAACATTCTCCCAGTTCCTGAGCATATGTGGAATGTCATTTTCCTTGTTCAGTCTCTCTCTTCCTTTCCTTCCCTTCTTCTCCACCCATCTATCTGCTGATCCATCTGTCCAACCATAGCACTAACAGGCTTCCATAGCTCTGGTGTGCACTGTAAATATTTCACCCCCTTACTAATTTACCGATGCCTCTGCTTACTTGTTCCAGCTCAAATCTACTGTGAACTTGTCTTTATCCACTTGCTTTCATCCACTGAATATCCCAAGGGAACCAAACCTGCTTCTTCTTTCTTGGCTTATCCCTAGTGGAATGTAGTCTCATCCAAAGTAGAGACTGTACCCCCTTTCCCCTAAAGAAGACACAGTAGTTCTTCTTCTAAAAGAAAAGCTAAATCCTTGCATAGTTCCTCAGACAGACAGAGCATGTCAGCTCTGCCTTCAGTGTGCACTATAAATTAAGATAGAAAACGCAGCTGGCAGTGCAAGAGCGGTGTGCTTTTCTCATGCCCACTGAGGCTGGATACCGCCAGATGCTCTGCATCAGTGGGAGGGGCATGGGCAGGGTACGCGGGTCGGATCTGAGAGCCCTTGTCTCTGGTTTGTGGCACTGTGCATCTGCCTGAATGACTCATCTCACTCCATTTTGTACTTTCCTGCAGGCAGTACAATCAATTCCCTTAACAGTGGTTCTTAGACACATTACCCAGGATTACACAAAAGCTGAACATATAAGTAGACTCAAGAAAAATGTAAGTGCATTTCGGTGAGGCAGGTGTAATGTTGGTGTTTTGGAAGGGAAGGTCGGCTGTATCCTCTCTACCTCTGAACCTTCGGCCTAAAGCACCCCTGACTTAGCGAATGTTCTCTCGGCCCCATTCTCAGACACAGTCCGCTGAATCTCTTGTGTGTCACAAGGTCATCGGTAAACACTGAGGTTATTGATTTCATATGCATCTGGAAGTGTTTGAGCCTGAGACATTTTGGGGGTCAGTAAGTGACTGTTGTTCATGTGGCTACTGAATTGCTAACAAGAAGTGGGGCTTCAGAGAGGCCTGGAGGTATGTCATGTTCTGATGATCCTTAAATTATTGGCCAAATGTATTATGAAGCAGATTTCAAATCAGAGTTGTTTAGATGCCTAATAAGCCACCAAGCAAAGACCCTGTGCTTGATTTTAGTTATTTATTTAAAAATATTTATATTTTTGTATTTTTATTTTATTTTTTAAAGATTTATTTATTTATTATGTTTACCATGTTCTGCTTGCATGTATGTCTGCAGGCCCAAAGAGAGAACCAGATCTCACTATAGATGGTTGTGAGCCACCATGTGCTTGCTGAGAATTGAACTCAGGACCTTTAGAAGAGCAGCCACTGCTCTTAACCTCTGAGCCATCTCTCCAGCCTGCGGTTGATTTTGTTAATGGCGTCCAGAAAGCCACACAAGAGAAACTGAGGGCACGTTCTGAAGAATATACTTAAGAGTCTGTGGCTAAGACAGTTGTCCAAAAAAGATTCTGTCTGCAAGAAGGGCACAGACACTCTTTGCTACCAAAGCACCTCAATGCTGTCTTTCTGGTAAAGGAAAGAAGACAGCTTATAATTTCTCTTAAGGTGTATTGATTTTGGCCTTGTTATCTTATTTTTTTAGAAGCATTACAGACACTGCAAATAACTTCTGCAGAGTAAAGAATGACAGGCCAATTAGCTGCCAAATCAAGGATGAGAAGACAGAGGGACATATGTACTGGAAAGTTCCACTTACCTGAACAGCCAGGGTCCAAGGAAAGTTGACATTTAGGAACGGGTAAACACAACGTTTTCTTTCTGCCTTTTGTAACTTAGCAACGGAAAGAACAAGCTTAAAGAAGTCCAGCTCCAAATAGATAATAGCAACTTCCTGTTGCTTAAAAAAAAAAAAAAGATAATAAGTCTGCTCACCAGAGGAACAAAAGTCCAGCAGTAACAATAAACAGAAGAGAGGAAATGGGCATTAGAGACTTGGGGCTCCAAATCCTGACAGTCCCATGCTAAGGATTCTTGTGTGACTGTGAGCCACAGATGATTCCTTTGGCCATCCGAGAGCAGCAGATGATGAAGACACATGCATGAAATATAGCGTCACCATACCCAATGCTCATGAACCGCCTCGACCCAACACTAAGCTGAAAAGCAGTTTAAATAACCTTCAACCCCAGAATTACCAAATGGGTGGAGGGGCGTATGAGGCTGCCTCATGGGAGGAAGCATTCAAATAGTGGATTTAGTTACATAGAAAACAGTTCTTCATATTCCCTGAAATTAGAGACGCGGAATGCTAATTCTTTAAGGAAATCAACCGAAAGTCAGGAATGGCAAATATCATTAAGGATGTTCAATTTAATTTATTGCTTGTGAATGCTAACGTAATTGAACGGACATAGGCTACAGAATTGGGCATTTTCCTCCGTGTGTCTGTAGCCCAGCCCCTTGTTTTATTGGAGTGAGCCATAGCACTGCACGGGCTGAGTGCATCCAAAGCCAGAGTGAACAGGGGTGTGTGCTCACTGGCAGACACAGCCTGCTGCAGCATTGGAATTCGTTCTTATGTGTTCTGGCTGACAAACATGTCATGCTTTTCTTTTCGCCCCCCTAGATCTAGGATAAGCCATGATTAAAAAAAATGCCCAGTCTGAGCTTTTTGTTGTAAGTAGAAAGTGAAAATGAGGGCATCTTAAAAGTGGACACAAACACATTTTGAAAAAGACACTATGGCTTAATGGAGTGTGGAGGTGGGGGGCGGGGCAGGAATTGATACTGTTGCTGGTAATTGTGGTCTGTGGAGAGAAGCAAGGCTAATGGTGATGGTTAGGGATGGCAGTTGGCTCCCCAGAATTCTGCTCATTTTCAGGCCTTTTCTAGTGCTTGTAACATCAAGCTTGGCTCCTTGGGAGTTTCTCCCTGTGTGGGCTTGGGAAAGGGGGTTGCAATGCAGGCTCCTGATGTGTGGATACAGGGTCCGTCAAGACAGTACTTGATGGCACAAATTCCCATGAGTTTTTCTGAATCGTTTTTATTTTTAACCACTTTATTGAGATTGACATACAACGACTGCACGTGTTCAAAAGTGCTGTTTTGATAGATGTTGACATAGTCATACACCAATGAAATTATTACCATAACCAAGATAGTGAACATAGCCATAGTCTAAGAGTTGAGATGGTTCTTTTTTTTTTTAAATCCATCTCTTCTTCTTGCTGTATTCTTCATCCCACATGTATATGTCAATGTACATTAGTTTGTTATTTTCTAAAATTTTATATAAAATGGAATCATATGCATCCCCCTTGTCTAGTTTATTTTTCCCAGCATAATTTTTTGAAATTCATCCATTTTGCTGTTTTATTGGGCTATCAATAGCCTTTTCCTTTTCATTGTGGTTATATTAAATTATATCAATATACCAAATTTTGCTTATCATTTTTATTGTAGATAATGTTTTCTGGCATGAATATACCAAACCTTATTTATTTACCGCGTTATAGATTTGGAGTTGTTTCTAGCTTGGAGCATTAACAAAGAAATGAAGAGTCTGGATATGTTCATATACAAGGAATTATATGGAAATTTTCTTTTTTTCATTCATGGTTAAGTGCCTGAGTGGGAGAGCCTGGTATGTAAGGTGTTAGTTAGTTTTTGTTTTTTGAGGTTATATTTTCCTCTCTTCTCTTCTCTTCTCTTCTCCTCTCCCCTCCTCTCCTCTCTTCTCTTCCCCCATCCCTTCCTCTTTCCCCTCCCCTCCCCTCCCCTCCTCTCCCCTCCCCTCCCCTCCCCTCCCCTCCCCTCCCCTCTCCTCCCCTCCCCTCCCCTCCCCTCCCCTCCCCTCCCCTCCCCTCCCCTCCCCTCCCCTCCCCTCCCCTCCCCTCCCCTCCCCTCTCCTCCCCTCCCCTCCCCTCCCCTCCCCTCCCCTCCCCTCCCCTCCCCTCCCCTCCCCTCCCCTCCCCTCCCCTCCCCTCCCCTCCCCTCCCCTCCCCTCCCCTCCCCTCCCCTCCCCTCTCCTCCCCTCCCCTCCCCTCCCCTCCCCTCCCCTCCCCTCCCCTCCCCTCTCCTCCCCTCCCCTCTCCTCCCCTCCCCTCCCCTCCCCTCCCCTCCCCTCCCCTCCCCTCCCCTCCCCTCCCCTCCCCTCCCCTCCCCTCTCCTCCCCTCCCCTCCCCTCCCCTCCCCTCCCCTCCCCTCCCCTCCCCTCTCCTCCCCTCCCCTCCCCTCTCCTCCCCTCCCCTCCCCTCTCCTCCCCTCCCCTCCCCTCCCCTCCTCTCTCCTCCCCTCCCCTCCCCTCCTCTCTCCCAGTCTCTTCCCCTCCCCTCTTCTCCCCTCCCCTCTCCCCTCCTCTCCTCTCCTCTTCTTTGTAAGTGTTTTGCCTGAATGTATATGTGTACGTTCCATGCATGTCTAGTGCCTGTCAAGGTGAGAGGACAAAGTCAGATCCCCTGGAGCTGGAGTTATGGATGGTTACGAGCTACCACATGAGTGTTGGGAACTGAATCTGGGCTCTATTCAAGAACAAGTATTCTTAACCTCTAGCATTTTATTTCTGTAAGATTTATTTTTATTGCTCTTATTTATGTGTACATGCGTGTGTGTGTGTGCGCACGCGCGTGCGTGCGTGTGTGCGTGTGTGTGTGTGTGCGTGTGCATGTGTGTGTGTGTGTGTGTGTGTGCGTGTGTGTGCACTAGTGCAGGAGTCCTTGGAGTGCAGAAGAGGCTGTCAAATCCCCTGGAGCTCCAGTTACAGGCAGCTGGCAGCTGCTTTATGCGGGTGCCAGGAACCAAACTGGGGTCCTCTAGAAGAGCAGCAAACACTTGTAACTGTGGAGCCTTCTTTCTAGAGCCCTTTGTTATATTTTATTTTCCTTGAGCTTAGGATATTTAAAACTTTCATTAAAGACTAATGTAGCTCAGGTTATGTCAAAACAAATCATCTCTCTTCCAAATAATTGGGGATTTTTTTAAATATCTTAATGACTTCTAGGTATGTTCAAGAATCTTGGTCGACTTAATTTCTTTTATATATGCTGGGACTTGTTTTACAGCATAGAATATGGTCTTTCTGGGTCAGTAGGCCACGTGCCCTTGAGAAGCACATGTGCTCTGCCACTCTTGGCTGAGTCGGGTCTATAAAGGTCGGCTAGGTCATTCCAATTGGTGGTCCTCCTCTGTGCTCTCTGACTGGCTGCCGCATTCCTCTATCAGTCACCAAAACCAGGGTGCTGCAAATCTCAAGTGTGAGAGTGGATTTGCCCATTTGTCCTCTTGGGATTGTTAGATTCTGATGTTAAGTGGATGCACATTAGGATTCTTGTCTTTGTAGAGATTTGACCCCTTTGTTATCTGTTGTTCCCTTTATTTCTTTTAATTTTTCTCATTAAGTTTACTTTTTCTGATACCAAAATTTCTCCAGATTTCTTCCTATTAAAAGTTTTCAGGCCAGCCAGGCATGGTGACACATGCCTGCAATCCCAGTATTCAGGGAGATAGAGCCAGGCAGATTGCTGTGAGTTCAAGGCCAGCCTGGTCTACAAAGTGAGTCCAGGACAGCCAAGGCTACATAGAGAAACCCTGTCTCAAAAAACCAAAAAAAAAAAAAAAAAAAAAAAAAAGTTAGGCAATATCCATTTTCAGCCTTTGTTTAAGCATATTAACTTATATTTAACATTGGCTAATCACATGGAGCTTAATTTGATCTTTATCTGGTTTGATAACATATCTTTAAGTGTATTTAAATGTATCAAAACAGCCATTTTTAAATTGATCTATTTTCGATCCTCCTAGTTATCTTACAGTGCTGGAATTAACAGCACCACCAGACAATCTCTCTCTTTTCGCTCTCTCCTTTTTGGTTGAATATATTTATTCATTTCTGCTCCTTGTTGCATCTTGACTGCTGGCTTGCTGTGTCACTCTCAAGAAACACTCTTAATTTAGAATTTCAAGGCATATCATTTAGTCATTTAGTCAGAGTTTAAATAATGTGATATCTTATCAGCCATATGCGGTCTTAGTAGCAATATTTTCCCAACCCCTTCTTACTGTCATTATTATTATTGGCTTTACTTTTATATTTATATACCTTAATCACACAAACTAGGGTCACTATTTTCCTATACTAATAATTACACATCAGAAGAGAACATTCTGTTCACATCATGTCTCCTGGTTCCACTCTCTCTATTTGTGTGGCTCTGGCTTTCCCATGGCCAATCCAAGTTCTCTCACCTGAAAATCTCCCTTTTACACATCCTTAGTGAAGAGTCAGTGGCCCTGAATGGCTGGCATTTGTTTGTATGCAGAGACTATTATTTCTGCCTTCCTCTTTTCTCCTTTTGTGGGGGTTTAGAATCTTGAGTGCCTATATGTGTGTGTACACACACACACACACACACACACACACACACACACACACACACAACTAAATATAGCCTGTTCAGTCTGTAAAACGTTATTTGTATATGTGTTTTCAGGGCTGACCATTTGGTGTTGGATAATCAAGTAGTGTGCTCTTCCTTAGGAAGACTATTTCTCTCATTCTCAGCCTTCCTCAGTTGCCTGTAGTTCGTTGTGTAGGGTTGAGGCCTTGTGGGCTTCCTCTGTTCCCTTCGGCAGGTCTATTGGTGTTGTTCAGATCATGTTTAGACAGTCATAATGGTGGGACTGTATGGGTGTAGCTTCTGGCGTTCCTAGGAAACACAGTTTCAAAGCAAACTCCCTGTCCTCTGGCTTTTACAGTCTTTCCACCCTCTCTTCCTCACTGTTCCCTGAGACTTAGGTGAGTGAGTTGGTTTGTAAATATATTCACTGGGACTGGTGTCAAGACTCCTTTTAAGTGTGTTTGTGTGTGCGTGGGGGTGTAGTCTGCATCTTTCTGTGCTTTTATTTCTAGCACGTGCAGTTAATTATTTTTTGCGGTTTTTGATCTCTGTGCTAAAATTCTCCAACCTTAAATATTGTGTCCGTCTCTACATTTGCTAGTGCAGGGGTCCCTGGAGTCCGGAAGAGGCTGTCAAATCCCCTGGAGCTCCAGTTACAGGTGTCTGGCAGCTGCTTTGTGTCGGTGCCGGGAACCAAGTTGGGGTCCTCTAGAAGAGCAGCAAACACTTGTAACTGCTGAGCCTTCTCTCTAGTGCCCTCTGTTAAATGTTCTTATCTTTGAGTTTAGAATATTTAAAACCACCTCTCTAGAGCATCTCCATGGACATTCTATCGTCTTTAACCTATGTATTCATGGGTTTCTCTAGCCAGGTGCCCCAGGGTCTGCAAGGGAGAGCAGTAAGAAGATACACATACTTCTGAAAGTCTCGGATGGTTGGACCAAATGGGCCACTCTTGAGGCTCTATTTTGTGTCCATGGAGATATGCTCTTTCTCTGTACCAGGGAGAACCTGAGAGTCTTTGCCAACCCAGGCTGCTGCGTATCTTGCTCACCCATCGACCTGCTTATCTGAAGCTGGGTCTCTCTGTATGTTTGAGGCCAGGAAGTTTTGTCTTAAAGCAGTTCAAAGAAAATTAAAGTCTGTACTAGGGAAAAGCTGTTGGGGGACCTGGCCTAATTGTAGCCCTCTAGACCTGGAATGGACCTGAAGAGTCTGGGGCCAAAGCATTCCAATATTTCCTATAGAGAATATGTTTGTTCAATTTAACCATGTTCTTTTTGAACTTTGATGGGTGTGAGTAATGTGGAAGATTCACCAAGATGCAGGTTTGAATCCCTTATGTCTAGGATAAGCCCTAAGTTCCTGTATTCCCCAGAGGACCCCAAGGATGCCTGCCCCACTGGTTTGGGGACAGCACTCTGAGGAGTAATGTGCTAAAAGAATCCATTTAGGAGGCTATGGACAAAGAATATGCGGAAGGGTAGATGGGAAAAGGAAATGCAATTGCAGTAATTATCTACTCAGCCGTTGCTGGTCTGATGTAAGTAATAAACCATACTCAGTGGTGTGGATAAAGGAGAGGATGAGCGTAAAGCCTGTTCACGTAGAATTTAAGAATTAAAACATACAGCTTTATAAAGCACTAGACTGTAGTATGTAGTGTAGAGTTGTCTTTAAGGGCTCAAACTTCTTGGGCTCAAGTTTTAGTTTGTGGAAAAATTAGACAAAATTATTTAACCTCCAGATTCTTTGTTTTCCTCATCTGAAATAAAAACAAACAAACAAACAAGCACCAATAACTATGATAGCACTTACACCTGATTGTTAATGAATTGAGACATGTAAAACCAGAGGTCGTTGCTTGGAACATAGAAAGGACAAAAAGTTGCTCTCAAGTTGAAAGTAAAACCATCATAGTGGGATTCTTATATAATATTATGAAGCTCAATTCCAATTGATTACCATTGTCCATTTCGTTCTAAAGCATAGATCTATACATGAGAGGGTTTCTTTTGTTTTTCTGTTTTCTAGCCAATGCCATACTGACACAGAGGGTAACTTTGGGGCTATTTCTGTCGTATGGGGTGGGTAGCTGAATGGGAAGTTGAGAAAAAAAGCTTTGGAAAGTTGTCAATATTTCTTAACATCCCTGTTTCCCTTAAGCTAATCCCTAGATCCAGGAGGGCTGGCTTGACGTTTGAGCCTGCCACTGACAGTTGGAAGCAGTGATAAATCTCTTACTACACCTCTCCTCTGCAGCCATAACTTTAACGTTAGAATTAGTGGTAACAATGTGTGGTGGTGCAGGTGGGAGAATTAAGAGCAAAATCAACCGGGGAGGCTGCGTCATGCTTTCCCAGAAGGTATCCAGGTATTAATCCTTGGCAACTGCGAGTGCTACCTTATGACAAAAGAGACTTTGCAGCTGTGATTTGGGCTCTCAAGATGGTGAGGTTATCCTGGATTATCTGAGTCGACGCAAAGCACCCACAGGTGTTCTTGTAGAACACAAGAAGAAGGGAATCTGACACAAGCAATGGTAATATGACCACTGGAGAAAGAGGCCACCTGCCTGGCTTTGGAGATGGAATGGGTTTGAGTAATACAAAGATGAAAACATCAGGGAAACAAATCCCCTCTGGAAACTTCAGAGGATGGTAACAGTCTCCTGAGCGCCCCTGACTTGGATCCAGTGACACTGACTTCACCAGTTATCTAGTGCTACAAGAGTGAATTCATAGCTTGTAAAACCAGAAACCTGTGATAGTTTGTTACAACAACCCAAGAGGAAAAGCTTGAGAATTAGCTATAAAGCTCATCAAACTGCCAGTGCTCATCCTTTCTCTGACTAAAGAGCCACCGCCGATACGAGACAGCGCTAAGACAGTGGCTATAACAATGTTTTCCATGAAAAGGTCTGAACTATGAAGCATTCTTTCCCTGACTATGAAGCTGCGATATAAAAGAAAAGGTCTCTGTGGTTGCCCAAAAGAATAGCAAGAAACCTGGAGGCTGCCTTGCTCTGTGACATAATGGGACCGAGTAGGGGACCAGATGTCCCAAATGAAAGCACTTCTGCTTTTTACATCATTTTAAAGTTCCTCGCCCCCAGTTTGAAAGGCAGGGGGTCTTATAAATGCCATACCACGTGTCAGTAAACAAAGCTCAGATTACTGCAACTGAAATTAGAAATAAACTCACTGTTGGGGGAAACAAGGAAGGACAATGAGGTGTGAGGTGAAGCACATTTTGCTGAGAAAGTCTTCTGTCAGATTGTAATCTGGAGTGTGGATCACATGTGATCTCATCAGTCCCTCCAGGCTGATATTGACAAGACTTCAGGCATCGGGGAGGAGAAAGAATATGCAAAAGTTAATTTTAACTACTGCGACATAAACTGGCCACTATATATTAACCCGTTAGTTATAAAATACAGATATAAGTTATAAAATGTTATAAGTTATATCTATATATTATAGTATATAATTTATAGTACACATATTATATATTATATATAATAATATATTTTATATTGTATAAGTATATAAATATAAAATATGAATATAAAATACAAAAACAAAATGACCTTTTCTTTCCCTTTTGCACATCTGTGTTGCAGTTTCTCCTTTGGACACAGAAGCCCACCCAGGAGGCTTAACAGGAACTACCAGGCAAGGTAGTGGTCAAGACCTGTCTTGTGTCCTCTTACAACACCAGTGGATGTTCTTAAGGAGAGGGTCTAAGTTCCTACTGCAAAGGATTGTGGTCATTCCCTCATTTGCATCTCTCTCTGAGACACTACCATGTTCCCCTTGTTCACTTTAAGTAACATCCAATTAAACGTAGTAGTTTAGCCGAGTTAATAGAATCCAAAGTCTCTGTAAATATGTGGCAGCTGCTAGCCATGTCACTTGGCCAAGCATGGGACCCCTTTGAAACCTCTGGGATTTGGCTGAAGGACCCAGAGTGCGTTACTTAGATGGGAAACTGTGAGATGCTTTGTAATTGTTGGTTAGTCATTGGAATGACTGCACAGCTCCATGCTACCAGGGATAATTTGGAGAATGAAGAGGTGTTGATTGAGGCTTTTTATGGACAGTCCCGCGTGCGTTATTGTTCTGTGAAAGGCTTTGGTCCTGGCCTCTGGCCTCTGGAGGCCCTGTTTAGAATTAACTCCCCCTACCAGCGTCCTCCTTACTCACAGGCTGCCGCGTGCCCACTTCCACACTCAGCTTCAGGTTCACATCTGCAATGCGTCACCAATCTCAGGACTCACTTCTTTTCCTCTTCCTTCTTGCGTTTTTCCTCTTGCTTTCTTCTGACGGCTCCCCTTCCCCGACGTCTCCGATCTCCCCACGCTTATCCCTCGTCTTTGCATGCCGCAGCTGTATCTCTCTTAACTGCCGTAGCGTATGAAGAGAAAGTAAACCATCTTGAGTATTACCAGAAGGGATTATAAGTTCATGAGCAAAGGGCGGGGCGAGAAACTTGAACCTCATTGTGGAGGGCTTTGCATGCTAAGAGGGGGGTATTATGAGTTTATCTTGAGATTAGGGTTTTCATTCTGAAGTTACTTTCAACAAAGGTCATATGCTTAGTTGGCATTTATGGCAGATTATGATGACACTAATGTGAACACCTGATTGGTCTTATGTTGGATATGGCTCTGTTGAGAGCATTGTCCGGTACGGTGAGGACAGGTATGATAGTTAATCTTTGCTGTCAGCTTGGCTTGATTTGGAATAACCTAGGAGACACACTTCTGGGTGTGCCTTTGGGGGGCTTTTCCAAAGGGCTTAAACTGAGGAAGGGAAGACATTCCTTGAATGTAGCTGCATCCCATAGCCTAGAGTTCCACACTAAATTGAAAGAGAAGAAGAAGAAGAAAGGAAGCAGAGCACAGGGATTTGTCTCTTTCTGGTTTCTGATGGCAGATGCAATGCACCTGGTTGTCTCATGCCCGTGCCGTTTTGCTGTCCTTCCACAATGGAGCCTGTTTCCTCCAACCACAGCCCTAAATGAACCTCCCCTTCTTTCCAGAAGTTTGTCAGGTCACTTGTCACAGCAACAAGAAGAGTAACTAGTGCGGCAGGCTGGGGCTAGGTGCGTGAGTGACCGTGGCACTGCGGTACCTCAGGCACACAGCAATAAAAAATCCCGAGCCGGACCAGTTAAAGTGAGAACAGAGGAAAGTAATTGCTAGGTGACTCATTGATGGGGCTGAGGCAGGGATATCTGTCGGGGTGGGGGTTAGCTGCACATGGAAGTAGAGGTCTAGGAATTAGATGCAGGAACAAGGGATACATGAGCAAGCTGGGGGGGGGGCGGGGAGCCTCTAGAAGAAAGCAAGAGAACACACATGGGCCAATAATCTGTTACCTTCAGACCCGCACCTGTGCTCTGGACTGGAGTCCAGAAACTGCACGTCTTTTTACTGTATCATTCTTTCTAGTTTACTGAGAAGAGGTTGACTATAGAAGAGGACAAGGCAGCTTTCTGGTCATGCTAGAAAATGGGAACAGGCATATGGAGATCATCAGACGGTATTAGGAGGTTCTCCCAAGCCTTCCAGAGGACTCCCTGAGAACCATCTACTCTTGAGCCGGGCAGCCAAAGGTTGCGGGTAGCATCTCCTGTAAAATCTGCATCTCCTGAACGGTGGTGTTGCCACTAGCTCCCTCCTCCTTCACACTTCCACACTTTGCAATGATTTTACAAATTACTAAATTCCACCATGACATCTCTTTCATTTTGTTTGTTTGTTTGAGACTGCGTTTCTTTGTATAGCGTTGGCTGTCCAGGACTCATTTTATAGAGCAGACTGGCTGTGAACTCCCAGAGATCAGCCTGCCTCTGCCTCCCAAGCGCTGAGATTACAGGTGTGTGCCACCACACCCAGCTTCGTTTTAAATACCTACAGCAGTTCTGTTTTCCTGACTTGTCTGCTACATAGCAAACATGCAAGTTAAAGAGCCTTGCATGTTGCGGTCATGTGGTTCAGAGGTGAGCAGCCCTATTCACCTCAGCCCCCTCCCCCTTAGACTGTTCTTCCCACAACACACAGCCCTTTCATTAAGAAGACAAAAGAAGGGGGTCATAGATTTACAAATATTTCCACTCAAAGTGGAAATTTAAATATAAACCTCGACTGAGTCAATGCTGACATTTGATACTTAATATCCAGGCACCAAAAACTTGAGCATTCAAATGATTCTGTTCTCCTAAGTTACTAGCACAAAGCTGAAGTTTTACTAGGGGTAGAGAGGTGTTTCATAATGCGGGAGAACAAAAGATTACTAAACTTGAAACTTCGTGTACAGTCATGCATTAGATGTTGCTGATAGGTGGATTATTCTCCTCCCCCCCCCCCCCCGCCCCCAGTAACCCTTGGGCTGATGGAAAGATATTCAAATGGACTTGTGTTTGAGTGCCAAAAATTTCCATGCAAAATTCCTTTGAGATTTTTTTTTCTTCTTTAGATAAGCAACGTAAAGCCAAGTTCTTGATGCTGGAGGGGGAAAAAAATCCTAAACATTATGACCTCACTCTTCATCAATATGCATATTGTATTTTGCTTTTTTAAAATCCTTCTGGTCAATGTAGGTATTAAAAGCCCCTTGTCAACTGGCCAACTGCACTGATAGCTTTCCTCCTCAATGAGTCTTTCCTAGTCAGCTGCTGTCTGGTGTCAACTTTCTAGGCTAGACAGCATACTTGCAAACACAGAGTTCTCTGGCTTTGGTTCAGTCCTTAATATGTGGGTGGGGGAAGGGAGAACTGTTCACCTTGCTTAGGTCAATGGATTGCTGCCTTCTATGTACCAGGCATTTGAGTTACTCAATAACCTTTGGGCATGTCAACTGCATTCTCAAAGCACGTAGGCAATTTTGGTGTTTAAGAAACATATTTGACACTGATTCAGACCTCGATGAGCCAGATTTCAATTTTTTGCAAACTCTAGGGATGGGCAAGCTTGGCTCTCTGCTTAGTTCACTGAATAGCTCAAAATTGTTTTTCAAATGTCCCTGGGATTGGCCAAAACCAAATGTACTTTGCCAAACATTTTACTTAATTTAATAACAAAAAAAAAACCCCATCTGTATTTTAATGAAAATTTAATCCATATGCTTGATTCATTTTTTGCATTTAATCCATCAAAATATTTTGTAAGAGTTATCTGGAATCCAAGAGGCCTTCAATGTCATTTTTGTAAAAATGTGTTGGCATAGACTCTGTCCTCTAGCACTCTCCTCCTCATAGGGAAATTCTGTTTGTCCAGCCCCCTACTGACTTAGAACATGTATGTCCTTTCTGTGATGCCCTTTTTACACCAGTTGCATTCTTGTGTGATCTCTAGTCAAAGTGACTCATAAAGATATTCTCCATTTTATATGTCTATGGTGTATAAGACATGAAAGATGTAAGATTAGGGTGGCAACACATTTTACCTTTTTTTTTTCTAGGGAGGTGCCTAGAAGCCATGACTTTAGTCTTCTATGTCCATGGAATGCTTAAATGGAGAGTTATATTTATATATTTAGACAGATGCACTTGATGTTGCAGGGAATGGAGAAGTGGTTAAAAATTTCCCAGAAATCCGATTTACAGAGGCAGAGCCATTAGGAATGAATGACTGCCTGAATGAATGAATAAATAAATACCAACCATTTGAAAACAGCTGGCTAATTTCAACTTACATAACATTTCAGATGGATTTAAAGTAAAAAAAAAAAGCCCTTCCTAGGCTCATTGGGAAAGAGACTGCGAATGCAGAACATTGATATTTGACTTTGCAGACTGGCTTTGCTTTGCTGGGCAACTGGCAATCCAGCAGTGACTGAAGAGAAGAGGACAGGAGAAAGCCAGGGCCAGAAATGGAGGTTGCTGGCCTTGGCTGTGCTCTCCAGTGAGGTCATCGCTCCTCAGTGCTGCCCTGCTGGGCATGTCCTCCAGTCAGGACCCAAAGAGCTTCAAATACAATTGATCTCATTATAGATCAGGACAGTCTTGGCTTGGGTGAATAGCCCACTCTCTCCCAGTGATTAGGACACAGCTTACTTTCCTCCCCATCCCCAGTCCTATCTCAGGCTTCTGGCTGAAGGTTCTTTTGTTTTTGGATTAATCTAGGGTTAATCTAAGTTTACTGATTTGCTGCAAGTCTTAGCTGGCAAGGTGGACATAATCTTCAAATAAAATGCTGCCTCCACCATCAATGCATGTGCTAATTTGTTTAACCTCTGTCTACATTGGACCCGGACCAACTCTGAGAAACTGGGCACATGGCTTAGTAGGATTAAACCAAAGATTAGCTCTGCATCTGATCTCAGATGTAATTCTTATTTTCATGCCGACTTGCTAGGAGGCTTCTCAGTGCTTTGTTTTTCTCAGAGACAGAGTGGGACGGAAGAATCTGGAAATACAAAAGGAACTTCAGAAGGCTGTGAAGGTGCTCCAGTAATGACTTCACTTAAACTGTTCCCTTACGCTTTTCTCTCAGACACTCATGAAGGGAGACCACCAACTCTTTGATAATGCATTCTGTCTGGTGCTTCCCTCACAAGGGTGATTCTGAGGCTTAGCGAGTGGTGGTGGGCTGATAGGCAGAGGTCTTTTCTTCCATCCCAAACTTAAGAAGTAAAATGTAGAGACTGAATATAGTCACTGTCCTGCTTAGACTCTTACTGAGGCCCAGAAATAAGCTTCAGTTTGACTGTACCTTCTTGACATCCCCCCATTTCTACCTTGATGTCTCTCTCAGAACGAAGAAGCTGACCCTTGAGTTCCTCATAGCTTTACATCATTCTAGATTGTGACTCAGTTCCTTTGAAAAAATGAGTTGCAAGGCCCGGAAGTAAACTGCAATCTAGACACACTGATTATTTCACATCCAAAGATTCTCCTCATCCAACCAGCATTTTATTCAAGCCAGGAAGTAGACTTCTTGGTTCATTTTGGCTCATACCAAAGTCTCCAGTTCTCATAGTTAGTGAACTTAACGATCACCAAATATGAACATTGGGAACTGGGGAACCACGAATGGATCTGGAGAACTTGTGCATCCTTGGGCGAAACAGTGGCTACAACAGACAGACACACACTTCCGTTTCCCTAGTAACAGACCTTCATCCCCTAAGGGTCTGAGCATGCTGCTCTCTTGCTGTACCTAGTTCTTTTCTCTTTTTCATTTCTCTATAGATAATAAACTTCAAATAGACTCTACCTTCCAAGGGGAAATATATAATAACCAGAAAAGACATGTTTTTTTAAGAAAAGAAAACCCCCGATGTTTCGAGATTATTGATCTTAATGTTGTAGTGTTATTAGTGTGCCTTGGCAGCATTTACTCAGAGAAAGGCGGTGCTCCCACTTGGGCCTGAGAAATGCTGAGTGAGTCCCTTACAAAGCAATTTTAAAGTTATGGAAAGAAAGTATAGGTGCTGTATAATTCGAAGCATAAGAAAGAGCCTTGGTAAGACAGTGTTCTGTTAAGGGTTTTGAAGGCTGGCATCTGGGAATCACTAAGGAATAAAATATTCATGTCAAATAAGTTGTCATTGAGTTTTAAAAATAAAACACTTTACATGTAATAAAATTAACAATAGTTTTATGTCACCATCACAGTGTGTGAGGTTATGCCAGATTATGTGCCCAGGTGGCTTATCTTTAATTTATATTTGTTAAAAATTATAGTATCCAATTAAAGGCTCTTAGAAACAGTACCAAGATCATTCTTGGTATTTAATTGACAAATTATGGAATAATTTCCCACTAAAGATTACTTCACGTTTTCCATCATATGTTGCATCAATACATCCAATGCACTAAAATAAGGCACTTTAATACTGAATGCCTCAATTTGGGAGGTGGCAATGAATGCATTTCTGAGTTTCCTCTTTGATATTATCAGTTATTATAAAGCATTTTCCATATTCTGCAATTAAAATTGGATACATTTGTGAAAAAAAATATTCTCCGTGGTATGTTTACAGATGTTTTTCTTTGCCAGAGAAAGACTGAACATTTGAGTCAGAAAAATTCTGAGACTTTATGTACAGCCTTAAAAACAGAAAATATGGCCATACAGTGATGGGTCCAACCTACTAGGATGCTGCATACATCGCTGATGGGTACCACCCAAGATCAGTGTCTTGCAGAAACGCTCCCGTTTCATCCTCTATCTAAAAAGTTACTGTGATCACTGTCTTTAATGGACTAAAACCTCTCTGTGCATCTCCTACTTCAGGAAGTGGTTTGTGTGTGTGAACGGCCGTCATCTGTTCTATCAACACTGCAGCCAGAGCTGGAGCCTGGTTGCTGAGCACTGTCTGCTCTCCACAGAGAAGCAATGTGTGGACTTTTGCCCATGGGAGAGATCTTTACTCAGAGACCAGATCCAGCTCTGTCAATCAGTTGGTAGGTAGTGACTGTTAGCCAAGTACCCTGTTGTCAACTCCCTTCCAACAATTGGCAATGAGGAAAAAAAAAACATAAGCATAGAAGATATTTTCTTTCAGCATGGATTTTTTTCAATGATAAAAAATTTAAATATCCATGTAAAATATTAAAATAAAACTAGTCATAACCTTTTTAGGAATAACACTATAACATAGGAGAAAAAGTAGTTTTCCATATGGTAACACACACACACACACACACACACACACACACACACACACACACACACACACATACTTTCTCCACTCCCTGTATTTCTGCCATCCATTTCACAATGAGATCTTTAATGCACAGGTTTATGCTTAGGTCCTGGAGCTGCTTATATAGGTTGAAACTCTTGTACCTAATGTGTGCACTCCTTAAATAGCAGATTATTGAGTTCTGGAAGTAAGAACACAGTTTGGTGATTTGTTGTTGTTGTTGTTGTTGTTGTTGTTGTTGTTGTTGTTGTTTTGAGGCTTGTATTCCTTTTCCCTGAATGACCTGGCTCACAGGCCAGCACACAGATTTAACCAGTGACCGTTACAGGTTCTGGCCACTCCCAGTGTTATGCCTCCGGCCATCCTCAAGAAAACACTAAGAGCCTCTATAAGTTCCTCAATTTGGAATTTTTTCTCTTTTCTCAAATTACTTCCTTTATTGTCTTAAGAAAATAGCCTGTGTTCATTGGAAAAAATAGTTAGTCAATTCATAGTATTTAAGGTAAAATTGCCCCATAAAGATTTTGACATATGTTCTTATGGTTATTTATATTACACACATATAGGATTAGTTGTATATCTCAGTCTCCCCTATTCATCATTGCAAGCTTATTTTTGTTTTGTTTTTCTTTTCTTTTTTTTTTTTCTTTTAGTTTTTCAAGACAGGGTTTCCCTGTGTACCCTTGGCTGTCCTGGACTCGCTTTGTAGACCAGGCTGGCCTGGAACTCACAGAGATCCCCCTGCCTCTGCCTGCGTGCTCGGATTAAAGGCATGCGCCACCGTGCTCATAGCGAGCCTTATATTTTATTCTTTAGTACTTTCTTTTCGCCTCCATTTTTTTTCCCTGTACAGTGTTTTAAATTTCCCTCCATTTAGCAAGAACGTTTTCAGTTTTTGTTTCAAGATCTTTTTGGAGAAGACCACTCAATAATAGTTATTAAATGAATGGGCAAGTGTTGCGCCGTGGCAAACGGAAAATTAAATTTATACCTCATCAAAACCCCGCTTTGCTTTTCTCATGCTGGCATCGGAAACCGTGCTTCAATCGAATTGAGCGTCTTTTCTGTCCCGTGACAGAGGGAACAACTTGATGAGATGAACTGTTTCCAAGGCCAAGGGCCCTGCACACCAGACACCCCATAAATACTCCCAGCAGTAACTAGAATGGAAGAGGTGGAACAGGTTTAAGGAGCAGCACACTCAAGAGCAGGAGGAAGAGGCTTAAGCCATGTTCTTGTGTCTCACTCACAACTTAGACTCCTTGTTTTGGAAGCACAGTGACACCGGCATGGATAGCCCAGACACGAATCTTCTAAGAAAAACTCCCTGCGCTTCTTAGGAACTTAGAGGGAGACAAACAACACATGGGGAGGGGGGGGAGATAAAATTACAGACTTGATGCATGAGAGCACAGGTGCTTGTTTGTGTTATTTTGGTGTGCACATGGCAGCTCTGTGTTTGTCAACTCCCCTGAGGATGAACCAGCCGTGACTCTGAAAACACTCGAGTGACATTGAAACCACGTACTTCCATGGAGCTTTTATTACAAAAAGCTAGTTTTTTCTCCCCTTTTCTTTCAAAGCAGTCACATTAGAAAGATAGTGATTTTTTTTAAACTGTGTTGTTATTTATCACACTTGAGACAATTAGCCAAACCAGCGGATGAACTTCAAAACACGGTATACGCCTTACTCCTTAATCCCTGGCTGTAAAGCATTGACGTGAGTAGCTCATTCTTTTGACTAAAGACTTATTTTCAAAATCTCTTACAGTTTGGAAACATTATACACCCTCTAAGAAGCATGACAATTCTAATTAAACTGCAAGTAATACTCCCATAGCCCTACTGGATGCCTGCCAGGTGCCAAGCCATGTACTAAAAACTATTTGTAAGCAATCCATTCAACTCCCACAAAACCCTAGCGAGGCAGATAAATAAGAGATAAATTAACTTTCTTGTCTTAGTGAGGGTTAATATTGCTGTGATGAAACATCATGACCAAAAGCGACTTGGAGGTGAGTGGCATTTATTCTACTCACAGTTCCATGTACCAGTTCATTGTCAAAAGCAAGGGGAGGAGAAACCTGGAAACAAGAGCTGATGCAGACTCATTGGTGCTGCTTACTGCCTTGCTTCCCATGTCTAGCTCAGTCAACGTTCTTTCAGAACCATGACTATGGAGACAGGGGTGGCCCCGCCCACAATGGGTTGGGCCATCCCTCATTAATAAGAAAATGCCCTATAGGCTTACCTACAGCCTAATCTTATGGAAGCATCTTTTTTCAGTTGAGACGTCTTCTGCTCCGGCTGTGTCAAGTCGACATACAATGATGAGCCTGCACATTGCCTAAAATGATATTGTTATCACCTTTCAGCTATTTGAGGATGTTCCAAAGGTGTGGTCTCCCACTCTAAAGAGAAACCAGAAGCATCGAGCTCATCTTTGGAAAACCATATTGTTATGGGACTATTCGAAGGTGCATGGGAATCTTTTACAGTTGCCTTGATGTGTCAATATATGAACTTTTGTTGAAAATTGGGCTCATGAGTTTATAGTCTTTCCCCAAAGATTGATTATTTATATTTTATGTGTATGAGTGTCTTGACTATATCTAAGTATACTGAGTGCATGCAGTGTACACAGAGACCAGAAGAGGGCGTTGGATCGCCTGGAGCTGGAGTTAACAAGCACTGTGAGCTGTCATGTGGGTTCTGGGAACTGAACTCATGTCTTCTGCAAAGTGCTCTTGATAATCGTTTTCCTTTTGCCTTGTTTTGAAATAAAGTCTAACAGGGGGGCCTTGAACTCACAATCCACTGCACCCTCAGCTTCAATAGCATCAA